>NC_044361.1:17685896-17988396 GCF_007364275.1 Archocentrus centrarchus | reverse complement strand
CCATCCGTAGTCCTCCTAATAAAACTAATATCACCTCATTTAAAATATACATACATGCTAAAAAAAAAAAATTCATCATCATTACATCATCATTAAAAAGGACATATTTCAACATTATTACATACCAAAAAACAAAACAAAACAAAATTTCATCCACATTTCATCATAGAATAAATAGATAAATAAATATTTCATTGCCCTAATTTTAGTCAATAAAATGATTACAGATTTGATTTTCAAACAACCAATTCCGCAGACTTTTTTTAAATGAAGGAAATCTGACCATATTACGTATATTGACTGGTATTACATTCCACGTTTTGGTTGCTCGATACGAGAATGATAATTGCCCAAACACCGTTTTCCTAAAAGGAACCACATAATCACCTCTAGAACCTGCTCTTGTATTCCTTATGTTCTTCTTTATGTAATCCTTTAAGGGAGGTGGTGCCATACCATTTAAAATTTTATAAACCAGGATTACATCTACATATTTAACTTGATTTTCCCAATTTAAAAGATGATATTTTTCCAATATTTTACAATGATGATACAAGTTGGGTTTGTTGTCTAATACTTTCAATGCCTTTTTATACAGAACTTCTATTTTTTTCATTATCGTTCTGTTTGTCAATGTCCAGCTAGTCATGCAGTACTGCAAATGAGACATGATCATAGAGTTAAAATATAATTTAGCGGAATTATCTGTCAAATTACTTCTAATCTGCCTAAAGTTTGAAATATTATATTTTAGTTTATTAACAATTTTCTTTATATGCTGTCTAAAAGTTAATTGTGAGTCCAGGGTGATTCCCAGGTATTTAGATTCAGAAACCGTTTTCAGTTTGGTACCAGATACTAGCACATCTTGATATATGTCTTTACTAGGTGTTTTTGAGTAGAACATACAGACAGACTTTGAAACATTTAAATGTAACTGCGAATCTTCTAACCAACATGAGACTTTCACTAGAGCAGCTGATAAAAGTGATGCAGCTTCCTGGTTGTTTTTTGCATGAACAAAGAAAACTGCATCATCTGCATACAACTGACACACTACATTAGGTGGACAAATTTGTGGTAAGTCATTGATAAACAAACTGAACAATAATGGGCCCAAGATTGAGCCTTGGGGCACACCAGAATTGTTTTCCACAATGGTAGATTTAGTATCTTGTAAGCGCACATGTTGCCGTCGTTGTGATAATAATATTTATCACAACAACGTTTTTAGTCTTGTGGTTCGGGCATACAATGTCCTGTAGCACCTCCCAGAAGGCAGGGGGCTGAGAGACAGTGTCTGCCCCTGACTATAACTGTGACCTGCCTGGTGCAGCGGGTCCTGTATATGTCCTCTAGTCTGGGGAGCTGGGTGCTGATGATCCTTTCAGCAGTCTTGATGATGCACTGGAGAGATTTCCTTTGTCTGCAGTACAACCAGAGTCCCATACTAAGATGCAGTATGTGAGGACAGTATGTGTTCTTTTGGCTCCAGTTCTTCAGGTTCTTGACTTCTGTTCTATAGGCAGCCTTATCACTGGATGTTATTCTGCCCACCATGATGGTGTCGTCTGCAAACTTTTTGATGCTGGAGGAGACCACCACCCTGTGAAATAGCCTGTGAAACTATATATTCAGCCAACCATAACAGATTTCATTGGACACTTCCTCATATTGGAGCCCTGTAAATTACAGTAGTTTCAATATGTTCCTCACAATACCACCCTCACTCTCTGTTGTTCAGAAAAAAATTTTTTAATCCTTATATTGAATTTCCTGGTAATTTCCTAAGGCTAAAAGTGTCTACAAAGTCTACAGAGTTAATTCTTAAATTGTGTCACTGAATGTCTTTATGGACTATCACACTTACTCAGTGAACAATCAAAATTTTTTTATTGCAAACATTGAGTGAATTAGGTGATTATGGCACACAAATGTGTATAGTTTATCCAAACACTGTCTATTTCAATGGTATGCCTTAACAAAAAGTACTAACAAAAAGGCATTATGCCAATAAGTAAAGTCAGTGAAGGTGGAATATGTTTTAGATACAGTGGTGCGTAGACATGCTGTAGACCTCATAGTATTAGTGTCATTTGGGTCATCTTAGTTTTAAGTTAGTGGGCTAAGGTGATTTTCATGCAAAAGGTTTTCAGGAAACCCTGGCCACATTACTTTAATCTGTGTTGTTGTACAGACACAGAAGAAGAAGCATGTTGCCCTGTTAAGGATCTTGACCTTCTCATATTCTACTCTCTGCCTTCATGCGGTCCACCTCAAAGTTCTTATTTCAGGACATTTTATATCTCTCACTGCTTGGGCCCCTCAGATGCAAATCACAGTAGACAAGACTTTATTTTACTAACTGATGCAAAAGCCTCAACAGGATACTGAAATTATCAATGTGGGGCAAAAAATGCCCACAGAAAACATGGATGCACTGGGGGTGGAGCAGGGTTAGGAGTCAAGGCAGATTATAAATAAGGTGGAGAAAAAAAAGTGAGGGCGAGACTGATGTAGCTGGGTGCCTGATGGCTTATGAGCAACACACTGAGTGTCTGTAAAGCGAGTAAAAGAAAGCAGTAGCGGAGAGAAACAGCGAGACAGGCATGAAAAAAAGAATGAGGGTTCCAGCAGACTTTGTGCCCAGCGTTGGAAGCTTTGCCAGTCAAAGCAGTGAGTCACATGTGACCTTGGGAGAAGAAATAACACTAGAGGGATCCCTGGATTTCCACGGCAGCTGATGTGGTTACCTTGTTTTCTCTGGTGAGGTTTCTGAAAATGATTTAGGGGAAACTCTTTTCTTCTTCTTCTGAACTGCGTAGTGTCAAGAGTGATGCGTGCAATGAGGCTTATTCTCAGGAGATGGCTGCATGCCTTTCCGTCACTTATAAAGCTCTGTCAGAATCAGTTTCATTTAATAATGGTGAAGAGCTGAGGACATGCAGGTGTGTCTAATTTTGGACTAATTTATGGACTAATTTTGGTTTTCATGTACCTGTAATGTAGTACAGTTTACTGTAATATTTCCTTATTTTAGAATAGAATAGAATAGAATAGAATGCCTTTATTGTCATTATACAGGATGTACAATGAGATTGGAGGACCACTCCTGTTCAGTGCCATGTAACAGAAAATCAAACTCTCTAAAATAAAAATATTATGAAAATATTATAATCTAGTATGATCAATATAATCAAGAGATATACAGAAATAAACAATGTATAAAATATACAAAAAATAGCATGTATAAAAATATATACATACATTGGTGCATCTGTACATTGTAAGAAAAGTAAATATGTGTATACATATAATAATGAAGATGATGAATATTGCACTTGGTGAATGAATATTGCACTAGTGAATGAATACTGGATATTACACAATATAGGAATGTCAGATATTGTTCAGTATGAATAATATAATATTGCACAGTTACAGTGGGTGAGTGTGTGAGTTCAGGGTGGTGATTGCTCTGGCGAAGAAACTGTTCTTGAGTCTGTTTGTTCTGGCTTTGATGCACCTGTAGCGCCTGCCAGAGGGCAGCAGGTCAAACAGGTCAAAGCCAGGGTGTGAGCTGTCCTTGATGATGTTCCTGGCTCTGCTGATGCAGCGGGAGGTGTAGATGTCCATCAGGGAGGGGAGAGGGCAGCCAACGATTCTTTGTGCTGTCTTGACTACCCTCTGAAGCCTGACCCTGTATGCCTCAGTGCAGCTGCCGTACCATACTGTGATACAGTACGTCAGCAGGCTCTCAATGGATGAGCGGTAGAAGGTCAGCAGCAGGTTTGAGTCCAAGTTGTTCTTCCTGAGGACCCTCAGGAAGTGAAGTCACTGCTGAGCCTTCTTGATAACAGCTGTGATGTTATCTGACCACACAGTACTATAGGTGAAAAATCTCAGTGACTACTTAAGATATTTACACTATAATAGACATTCATGCACTAACTATTATTATTTTAATCTAATGCTATCAGTAGGTACATTTTAAATTGTCACATATTGTATGTCTGCATACTCGCAAAGATATTTTCAACATCCTAAAAGCTCCACTAGCTTTATACTAGCTAAGCATTAGCATTCCAGCATTGCCACTTAAGCATGTTAACAAGCTGACATTAGCTTGCTAATATTAGCAGGAAGCAATACAATGTCCATGGACATGTACATTGTGTTTCATATACAGCACCCACTTCAGCATTTCACCCATTAAAAGCTGTGAAGCTCACCACTTTGATGATGTTTACACATTATCTTATGGAGAGGTGGACAAAAGCCAGTGCATTTGCCAAAAGAAGGAAAAGAAGGAAAGAAGATTTGAAGATAATCACAAATGGTTATAGTAATGACAATAAGCAATACCAATTAGCGATCCGGTGGCATTATTCCCCCGACCTGCTGGGGAGCATCGGGGAAACCAATTTTTTTCCATTCTTGGGGAAGTATGGTTGCAAAGCTTAAATTTAAAGGAACTGATGTAAGAGTATCACCAGGAGTGGAGCCTGCGGCTAAATTTGACTTAAGGGAAACCTCACCCAGCCCAACCACAGAAAGGTTTGACAGATTGATAGCTTTTTCACAAGTCTGTGGATGGAGGTGTACGGTCGGTGGTCGATGTAGTCAGCTTCTAGGGCAGTAGTGAGAAGGCAGTAATATTTTGGTTAGCACAGTACTTGTTTCCAATGCCTTTTTAAATGTACCATTAACAACCTGGGTTGCCATCAGAAAAGGCAGTTTGGTGTGTTATGACCACTGTGCTTGTATGACAGCATTTGGATTTAGGATATATGCATCATAGTCCATGGTTCACATGTACTTGCTATACTCCACTCGATGTGAGCTGTTATGAACCAACTAAGTGGCTATTTTTTAGTGCATCCAATTTAACTGTCCTGCATTTTGGCTGAACAAAGTTTTGAAAGCAAAGACAATTCACAGTGACCAAATAGTTAGTCAAGATACTAAGAATATGGTCATCTTTGTTAAGAGAAATGCACTGACACATTCTGACATACGTAACAGCTACCAGGAAAACTTCCGCCCAATAGGGGTAAAAACTTAGGTCATATGAGTCATATCTATGAGTCATAACTGGTTACTATAATTTAGCATCATTTTCATGTTCTAAATATGCCTCAGTTTCAGTGGCTTGCAGAATGCAGAATTGATACAGTATCGTCAAATGACATTGCAACCATTGTGTTTGTGTAGTTTGGCCTTGCATTCCCTGGTAGTCATGGGCCTGAGAAAAATACAAAAGTATTTCATATCGCTACTGGTTGACAAGCTAATAAGGGCTTTCTGGCAGCAGACTCTATTAGACCATTTGATTGGCACTAATGTGTTTCAGAACTTATCAGAATCTTATCAGACGCAAGAGCTTCAGATACAGAGAAAGGAGACTGGGTAATTACAGAAGACTGATATTGATGTCACTGAAACAACTTGTATTGTTTTCAATTGAAAATATGATATTGCATTTCATGGTCATTGGAGCTATGAAATGCTATGAACTAGACCATTGACTACGCAATAGTAGGAATGTACACTCTAGAAAGCATTACTTTTAAGAATGAATGAACTAGTTTACAGGCAATTCTTGTTAGGAAACTGCTGCATCCTGTAAAATGACTCTCAATAAACTCACAGTTGAATTGCAAGCATGCATTATACAACATTTTAATTATTTTGCCGTCAGCAAAGGAAAAGTGATGGCCAGGGAAAGTCAATAGACAAGAGGCAGCTGCCTGCTTCCTTGTTTGTCTAATTTTGGTTCATGAAAGGAGTTCTCAATGTGTGTATTTGTGCCTAATGTTTACCATCCAAAACGAGCTCGCGGCAAAGAAGGTCTTACTCACCGGCCACAATCTACAGTGGCGCGGACCCAAAGTAAAGATGCCCTTACTGTGCAACTACTGTACTTACAGTGTACACTGTAAGGCTTCACCCCTGTTACACCTCCATAAAAGAGCAAAAATAAAACACACAGGAGGTTTCATTAACTATTAATAGTGGTCACAGCCAAACCAGGGTTTCTTCAGGGCGGAAATATGACTGTGCATATATAGGATTTTTGTAGCTGTTTGTGGTATGATAAACCATAAATAGTTTTACTACCTTAAAGTAGTCATTGACCAGGTGATGCATTTCTAAACATTACAAATCACTGAGTCTTCTAAATGTGAAAGGAGAAAACTTTAAAAACAAACAAACAAAAAAAAAACAGGTAAACAACCAGGTAAAAATAAGTAAAACATAATAAAATGTAACGTTACATAAAACAAGAAACTGAAAATATCTTTCCTTTGGCTCAAATTACATACCATCATACTGATACACCTTATTTTGAGTACAAGTTCACAGTGACAGCGATAGCACCACCTGTACCTGGATATTGTACGCATAATAATCCAAAAGCTGTATGTTTCAAGATGGATGAAATCAAGCTCTTTAGACAGCCCATGGCTGGATCTAGAACAGACCCTCTGTGGAAAAGTGAAAATCTCTGACTTCCCTTTCATTAGCTCCAGTATTCATAACTGCTTTAAACACCTCTCTGACAGCCTGGTGAGGTTTTTTGAGGTCTTCACTTATCCCATGTAAACTGACACCCATTTGGAACAATCCAGATTTATGTTAGAAAAAGAATGTACTAAATTTTTCAGCATGCCAAGAGAAAGGAATAAAGAATCTAGAACATGTTATTCAAGATAGAACCTTTATTGCATTTGAAGAACTTATTTCAAAATATGGAATTACCAATAGCAAATTTCTTGAATATCGGCAATTGAGGTCCATCATACAGGCAAGATTTAATTTAAATAATCTGAAATTAGAAATCCCTGTATGGGTAACAGACTTTCTAAATCTTTATAGCCCTAAATTGTTATCAAAAACATATAAGTTATTGTTAAAAATGAATGATTCAATTTCCCCTCCCAATTGCAAAATGGGAGCAAGATCTTTCCATCAACCCAGATGAAAACTTCTGGACACAGATATGTTTTAACACCTTCAAATTTATCAGCCACTTATCTGTTCACTGCTGCCTGCTCCTCAATTTTATTTACATCTTAGACATTGAGGGCCTTGGGAGGGGGGCTCATGTTACATCTGTCCCTCCAATTTTAATAGCACTGTGGCATTCACACAGTCATACACATTCTTCCCACTACATACACTCACATACACCCAAAACATCACCCCAAACACATTGAGTGGGAGGAGGGGGTGGGTGGGTCTTCCCACACCCCAGTTTCATGCACCCTGCCTAGGGTGGGGACTGGATAGTGGTTCGGGGCTGGGTTGGCTGCTTCCCCAGGTTGCCGCTGGCTCTGTGCTGCTACCTGTTCGCCCACACTTAGTGTCCATGTAAGGTCTGTGTGTGTGTGCATGAGTGTGTGACTGGCATATATGTGTGTGTATGTGTGTATGAGCATATGACCTGTGTGGTTGGGGGGGGGGGGGGGGGGGGGGGGGGGGAGGGGGGGTGGGGGGGAGAGGCAGAGAGCGAGAGAGAGAGAAGAGAGAGAGAGATAGAGAGAGAGAGAGAGAGAGAGAGAGAGAGAGAGAGAGAGAGAGAGAGAGAGAGAGAGAGAGTAGATAGAAGAGAGATAGGATATAGAGCGTCAGAAGATGTAGATATATTCATATATAGATATATATATACATATATAGATATACATAGATATATATATATAGATAGATATATATATATATATATATATATATATCTTATATATTATATATATTATATATATATATATATATGAATATGTGTATGTGTGTATATCTACCTCTCTCCTATTATTTTTTTCTGTTTTCTCCCTTTTTTCCCCCTCTTTCTCTTTCTCTATCTAGCCCATAGAAAACTTAAATAGCTCTTCTTGCAAAAGCAAATATGTTTGGTACAACAATGCATTCGGATCATCATTCTGATTGTGAAAACTGCCAGACATGACAGGCTAAAAAAAACAAAAAAATAATCCAAAAGCTGAGTGCGAAACACTGCGCAGTTCTCACTCAGTGGTTTGTAGCATAAAGGATGTTAGATTCAACTCATTGTCATTGTGTGCACAAGGCACACAACAAAATGATCGTTCCAGATCACTCATCCAGAGACAAGCATCTGCGGTCATGCAGCCAGAGACCGGCGCTACCATTAGGCAATGTGGTTTAAGTGTCTTGCCCAAAGACACAACGCAGCGCAGGGACAGGGGCTCGAACTTGCAACTTTCCGGCTGCAAGGCGAGCACCTACCCACAAGGGAAGGACCAGCCAGTGGAGGTCATCAGCACTGATGACAGTTCTGCCTAGTTAACAAACAGCGGTAGATTTTTTTTAAGACATCACACTTGTTGTACTGTTGGTGATAATTTGTGTCCATGTTCATGCATTGATATACTTCATTTCATGATTATTTTATGCTTCACCATGAGACCAGGCTGGAATGAGTGATTGATGGGAGTATCATTAGTTTTGAAGGTATTAAATCAAAGAATTTGATACATTTCAGTTTTGACCTAATTGCTGATGTTTTTAACATAAGCAGAGATCATTTGAAGAAAGTAAACATGACTTATTGAAATACAGAATCTGAGTAATAACCTATTTTGGGGTTTAGACTCCTTAAACGACATAGCAGAATGGAGTCCAGCAATGTTAGGAAGTTGCACAGGTCCTGCCGGTAGCGGGAGCGATGAAGCAGGTATGGACATGGATAATGATCTTGATATGACAGAAGAGCACTTAGGTTAATACACATGGGACAGAGGCTGATTGGCTCGCAGAAGGTGGGCAAGAAAATGATTGGCCCAGAGTGATGAAGACAGAATTAAGTTTGAGAGCATGAAAAAGTGGAAGTGGTGTAAAAATTATACTAGCAGCGCAAACACCCAGGCAGGGAGATGAGTAAATAAAGATCTTCTGTATTCAACTTACAAATAAGCTTCATTACAGTATCGAGTTTAGTAGATACTTATCTAAAATATATACTGAAATACAACATGGTTTCACTTCATATTAGTCTGTTTTTGCTCTGCTTTCTCTTGCCACTATTTTAAATTTACTATCAGCAGATTCTTATTCAGATATGAATGACATCATTACGACAACAGCGTTTCCACTTAAGTTTCCACTTAAATTGTACATTTTTGCATTGTTGTCTTTTTCCATCATTATCTCTGTGAGTATTTTCCACTGCACTAATCTCCTGCAGTCTGTCTTTACCTCGGAAAAGATGACAAACAGGCCAGCAAAGTCTGAAACAGCAGTGTGTTTTCCTGCTCTCACACCAGGATGCCACTGGCATGCAGGCCACTAGGCTTTCCCAGCACTGAGCACTTAGCTCGGCTCAAAGGAATGGCCTGTCTGCCTGTCTGTCTGCATACTGTCAGTAGTGTGTAGATGGGCGTGTGTCCCATGCGTGCAGTGGGTAAGGAGTGATAAAAAAAAAAATTCCAGAATAGGTGAATATCTGCTGTTCATATTGGCTGCCTGCCCGTGTTTTGACCCTGATTCTTGATCTCTTGCCATTTTCACCTCTTGTAAAAAAAAATTTTTAAATAAAAAGTCAAGATTATTCATGCATGAATTTACATATCTTCCTGAATAAACATAGGGGTATGACATTATACCATACTCAACCCAGTCCAAGGCTTGATATTCCCGTAATCACTGTGATGATAGGATGCAGGATACTGAGGCGAAGAAACTTAAATAGTACTTTTTAAAATTTATGTTGGTAAAATTAAGAGTTTTTGGTTCGTTTCAGCTGCCAGAAGCCACAAATAAAACAACCAAAAGACCATATGTTTTGGTTTGAAAATGTTTTTAAAAATGTGTGCAATTTCTTTCATCTTTAGAAACTATTCTGAATGAGTGGTAAAGCTGTTACACTTCTCATGCTTCCTATCGGACGTGAGGAGTTTAAGGGAAAATAAGGTGTCAGACATTGCAACAGAAGCACAACAGTTTCATTTAAATGAGTCACACACCTAATAAAAACCTTTGTGGAAAATCTAATGACGGTAATTATCATGACATCATATCAATGACGTGACCCCTAATAAAATAAATGACTGTATTCATCTTCTGTAAACAAAAACACATATGTTAACAAAAAACAAACAAACTGCAAAGTGCTATGAAACTTATTCATGTTAATCAATGCAAGGATTCCTAAAACTTCATATAGAACTGTTTCTGGTTTTTAAAAAGTGACAGAGATGACCTATTACTATAAAACTGCAGAGTTTTATGTTTCACCTTCACACATTGTTTCATTAAATGCAGTGTCATGAAAACATATTTGCCCCCAAATTTTAATATTAGACAAAGGTAACTCAAGGGGAAAAAAGCTATCCAAATCTACATGGCCCTATGTGAAAAAGTATGTGCCCCCTTCCCCCTTGTTAAATCATTAATCACAATTTTAGGAAAGCTGAGTTCTATTTCAACAAGCACCACATGATGCCACAATCTAAAGAAACAGATGAGAATCAAAGTCACTGACATCTGTCAGTCTGGAAAGGATTACAAAGCCATTTCTAAGACTGAGATTGCCGCAATCCACGCTGAAAGCCAGCATCCACAAATTGAGAAAATGTGGAACAGTGGTGAACCTTCCCAGGAGTGGCCGGCCTACCAAAATTACTCAAAGAGTGCATCAATGACTTATCCAGGTGGCCACAAAAGAACCCCAAGCTACATCTAAAGAACTGCATGCCTTACTTGCTTGCCTCAGTTAAGGTCAGTGTTCATGTTTCAACAATAAGAAAGAGACTGGGCAAAAATGGCATCCACGGAGAAAACCACTGACCAGAAAGAACACATTTGTCAAAAAACATCTTGATCCCCAAGAATTTCTGGACTGACAAGAAAAAAGCATAACATTTTGGAAGGTTTGAGTCCTGTTACAGCTGATGTAAATCTAACACAGCATTTCATAAAAAGAACATACCAATACCAACAATCAAACATGGTGGTGGTAGTGTGATGGTCTGAGGCTGCTTTACTTCAGGACTTGACGACTTGGCATAATTGATGGAACCATGAATTCTGCTCTCTACCAGAAAATCCTGAAGGACAATGTCAGGCCATCAGTTTGTGCCCTGAAGCTCAAGCACACTTGGGTTATGCATCCAAAAGGACAGTCATCCAAAATACACCAACAAGTCCATCTCTGAATGGCTCAAAAAAGCAAAACAAAATGAAGGCTTTGGTGCGATCTAGTCAAAGTTCGGACTGAAATCACATTAAGATGCTTTGGTATGAACTTAAACAGCCTGTTTATGCTCAAAAACCCTCCGATGTGTTTGAATGAAAACAAATCTGCAAAAAAGAGTGGGCCAAAATTCCTCCACGGCAATGTGAGACACGCGCTGCCAGTTATCGCAAGCTCTTGATTGCAGTTCTTGCTGCCAAGGGTGCCACAAACAGTTAATTGGTTTAGGGAGCAATTACTTTTTCACACAAGGCCAGGTAGGTTTGGATAACTTTTTCCTTAATAACAAAATCACCATTTAAATAACCGCATTTTGTATTTACTGAGTTAATCTTTGTTTAATATTCAAATTTACTGGATGATTTGAAATATTCAAGAAGGCCAGCAACCCTGCGGAAGAAGCTTGTTTCTGCCACTTGCATTTGCGACCTTGTTCTTTCAGTCACTACCCAAAGCTCGTGACCATAGGTAAGGGTAGGGATGTAGATTGACCGGTGAATTGACAGCTTCGCTTTCACGCCCAGCTCCCCCTTCACCACAATGGACTCATCTATCAGTCTCCTGCTCCCTTATTATCCTTATCTGTTATTATGTTACTTATTTCTTACTCAGTTCCTTTCTTCACACTGCCCCGCTACACCAGATCTTAGGGTTCCCCATCTGTCAAATCCTCTTTTAACCCCTGGATATACCTGGTTAGGTTCTGGTACAAAAACTATGAGTTCAAAACAGATCATTTATTCGGCTTAAAATATATTTACAGCATTGCATGTGTTAGAATACTTTACTTTCTAGGTCAATGAGGTGCTATTTTCCCTCCCATCTGAAGGGGGAGGACAGTTTCTGTTAAAATGTGACATCTACAATTACGCACTAGCAAAGAATATTTTAAAGTCTGGAAAACAAATTTTTTTCTCTGTCTTTGGTTTTCTTTTGATAATCAGTTTTACGTTGATGCAAGCATAAACCTCTGAAACCTGTGTGAAGCGTGTAATTACTTGAAATATGGTGACTAAAATGGTTTCCCACACACACAAAAATCCCCCCCTCCCCCCAAAATTAGGTATTTTTTAAATTAGATTTTAGCATTCTTATCAGGATTTACATATTGGAAGACTCTGCGGTTGACTTAGAATTTCCCTTATTCATTACCATCTAACAAGAAATGCTAATATATTCCTACATATTCAGACAACTTTTATTTTATGAGAGCACTACCAGATTGCACTGAAATGCACAAATATATAGACAGATTGACAGATGCATGTTTTCATTCTTTATATATGTGTTTAAAAGCCAGCCATTAAGGACTGTGAACTATATCCACTGATGGGTTGACTGCCAGTAAAAAGGCGCTGAAAACTATTCTTGTCTGACCTGGGGTTTGACTGACTGGAAATGGCACAGAGGAAACTGTTCAGGAAAAGGAATTTGAGAGGTGCAGTGATGGAAGAATGCCACAAAAATAAGAGTGAGAGACAGCCAAACTGGATTAAAGTAAATATAAGAAAAATTAATCTGATGTTAAGACCTCAACGATGACAAATTAGGAATGAGAGATAGGTGAAGACAGGGAATGGGTAAATATGGGATGCTTTGGTTCTTCCAAACACTATGCCATATTTGTTTAACTTAGGTAGTCTGAAGAAGAATTTCATTATGCTTCATCCAACCTATCCATGGGAGGGTTTCTTTTCAGCAAGGTCCCCCCTTTCTGACCACAGCAGCAGTGTGCTGATGGGCTTACTGTAGCCAAACTGTAAGGCTGCTCGGCTTTCCTGGAATCTTCATCACAACCACATGAAGAGAAAATGGGAACACTGTGCTGTTCTTTTAATAGAAGAGGAGGACCTTTAAGTGTGTGCACAGGGCAGCTGGGAAATACACACAAAAAGGATGTGTGTGATTTTCTGTCACAGTTTTATTTTTGTCAGCTGTTTGTCTGATTGCTGTTGTTTTCCACTAAACACTCAACCCAAGATAGGCAGCTCACTTATACGCTGATGTCACCAGCTGTACAAAACAATTGTAGGTCAAATAGGTTTGTATGTACATACATATACACACACATATATATATATATATATATATATATATACACACTCCCATTTTAACATGATTACATGTGTCACAAAAAGGAAATAGTAGTGAATTCATTGGTCTTAAATGGTCTATAACCAGTGTGGTTCTTGCTTGATGAGTTAGACATACAGAGAAATTTGATATAATGATAAATGATGATAAATGTTTTCTTTAATATATTTGATTGACAAGCTCTGTAATGTGTGAGAGCAATATGACAGCTAACCCACTAAGCATTTCCCCATTATCATTTTTACTTTTAAAAAACATATTTATGTCATCCAGCCAGCCATTCTCATCCACCTATGCTTTTTGGGGTCACAAAGTCACAGTGCTGGAAAAAAGATGATTCTCCATTTTGATTTGTAGCACAAGTATGACCTGATCAGCTTCCACTCAAAATAACAATGCCAAATTCTGAAACGTTTGGACACTATGGAAGATGATTTTAACAATGGTAAAAGATCTAAAGATGTAAAGATCTTGGAACTGAGGAGACCAGCTGTAAGACTTTTGGGAGGGGGATGTTGTTCCATTCTTGCCTAATGTAGGATTCTAGCTGCTCAACAATCCTGGATCTTCTTTGTCATATTTGTCTTTTCTTGATGATCCAAGAGTTTTCAGTTGGTGAAAGGTCTGGACTGCAGGCAGGTCAATTCAGCACCCGGACTCTTCTGCTATGAAGCCATGCTGTTGTAATAGGTGCAGTATGCAGTGTAGCTTTGTCTTGCTGAAATATACAAGGCCTTCCCTGAAAAAGGTGTTGTCTGGATGGGAGCACATGTTGTTCTAAAACCTGTATATACCGTTCAGCATTGATGGTACCTTTCCAGATGTGCAAGATGCCATTTTCATAGTCATTAATCCACAGCTAACAAGCAGTATGGTCCCTCAACTCTTTAGTCCAGGGGACTAGTGTTCCTGAGTCCATGCAATGATTTCCATGACAGAATCATGCCCGTTTCTAATGGAGTACTACCTGAGGATCACAAGAATCCAGTATTATATATTTCAGCTTTGTCCTGTGTGAGATTTCGCCAGGTTCTCTGACTCTTTTGATGTTGTAATGCACTGCAGATGAGACAATCACAGTCATTGCAATTTTACAGCAAGAAACATTATTCTGGAGTTGTTCCACTATTTGTAGACACGTTTTGTCACAGATTGCTGAAGCTCTGCCCATCTTTACTTCTGAGAAACTTTGCCTCTCTAAGATGCTGTTTTTATAAACAATCATATTACTGACCTGTTGCCAATTGACCTAATTAACCGCAAAATGTTCCTCCAGCTGTTTCTTTTTACTACCACTTCCTTTTCCAGCTTTTTCTTACTTCCATTCCAACTTTTATACATGTCGCTGCCATCAAATTCAAAATGAGATGTAATATTTTATTTAAAATGGTAAATTTACTCAGTATTTCACTATTTTATAGGTTTTCTGTGTTGTAATGCAAATAAAATATTGACTTATGAGATTTGCAAATCATTGCATTTTGTTTTGTTTTGGGTTTTTTTTTTTTTTAAACATTTTTCACAGCATCCCAACATTTTTGGAATTGGCTTTGCACTTTTCAAGTGGATCTCTTTGAAGGGAGAACAAAGAAGTAATTCACAATCATTCGCAAAAGACCTTGAATCTTTTTTCTTAATAGCATCTCATTAAATACATCCCTCTGAGCTTTGTCTCTCTGTTTGAGTTCCAAAATATTATTTTGTTGTAAGTGCAGATTACAGGTATAAAGCAGTCTATCGTTTTGTGTCGGTTAAGACAAGCTGAGGTTCATACTTTGACTTTGTTGGGAAACGTCTTAAAGGTGAATAGACATCTGAGTTTTGAGCTGGGTTATGTTACTGTGGGAGTGGTGTAATTTGACAGCAATAATAGCTGTAATGTATCTTTTTGTAGTTAAAACAATACTGTCAGCATGTTTGTTTCCAGACTTTCAGACAGGCAACTTGAAAAATATTTATTTATTACCATATGTAGGACATATGGTTCGGATTACTGGTCACATGCTTAATACTAAAAAATAATCTAAAACACATGTCTGACCTGAATGGAGGTACTGTAATCTTACAGCAATTTGGGATTTCAATTTGGGGTTTTTTGGGGGTTTTTTTTTAAAAAAAGGCAAATACATAAATTGGTCTGTCAAATGAGGTAAAAAAAACAAACAAAACAAAAACACTTTGTTTATAGCTATGAAGGTATGTTGATTTTTTAATTAATTAATTAATTAATTTTTTCATTAACAACTGAATTACATTGAGCCTCGTCAGAATCAATCCCTGGTATTTTACAGGCAGCCTGCCTTAGTATACTGGGATACCTTAGACATAAAAACTAGATGCTCTTTAGTTTTTGTTGATTTAATCTAGAATAAACTGACATTATTAAATGTCTAAAAAGTTAACACCACTAATAAATACAGCTAATTGTTTGGTTGAAAACTGCGGCTAAAACTGAATTAAAACCATGTGCCCCACTTCTCTTTGGCTGCATCCTGCACTGGATATTTTAAAGTCAACCCTGTTAAGTGGATCTGAATTGTACGCTATCACAAACATTTACTAGGCCTTCAAGACGTAGCTCATCCATTGTTTATCTTTTTAAGATGTTCTTAAGAGTCAAACAGCTGTTTCCCTTCTTTCTCCAGGTTTGGGTTATTATTAATGGCTCCAATTACAGGCAACTATTCAGGGTATTTCCCTAAACATTATATGACCATTCTGACTAAGTGCTCAAGGGAAAACCCATCTCAGCATTCAGTGGGTCAGACATTTCATTTTATGGCGTCAGAGACAGCTTGTGGTTTATCAGTGCAGGCCTATTGTGGCAAATGAGTCTTATCTTATTGTTTTACCATCCACACTGTCATCTCCCTGAACCCCAGACAGAATACAATGGGACGCTGGGGAAATAAAAAGTGCTATGCATATGTGTAATGTGAGATTGTTATGAAATTTCTCTGTATTTTTAAAAAACTTGCTCTATAACTTTCAAGTTGAAGGATGGGTAAGAAATGAGGCATTTTTTCCCCTTACTGTTGTCCAGAAGTGATGGGCAAGAAGGATTGATGAGGAAATTAGGAATAGATTTCTTTGGGTATTCATTTTGTTAATACATTATCTAACATAATACATCTGTGCAATAAACTGTTAAAAATGAAGATTTTCTTTCTCCTTTTTGAATGCTGCTTTAGTAGCCACAATCAGCAACGCTCTGGTGATGCCTCTAAAAACTGTTGGATTATCCATCTCTGGTCGGAAACTATTTATTTCCACATTTAAAAGGCAATGGGAAACATAAATGAAAGGAATGGAATCACACAGTGTCTCGGTGCTGGGAAGACAGTGTGAGCCAGCCAGGAGAACACACTCGCTGGTGTGTGGGCCAACCAGTGCTCCTCCTGACAATGCTAAGCAATGGGTGGTAGAGTGGTGGAGAACACTTTATAAGTCAGGGGTGAATAAATAGTGAGGTCTGCTGCTGTAATGGTTGGCAGAGGTTCTCACAGTTACAATCCCCTTTATTAGTGGTAATGCATCACACATAAGCTAGATTTAAATGGGATTTACCACACTAAGTAGCTGTTAATTATTTTTGGTTGCAAAGCAGTGCGTGCTTTTTGGCTGGCATGGAAATGGGAAACTGTCTTTATAAACACAGCAGTCTATGAATAAAAGCATTGTTTAAGACCTACCCTTTACTCTAGTCAGTCTTGTGTTTTTAGCCAGTCGCACTATATACATTCACTGCCCATTGTGTTTGTCATGATCCTGTCCCTGTGACCCAGCATTTTATGTTTGGACTTTTGTTTGTTTTGTATTTTGGCATCTGAGTTAGTAGTTTGAGTTTCCTTTTTTTTTGGTAGTCTTCAGTTTTCCTTGTTCTCATGAGTGGCTATGATTTTGTGTTCAGTCCTTTCTTGATATCTTTGGCTTCTGCTTGTATTTAGCACGAATTTTGAGGCCTTCTCAGTCCTAGTTATCTGGGTTCTGTTCTTAGCTGTTTGCTTTCTCTCAGTTTTCAGGTTTCCCTATGTTTCCTGTGTCTAGTCAAGTCCGTGTTACTGTTCTGGTACTTCTGTTTAACGTAGTCTTTTGTCTCTTGTGCATTGTGTTCAGTTTTGCTTTCCTTTCCAGCCGTCTACCCTTGTGTTCCTCGTTTCACTAATTATTCCTGTGTGTATATGTTGCCTGTGTTTTCCCTTGCACTTCGTCGTGTCATTGTCCTTGGTTTCCATGCTGTGTGTTCCTTTGCTCCATGTCCTAGTTTGTATACTCCTGGCTCCTGACCAGCCCAGTATATATTTTGTATGTTTTCCCTGAGTTAACCAGAAAAATAAAGCTGAGTTTTGAGTTCAGTCCTGTCTCACGAGTCCTGCATTGGGGTCCTATCCTTCCTGCCACACAGCCCAATCCTGACAGTATTAGGTAAACCTTGCATTGAGTGACCCTCTTTTCTTTCAGAACTACCTTAATTCTTCATGGCACAGATTCAACAAGGTGCTGAAAACATTCCTCAGAGATTTTGGTCGGTATTGACATGATAGCATCACATAGCTGCTGCAGCTTTATCAGCTCCACGTCCATGATATAAATTTCCCGTGGTACTCTATTGATTGAGATCTGGTGGCTGTGGAGGCCATCTGAGTACAATGAACTAATTGTCATGTTTAAGAAACCAATTTGAGATGATCTGAGATTTGAGACATGACACGTTATCATGCTGGAAGCAGCCATCAGAAGATGGGTACCTTGTGGTCATAAAGGGATGGTAACAATAACAAGTAGCAATATTCAGGTAGGCTTTGGCCAACAGTGTGACCAGAAGTGTGCCAAGAATTTATCCTGCACTCCATTACACCACCATCAGCCTGAACTGTTGATACAAAGCAGGATGGATTCATGCTTTCATGTTCCACATTGTGCTCTCAGTTTTTTGTTCTTAATTGACAGGAGTGGCACCCGGTATAGTCTTCTGCTGCTGTAGCCCATCTGCTTCGAGGTTCCTTGGTTCAAGGTACCTTGGTTGTAACAAGTTACTTGAGTTACTGTTGACTTCCTATTAGCTTGAAGCAGTATGGCCTTTCTTCTCTGACCTCTGACAGGATCGAGGTATTTTCACTGAGAGAACTGCCATTCACTGGATATTTTCTCTTTCTCAGACCATTCTCTGTAAACCCTAGAGATGGTTGTGTGGGAAAATCCCAGTAGATCAGCAATTTCTGAAATACTCAGACCAGTTCATCTGGCACCAACAACCAACCACATTCAAAATCACTTAAATCACCTTTCTTCCACATTCAGATGCTCACTTTGAACTTCAGCAGATTGTCTTGACTGTGTCTACAATACTGGTCAAAACTCTGGACACACCCCTATTCATATAAATGCTAATGTTATGGTTAAGGATTTATTTAACCTAGAGACATTTATATATTAGATTAGACAGGTAATAGAAGAAATTCTAATCCCCTCATTCTGAACTAAAAAAAAAATACACCTACAATCTTCCCTCTTCCTTGCACACCCTAAGGTTTTCAGATTAGATCTGCATTAGACTCTTCTCAACTAAGATGCTGACCCCATGCTAACTGGAACAGAAGTAAACAGCATATCAGGATTGTTATTATTATGGACAGAACATGCTGATGTTAGCAACTAGCTCAAAATAGTGCTGTGCCGGGATGCCTCAGAGCTGAAATCCCAGCTGTACGTAGCAGTTATTTACAAAAATCATTTCAGCACCTGTGTACAATTCTATCAGTGATGTTCCTCTCTGTCTCTTTTCAACCGTGCTTCTGTTTCAGCTCAGTATTTTTTTTCCCCTTTGGCTTCCGATGTGTTTTGGTCAAATAAAGCATACATGTAAATGATGGCGAAGTCAAATGACTCAGCTTTAATAATAGGTAACCTATAAAACACAGTGTGGGCACTAGCTGGCATGATACCTTGTAACTTTCAAAAACAGTGGTAGGGAAAGCTTTTGTAATAGATGATTAAACAAGGGGTTACTATTGTAAAAGCAGGCTGTGCTGTGTGGCCAGGATCATATAATGGCAGCTCTGTGTGTCAAACCTACAAACATATAAAACTACACCACAGGGTATTAGTCTGCCCTCCAACAGAAGATAAACTGTGGTGTTGTTTCCTAGAGCAGAATTTCTCAAATTATCGGCTGTCTGTGTATTTTAAAGGTTTTTTTTTTTTTTTCCCCCTCAAGATCCTCTGCAGACCTCTGTGAGTGTGATTAAGCTGAGGTTGGACAAAGCAAGATCAGCGTCATGGTTGACAGATGCAACAGATGGAGAACAGCGTTTGACGTAACTAACTGGGTGATAACTGCGGTGCTAACAGACCCAATTTTAGTATTACTGTATTACCAAGAGCCAGCCTAATAAAACCCAAACATGTCTTGACACAAAGCCTCCAACAGCATTATGTGAAATATGAAGCACTGGAAGTTGAGAGAGAGTATGTTTAGCAAAGGTTTGAAAGACAGCTAAATGAAATACTTTGTCAGTATTTGTCAGTAACTGCAGAGGCAGTGAACTGCTGAAAAAAATGACCAAGGTTTAAATGATGATTTATGTTTTTACATTTTCTCTCATGCAGTCTTTGCTTAGAAAGACACACACTGGTATCTCTGCTTTCAGGTTGTCCAACACTGATCATCTACCGAACATCTAGATATCTCTGAGATCACAGCAAGAAGAAATACTTTCCTGCTAAATGTTATTATACTTTGCGTGAGTTAGCCAACAGTTTATATTTAATGAATAATCAGAGTTCTCATTTCTGTCCCTGCTGACCAGGGTTGGGGCATTTCTTGGTCAAAATTTTTGTAATTATGAAATTAAAGGCATCCTTATTAAAAATGTGGTTTGTGTTTGCCACAGAAAAGTTGCTTTCAATTCTTATTTACCTTCAATAGTAATATCTGTATCATCCCAGATAGTATTTTTCTAGTCAGGCCTCTAGAAGCAGGTCCTGCCTCAGCTCCCGCCCTGCAGTCTGCACGCCTGGGATTAATGAACACATTTGTTGGTAATTACCTGATTTGTGGTGTGCTATTTAAGAGGAAGGAAGACCTTCAGTCAATGTCAGATCATTAAGTTGGAGATACAGTAATCCCTTGCTACTTTGCGGTTCGCTTTTCACGGACTCGCTGTTTCGCGGGTTTTCAATCAATATTAGTGTAAAATATTTATTGCGGTATTTTCGCTGTTTCGCGGGTTTTTGCGGTACTCGTTCGTCACATGCATAGTACGTATTGTACAGTAATGTATATATTTGGTGTATAAGTGTGTAGGGAGGGTTTATAAAAACTTAAAATAGTGTATAACTACTAAAATAATGTATAAGTGTTAAAATAAATATAGCGTTCCTACTTTGCGGATTTTCACTTATCGCAGGTGGTCCTGGAATGCAACACCCGTGATAAGTGAGGGATTACTGTAGTTTTCTCGAGCCTTGGGCCTACTAACTGGAAATTCTTCTGCTGTCACAATCCTGCATTCTGCTTTCTGTAAATACAGATATAAATAAAGACTTTTGACTTTTATATCAAGTCTGCATTTACATCCACATTATTAACCATGACAGAACGATCCAGCCACATTAGGGACCCAGCTGACTCCAATCCTGTTTGGCACCCTATAGCTCAGTTTGACAGACAAAACACAATAATGCAACAGATCACTGAATTCAGCATTCTGCATTTGGCTTGTCCGTGTGGGCAGTTGCAAATTTCATTCAAGCTTGAAAGTATCAATTTTGGAGATGTGGCTTTTCCATGTCAATCCATTTCAATGTAAAGCTTGCTTCAATGTGGACAGTGATGATGGTGTTTCAGCAGTTTCTAGCTCCTGGCAGGCTTGAGCCTTGATGGTTCCTGGGTTGTTCTAAACATCAATCAATTTCCTCTCATCTGAGGGTGACAGTTTGGATCTTCTTTGGGACCTTGGCAAAGTGGTGACACATCTGAATAACTTGTACTTGTGTACAATTGTTTAAACTGATGCTCCTGGAATCTGCAGTCATTTAGACATGGCACATTAAGCTTCAATAAATCAACTAATTTAAATGAACTCTACCAATTCGTCCAAGAAGAGTGGTCAAATATCCAGCCAGAACCATGCCAGAAGCTTGAAAAGAATTTTACCCAAATATTAGTTGGGGGTGTATGTATATATTTGACCCTCTATGTATACATTTGACCCTGTGTGGATTAGAGATAATTCAAATTAAATTCAAACTTGTGCACCCAGTTCTTGTTTTTAAAGTCAGTAAAGATGTAGCTGTACAATCATTCCACCCTGGATAAAGAACAGTTCAAAGAAATCCTTAAAAGCCCAAAATTACCGTGACATTCATGCCCATGATGAGTGTCTGTAAACTTCTGACCACAACTGTAATTTGTAATTGAGCTGCAATTTGTAATTTAAACACCCCCCCTCCCTCCCTCCAATTAAAGCTGCCCTAAAGAACATCCGGTATTAGGATAATTATTCTCATTTGCCATCTCACAGCTGTTGTGAAATTGTGTAAAGTCTGAATGATTAAAAGGTACAAAATGCAACTGCATCATGTAATCACGCCACGGCTTTATGCCACAACATGCTTCGACACACCTTGAACTGAGCTTCGCACATTGCCGGTCAAGCGGAGCCTATTTTTCTTTCCACGAAACCTTGTAATACATCAACTGAGTCAGTGTTGTTCTCTGAATGTTATTGCACAGTTATTGTTATACTTACCATCACATTGTCAGTACCTTTTATAAATATGGAGGATTCCATTTATCTAATTGTGTTAAAAGTGTGTTTTTTGATGCTAGTTCAGGCAGGCAAGGGCACTCTTTTCCCTAAATTCAATGTAGATAATGGATGCTGTCTAAACATGAAGCATGACTCAGAGCATTGCTGCCTGAATTCTCAAGCAGAAATCATGCACTTTTGCCAGATTGTGCTCACTGTGTAAGCTAATGCATAATCAATTGGTAAATACAGCGAATGTAAACACTTTAATCTGAAAAGCTACAATTTGACTATAATCATACTGCAGCAGTAAAAAAAAAAGGACTTGACATAGTACCTCATAGAATACCAGACAGCTCTATTCAGCTGATGTTCTAACACTTGTATAGCTCAATAATTTCAATTTTGAGACATTGAAAAGATTTTTCTCATATCTGTCAAAGTGATATGGCAACTAAACTCACATCTAACAAAAAAAGGTGCCTACCCAAAGGCACTGGATGTATTTTCATGGCAGTTGCATGGATAAGGAAATAAACATGCAGCATGCAAGCATGTGGTTAACTCACTTTGCAACAGCCTGAATTAAAAGGTTTAGACTACTTCAATGTGCATCTTCGGGCACATTTAGTTCATAAAGTTTGTCACTGTATACTCAATAGTTAAAACTTTGACTGGCACCAACGCTGCGCTCATCCCTCCATTTATCTTTAATCTGCATTTTTTGGTTGGCCATTAAATTCATGGATAGGATGAGTGGCCCAGTGTTAGCAGCAGCAGATGGGCATTGATTGCAGCTGCCTGCTTTCACTGAAGTGGGAGAAGTCTCACTCCACTGTAGCCTGACGGAAAGCATCAGCATGTGAATTCTCTAATAAGCATATTTACATCGTGCCAAGTTTCAGCAGGGCCATCACTGCTTTGACAAACAGACGAGTCACCAGTGAAACATTTCATAAAGTGTATGAAGTGAAAGGGAGTGGTAAGCCTTCCTACTGAAACCAAAATGATCAAAGTAATACAGCTGAGCACAGCCTACAGTATCTATGTTAGGGTGTGGTTTTTCAGTGTGTTAAAACCCAAACTGACCAGGTGCTATGATTCACTGGCAAAAACTCACTGATGTGTGAGTGTGTGTTCTCCATTTTGTCTATGAACCAAACCAGGCAGGATATCCATGGTGTATGACTAGACTGAGACACCACATATTTACTGTGTGAATCATGAGTTTCTCTGTGGCTGAGCGTTTTCACACTGTGATGTTCACGGATGCCTCTTCTTGTTTTATTTCACAGATGTTCTTGTGCAAATTATGCTAAATTAGTAGCAGACCCAACAGAGCTTGAATAAGTTCTGTTGAGTTTTTCTTCTGCACTTACATAGCAAAGTATCTACATTCACCTGTGCATGTCCTGAAACTTTACCAGTTCAAGTAGAAATACACTTGTTCCAGATCCAGGTGAGAGGACTGACATCAGCATCTTATCTGCATGTGGTATTGCACAGAGCTTCAGATGGAAAAAAGACAGGTTAGTCGAGCTGACCGTAGGGGCTGAAAGCAGAGACAAACAGTTGGCCTTGTGCTGTCAGAAACCCTGCTTATTGAATCCCATTTATTTAATGGCAACTTTTGTGCCATTAAACAAACATCACAAAGATGCCTTAAAACTTGTGGTTTTAAGTAGAGTTACAGGATTTTTTTTTTTCTTGGCACACACCGAGTGCAGTGATTTCCAGGAATCCTGCTTTCTCTGTGATGCCAGAACTTAGACACTGCGCAGGAGGGCTGGGTGGACAGATAAACTCTCTTTTGTCGAGAAATTGTTCTACCGTTGCACATAATTTAACTTTTTTTTAACCAGGCTATTTATTTCCATCTGAGTACAGTCTTTATGCTAACTGCTTCTTGGCTCAAGTTTAGTGTAAAGAAGGCCTTGGACTTATATTATCATTTCACTTTTTTTTTTGAAGGAAGGAAAATAAATATTTGACAACATGTTAAACTATTGAGTTAAAGTTGGATCGGCTTGAATGGCTAGAGCAATCTGATAAAGGTAGATTCAGTCTTTTGCTATACTGACAGAGAAATAAGTCTTTGGTCATTTAAAGTGCTAAATTTTATTTTGCTTTGGAAAGCACAAAAAATTACACTAACATAAGAAAAATATACTCTTGTTGAGTGATTTAACTTGAGTGGTGCTCTTCAGCATCACATGTCAACAGTGGTGGCAGTGTACATAACATACACATGCAAATAGATACAATTATACAAAAGGTCGCCTGGAAACATGCAAAAGGTTTCTAGTATTCAAGAGGTCAGTGGGCTGGCAGTAACACACTGCAAGCCGGCTCTCTGGAAGGGTCAGATGAACAGCTCAACACTGTTCCTTTGTAGATTGGCTGCAGTCAGAATGCTGAAGCTTCCTTTTTTCTTACAAAGTTGATGTTTATTGTGAGAACAGCTGATAAAGGTTTTAGTGATTTAAGTGGAAAAACACTGATCCACTGCAGGTTATATTTTGTAGATTTTAGTCTTTAAAGAGTTTTATTACAGTTTAATAAAGGGTCTGTAAAGCGACATCTCTATAGAAGGGCTTGTTCCTTCTCTTGGATCACTCAGTGGTCTGTTTTTAATGAACATTTGACACACCAAATGCTCCATTTCTGAAATAAGTAAAGGTATTTTGTCCAAAGTGGACATTGTTTCCTTTTCTTGATAAGAAATAGGCTTTGGGGGGCAGAAATATAAACAAGGGACATTCCCTTCTTTTTTGCAACCTGCCACACTACAAAGAGTTATGTTGAGCCAAACCTCGACCATCAGCCAGCTGCACCAAGCCTCTGAAGGCAACATCAGAGAGCAAAATGTGGTCGCTGGTGGCTAACCAGTAACCATATTATGAGCTGAGCTCCTAAGTCTCTTTCTAAACCTTCTGGAGGTTCAAAGCGGCAGTGAGGTTTGAGGAGAAGGCCACTTCGTCATGCTCCCATTCAGATGGGTGAGTATTGTGGTCCAGCGTGAGTGGATTGGTCAAATCAGCTCCATAGTTTATCAATGAACATCTGGAAAGTAGGTCTGCGTGTGGATAAAGGTTCAAATGGGCAGTGATAGTCTTAAATCACCTATCAACGCTTTTGTTCTGTGGCACGAATCAGTGAAACACAACAGTGAAAAAAAAACAAAAAACTGCCTTTTGATCTGAGCTTCTGAGATTCATCTGACAGCAGTAGCCAGAATGATGTAAAGACATGCAAGAGCTGAGCAAGTGTGCGAGGCTGTTCCCCGAGGAATCTTGTGTCAAAAACATCACGTAACAACTATGATTCAAAGCACCTTTTTTAGCAGATTGCATGCTGTGGTAGAAAGCTACACTGAGAGAAGTGAGAGAAAGGTGTTTATTGTGTGTGATCAGAGCTGTCAGCTGCATTTCTGCTGTACTCATACACCGTCACTCTTAAACAAAAAGAACAACCCAGTGCTGGGACATTACCGCTGTACTCCTCTCTGTGCGACTCTTATTTAATGTCAGGCTGGTCTTTAAAGATCAGAAAATGTTTGAAACTCCTCCAAGAGCCTTTCATGTGATTTTCCATCTGACCGCCACTGCCCTTTCTTCAATTTAAACTCTTCTTCTTGAGCCAAAGCTGTAATAATCATATAATCATCTTGTTAGAGTTCTCATTGTTAATGCAGTTTCTGGTAAACGTAGGACGCACACATCCTGGAACATGTGATGGCAGGCCCTCTGTGTACAGATCTTCATGTTCAAGTGCCATTTCTGTGTCT
This sequence comes from Archocentrus centrarchus, assembly GCF_007364275.1. Classification (NCBI taxonomy): domain Eukaryota; kingdom Metazoa; phylum Chordata; class Actinopteri; order Cichliformes; family Cichlidae; genus Archocentrus; species Archocentrus centrarchus. Next base: position 17,962,535 of record NC_044361.1, on the reverse strand, counting down.
GTGGGGTTTTCTGTTATGGCCCCCACGTGTGTTTGTGTGTATGCGCATAGGCTCCTGTACGTTTGTGTGGCTATGACTTGTGTTTGGATATTTGCTGTAGAATTCAGTCCCTTCTAAAAATGTGGTTTAGATGTCCCTGATTCCTGCCACTGACTAATTTCTGTCCAGGTTTCTGTTCTAGTAAGTGACTCTATTCCCCTGAGGGCAGTGTAATACAGTTGATGTGGCATCATGAGCTATAAAAGTAGGTACTTGTCATTGTTGTCTGGTTATTTTAAAATGGTGTAGTAATAAGTAGACCATTAAGCTGCTAGAAAAACTGTTCAGTGTGATTTGGAAGTTAGAAAAGAGTAAACAACAGGAGAGGGGTGCATCCAGAAAACTGGCCAGAGAAAGTGGAAAGTTGCGAGCAGAAAGCGAGAAGGAAATCACACTCCAGCATGTGTGACACACCCGACCCAGTCTGCACCCTGCCTGTGCAGCTGACCAGGTCGCTTGCGAAAGAGGTGTAGCCAAAACCCCCTTTTGTTTTTCTGGCTTTCCCCTCTCTTTTTTTTTTTGTTTTTTTTTTTTTTTTAACTGAGGCATATTAAAGCTACGGCCTTTCTGTGGTCACACAATGTTCCAGTTTCCTCCTCTTCACTCTGAGTCCTCCTCTCTTCTCCTCTCACTGTCTTTACTCTCCCATCACATCAAGGAGCAAGTCAAATTAGACGTCTGATGTCAGAGCTCGTACTACCAGTCCAATTTCACTGGAAGAGGAGTGTAGTTGTTTTCCTCCAGATGGTTACAGGAAATTTAGAGGATATATAAGTTCGTGCTGGAGTGCCGACCTTTATGTAAGGATAGGGCTATATTAAGCAAAGATATTTAAAGGTGTGTGAAAAGAATACATTTTAAGGGTGTCAGGGTGGGGCGTCAGGGTTACTTCTGTGCTTTTTTTTTTTAACTAAGGAGGAGCAACAGAAGAATGTATCGGTGTCTTATTTGAGAAATGCACTCATCATTTATCACATTATTCGATCTTTATGGCATGTTTGTTATTCTTGCTGCGCTGCACAGCAGAACAGACAGAAGGTGAGATGATAAACACTATCATATTATGGGCTTCTCAGAGGCTGAATTTTCTGCCACTACTGTCTGACTTCCAACACCCAAACACTGAAACTGTAGCAGTGCTTTTAAAGGCCAACGGGAAACTCTAAGATTATGGGACAGATGTCTACTTAGGCGTAGACATGAAAACACAGAGCAGTGCCTTTCAGCAGTAATTTATTCTGAAAAACAGAAAGTGATAGTTTTTTTCTTTTTTAAATGCACCTTCTTTACTTGCAACTATGGTTTATGAATTCTGCATTTTAAATTACCCTCACTTTTCCCTTAGTCTTTTTTTTTTTTTAAAAGTTCAAGAGATTACCACACCCATGACTAAATACATTTCAGCCAAAAATACAAAAACATACAACATGACAATTAGTTAAAGCAATCCAAGCCCTCTGTGATTTAGATGGCGTGAAAGCAGAGCCATAATGTTATATGAAGCTCTGCATGTCAGACAAGAAAAGACTAAAAGATTTATTGAAGCTGCAAATTTCTTTAAGCATATGAAATGTGACAGATGAATTCAGCAGGCCTACTGTTTATGTGTCTCACACAGTGTTTCAGCATAGGCTGGTTGTGTGAATGTGTGTGTTTGGCTGTGACAGGGGAGTTTCCAGGCTCCACAGACCCTGATGAATGGGTCACTGTGTGTCCGTGTGTGTATGTGTTTTGTGTGGTCAACTGTAACAGTTGCGCACTCGTTTTCTCATCAATACAAAATATCCTCAGAGGCAGAATGCTGATCCTTTTTCTCATCATTGAGCCCTCCGACAAAACACACAAACACGCGTCGCTGAACGTCGCCCTGTTACAATACTCACACTCATTCCATGTGAACTACATGATTCACCAGAATTATTATTTCACCTGCCAGACGTCCCTGTTCTTGCCATGCCTATGGATCATCATCAGCCATTTGGTGACTCACATCAACCGACAAGTGGCAATCTCCTCAGCTTCCAGACACGCGACCATGACTTAAGATCAGAGGGGTTCCAAGCTACTGTGGCTACCCAGATTACCAGGCTAAGACAGACAGGAAGCCCTTAAACCCCAGTCAAGTATGATTTACTGGGGTTAAATATTACCACAGTGAGTTCTGCCCCAAAGGGTTGGTCCTGGTTCTAAATGAAGACCATGAAAGTGTGCGAGGCTGGGCTTTGATCCCACCGCTGATGACTAAATCCAGGTTCGGATGCTCTGCGAGGCTATATTAGTTCCAGTAATGTGGCTAGAGTTGATTCTCCTTTACATTTGCAGGGTTTTGTTGAAACTCATGTTAGACACTATTTACTGGAAACTGTCGGCAATTTTTTCTTTTTTCACAATACTTTTGCAATACTTAAGTGTAATACTATTATACTTAATCTTCTGCTTTAATACAAGCTATCATGCACACAGATGACAGAGAAAATGTGGATTCAGCTAAACACCAACATGTTATGGGATCAAACCACTCACAACTGGACCAGGAGCATAAACTGGATGACCCCTTGGCCACCCTTAACTCCAGCACTCTTTATACTGTACTTATCGGTTGGTCCACACCCATCTTTGAATTTGACGCTCACTTTTCATAACTGTAACATTTCGTGACTGTATATTGCACTGTTGCTGTCTTATCATGTTGACAAAATCTGTCCACAGATATCCAGACTTATAAACACCTGTCAAAGTACTCAAAACTGCCTTTGTGGCAGTTCCCTCACACACACACACACACACACACACACAAAAGACACACAGTAAAACGATGGTAGTCTCACAGGCTGGTAAACATGCAGCCCAGCTGTGGCTGGTAAACATGCAGGACTGAAGTGAGTAAAGCACAGTAAGCAATGGTTTTCCCAAATATTGAAAATTGTAAAGGGACAAATGTTCCTCCATAATAAGCACTATGGGAGCTTGTTGAAAAATAGGAGAAACGCTCTAGCTTTAACAAATATAGATGTACAAAAGCTGCAGTATAATTGTAGTTTATGCATGCTTCCTACATGGCTGGTATGAGGCTCTGTTTGTTCCTGAGCATCCCGAGTGCATCTTGAGTGACCTTTTTGGTCTTGCTTTGACCACGTAATGTTTCCTCTCTGCCTCTTTCTCCCAGACAGCCTCGGTGTAGCACTGCCAGTGCTCTGTCTGCTTCTCTCATCAGAACCAGCGAGAGCAGAACACAGTCGCTCTCTGTCCTCCTGCTCTTACTTATGTGCGCTGTTTATTTCTCTAACAGGACAGTGACAGATTTAGCCCATTAGACAAGAAGAGAAGGAGACCAACTGGCAGGAGAGTCAAAAATAAGTGTCCTTGTCCTACAGCTTAGAGATCGTGAAACAATAGGGGGGCAAATGGGGGGAAAGAATGCAACTATTGTAGCTTCTGTTCCTATAATTTGCCCATTTCCAGAGAACTGAAATTATCTTTTGTCAATGCAAATTTGCTGAGTAACCATGACACTGTGCATGTGTGCGCATACGCATTGCTGGAGCCATGGTGATGATGGTAAATGGACTGGTCCTTATACAGTGCTTTTCTAGTCTAAACAAAGATTAAATGAAAAGTAACTTTACTTAGGAGTGGATGAGAGTGAAGCGGGAGTGATGCGTAGGACAAATGCAGAAGAAATGCACTTAATTAAAGGACCTTAGAAAAGATGCAATAAATGTTTATCTACCTGCTATAAATATTAACTTAGTTCAGTTTAAATGTTAGTGTCACATACAGTGATGAAATGCTGCTAGAGTTTATATAAATTAAGGGTTGGCAACATTTTTAATAAAAATTTGTGGTGGGTTGTTGCCTTTTATAGACAGCTGGTCATATTTAAAAAGAAATGTGACCAAATCCAAACAAACATGGTGATGATGATGATTACAATTGGACTTTTTTTTTTACACGTGGGTTTTTTTCCCCTTTAAACTCAAACTTTAATTTAAATAAACATTTAATAAAATACAAGTTTTTGGGAGGCCAAGATGGTGTAAATATGTATTTCGGTAGGTGGTGAAAAAAACTAAAATAGGACAAAAACTGTTGAGAAAAAAACGATGAAAGCAGCAAAAAATGAAAAAAGTCATTGAAATATTTCAGATTGTTTAAAAAAAAGTGTCTGGTCAAAATGACAGGGAAGCAAAGAGCTCAAGAAGACATTGCAAAACACTCTGAAAACACCGTTAACACATTCACGCTACCGCGAGTAAACTAATTGAAGCCTACTGTGGCACAGCCTCTCATGATATAACCTAAATGTTCAATCATGTTGGAGATTTTCAGGCTCAAGGACAGCAAAGTTTTGGTCTGGCTTTTCAGACTGGGCAGATTTTCCTTCAGGTTGAGAGGATTTTCAGCACAGCCCGTGACAAAGATTTATATACAAAAATCACATTACCACATGTTGTGGTCAAAAGTACCTCAAGATGTTTCAGAACAGCATACGCCTATGTGTAAAATATGGACATAAAAATCTCTTCAAAACTTTACAGTTTTTAATTATCTGCAGACTTTTTTTCATATTTTTTTTTTATTATTATTTATGAGAAACTCATCACGGTAATTATAAGAAAAAAAGAGTCATTTCTGATTTTCCTTCCCAAATATGTTGCCAGTGTGCCGTTTGAATGATTTTAAGGGTAACAGTGGATATTCCAGAGGTGCAAATTTGTCAAAGACTCTAATAAACAACAGGGTGATCCCAAACCCAGAAGTGACCGCATGAATGAACATTTATATGACGGCTCCAGAGTTCCACGAAATCAATCATCCATCACGATCCGACGGTTGTCTTTCCTGCCTTACCCCTCCCTTCCTGCTATTTGCTGTATCATATGTTCCATCATATGCCCTGGGGGAACAGAATATGCGCAGTTTTCATCTGCAAGTGACAGCCTGTCATCGCTGGATGGGTGGAGGGGAAGGAGGGGATATGGAGGGTGGAAAGATGGAGAGGAAGAGAGTGGGAACTAAGCAATATTTAGTGAAGAGGTGTCACCTCTGTTTAGGTGCAGACATCATGTCCAAGTATGTTTCCACCATTCAGAGAGGGAATAGAATAAATAAGCACAAATAGATATTTAAGGACGCCAAATTGAAGGTGACTTCAGATTTACAATTTAAAGGGGCTCTACGTGACCTCAGAAAACCTTTGTTGTTAAATTACAGTGTGCAAAATATCACTGCGGCAGGCGCTGGTGTTTTTGCCGTTGTTCGCTGCTGTTATCCTGTGTTATTTAAACTGTCTTTGAAGTGCATCTAACAGTGTTGGACTCGGACACTTAGCAAATAAACTCTCACAAGATGCGAGAATAAAATCAAACTGTTTATCAGAGGGAAAGTGAGATTTTTAGGACACTCGAGCCTAACATTAGCTGGCATAATGTTAGCTTATAACCAACTGTTGTTGTTTAGCCAGTTTGCCATCAGCTGTCGGGAGACGGACCGTGTAAAATCTGCTGACAAAAAAATAATTGCAAGGATATCGGGAATAAATAAGCACGTTTATGCAAATGAGTTGCCTGAGTTCAGTTTAGGAGATGAGGCTTGAGGTGAGAAGAAAGAGGATGAGGTGGAGATGCGGAAGGAGAGAGAGCAGTGGTGGAGGAGGAGAAAGACATAATGAGAAAGAGATCATTAAAACATACATATTCAAATCGTTACATTAAAAGTAACTTATAAGGCGTGCTAGGTATGAGGCCGGTCTCTGGCCACATACATAAAACGTGATTAGGCAGAACAGCGATGTCCATCTCAGCCACTGTATTCAAGATGGCGGGACAACATGGCAGCTTCCACAAACCGGCGCCTGCTCCTGTGTAATTTTAATGGATCAATTCTAAGTTTATGAGACAGTATCAATTTTTTTGGAAGACATAATCACACACTAATCGATGTATATTTCTGAGCACATATCCTTTTTTTTCCTATTAAATAACCTCAAAAAATTATAGGGCTGCAACGATTCATCCATTAACTCGATTAAATCGATTCTAAAAATTTATCGACACAAATTTACTGTGTCGATGCTTCGTTTAAACTCTGCAGCGCTCAGCTGTCTCGGTGTAAGCGGCGCTCCTCACTAGCATTAGCAGCATTAGTGCTGACGTTTTTTTTGTGGGTTTATTGGGGGCTGGCAAACCAACATAGAACTGCATTACCGCCACCTACTGGACTGGAGTGTGAATCACTCACGTATACACAAGCACACATTCTAAAAAGCTCTCCGTCGCTGCGATGGATTTCATTTAACACAGAGTGGATCATCACTAGAGTTGCCACCTGTCTCGTAAAATACAGAACCCCGTATGTTACGGGACTCCGTGGAATATGGCTCCGTAACATGCCGTGTTCCGTACTTTACGGGACGGGTGGCAACTGTCGCTGACATGCATTTCCACGCCTCCACTGCTCTCTGTGTATCTGTGTGTGTTGTGCTCGCTGAGAATTTCAGCAGTTATTTTTGTCTTTACTTCAGCTGTAGCTACCAGAACTGGTTTGCTAGCGAGCGCGGGCCATTAGCACTAGCGATGGTGCGGTACCGGAAGGCCCGCCCCCCAGGACCGAGGGGGCTCCTTCAAAATATTTTTTATACTTTAATCCCTTATTAGTGACTAAATATAGACCTGCAGTAGAAACGTATTTTCGAGAATGCTTGTGAATACAAAGCATTACACCATTACTCACACATGCGCCATGGCTCCCGCAGCCACTAGTTTTTCAAAACACTCATAGCAGGCAGCGGTTTTAGCTGCGCAAGCGCAAAGAGGCGAAGCTGTGACGGTGAGCTCAAGTAGTGAAAAAGGAAACGTTTTTCCAGCGTCCAAAACAGCAGCTTTTTCTTTTAGTAACCACCATTAAATCTGTGAAACAGCTGGAGGTCCTTCATCAAGCACCTGATCAGCAAGTGTTAAGGTGAAGAAAAGAGAACTTTGTAGCTGCTCCATTCACCGCTGTTTGTTCACATGGCGAGAAACTGCAGTACGGAAGTTAAAATATGCAGATAAACTGTTAATAAAAAAAAGTATTTCTTATCCGATTACTCGATTAATCGCTGGAATAATCGATAGAATACTCGATTACTAAAATAATCGTTTTACGCAGCCCTAAAAAATTACTTGCTGTACATTTAATGTGACCTGCAGCTGTTAGGTGAACACACAGACATCAATGTGCATGCTAACTGAGATACACAAGACTGCCCTGTATTGTTATGTTGCATTGACAGACTCACAGTGATGACTTGTGATTGACAAGTTATCAGCCAATGAGCATACCCTGGATAGTCCCGACTCTAATAATCATCCAAACTGAATGACCTGCAACTAGATTGTGAGCCCATAAAGTTATCAGGAGCAAGTGGACTGAGGTCTGTTTTCCCACAGACTTATACACAACCTGCTGTCACTTCACAGCCAGTGCAGTCACCCCCTCGCTGGCTGTGAAAAAGAATACAGGTTTAAGGCATTTTTGCATTGGCTTCACTTCTCAGACTAGCAAACTTTGTCCATCTTTTTTACTGTCTCAGGTTGCTGGCAAGGAAGCCTGTGGGTTCCAGAAAGTGCTGGCCTTTGCAGTGCTGTGGTCACAAACTTTGACAACTCTGAATGCACAGATGAGCACAAGCTAGTCTAGGAGAAAGAATCTTAAATCTAGGCCAGCAGGATGACGGAAATCAGACAGCAGAGAGCACAGACGAGATGAGGACATCACGATAATTACCCGTGCGGTCTTACGTTGACCAGCCAAGCCCATCAAATCCTGTGGGGAAAAGTTGATTCACTATCATGAACCTGAGCCAGGGAAAGGAATGACAAAGTAACACCCTCAGATGAAGCACCAGGCAACTCATGGTGACACCTTAGGAAACCACCATGCTGATCATAGCTAAACAGTTTGGGTTTCTGAAAAATGTAAGTCCTAAAATCCTCCCCCGAACGGTCATTATCCCATCACAGCTCTAGACTAATCAGTTTGCATATGGCTCACTTGACACGGAGCACTAAACCACTTGATGGGTGCTTTTTATTCAGCTTTTCCCAAATTCAAAACATGTCTTATACTTTGATTGTTAGTGAGTGCGGATGCAGATATGGGACAGCTTTTCCCATATTGTGTTACAACTAGATTCCCTTGTCAAATGTGTCAGCTGAAACTCTTAAAAAGTCAGCCAGTGTTTTTTTTTTTTTTTTTTTTTTTTTTTTAAATGACACAACTGTTGGTCATATTTAAGGCAGAATAACAGAAAGGCTCACAGGTGTAACAACTGTAACAAAGATTTAAGCCACACTGAAGGGGATTTTTGTGGTTTTCGTGGAAAGAATGGATACAGTAAGGGGAAAAATATCAACATGTGGTACTGATGATGACAAGACGGGGAGAGATCGAGATATTTTGCTTTGAACAGTGTCTTGAAATTGAAATCCAGTATACAGTAAGATGACTCTCTCACACGCCACTGTGAAAACCTGTGGAAGTCACTTTCAGTTTCCTGTCATACGAAAACAAAATGAAAACAAGTTTCCTTGAGCATGGGGAAGGTTTTAGTCACTGTCAGATGAGAAATACTTCAACTCAAAAGTAAACATTTATTCACAGTAGCAAAAAATTCCTTTTCATGTTTGGCACTGAACCTCGTCATTAGAGCTGAGGAAAAAAATGTCAGTTCACATGCTCACTGTATACGTTCTCCACATTCAGAGTTAAACTGCAGCTGTTTCTGCTTTTGTCTGCTTCACGTAATCCCTGTGATGCTGAGAATATTTTTTTTCCCTCTCTCTTCATGTCAGTAAAGCCTGAACTAGATTTTTTTTTTCTTCATGAGGCCCACTTCATTAAGCAACAAGACTTGAGCCATGGAAAGAGACAAGGAAAAATTGAGTTAATGAGCTCTCAGCGCATGATGCCTGCAGATGGCTTTCCCCTAACTGGTTTTGTCAAGTATCCTTTCTGCCTACCTTTTTAACAGTCATTTAATTCAGGTTTCAGAAGTCATGTGTATTTTGCATATACTGCAGGGGAATGCACCCTTTAAATCTTGTTTGGTTCTAAACAGATACATCATTTCCTAATTAATGCTTTTGAAAAGCTGTTGGCACATATTCAAACATATATGAGTGTCCATTTATGAGGCTGCGTTTCTAATTCTTCTGACATGTGGGACAGTTTTGCTCTGTTTTATGCCATTTTTTTCTTTCTGCAGCAAAGAGAAAGTTTTCCCTCTTCACCACAGGAGCAACAAGGCTGAGCAGAAAGAAAAAAGAAATATTAAGCAATGGAATAAAAGCTAACCATAACCATAAGGAAACCATAAGTAGATAAAGATTACTGTTGATTTGATATTTAAAAAAAAAAAAAAGAAGTTAGCTAGCTCTCTGTTGAGCGGAGCCAAATTCACGAAGTCCCAAATATAACAGACAAGAAATCTTCCAAACCAAAAGAAAATAAAGTGAGCAGCTTATTTTTTTGACAGATGAGTGTCGATTAAATTTATTTTCTTCCAGGGAAATTATGTTTTATGAGTTGAGTCCTCAATGTCCCTCTTTCAAACATCTCCATGCTTACAATGTTTCATGAACAACCAGATTATTGATCACTCACAGGTACAATAATTATGTTTTTATGGTGTTTGTCTGAGACTGGTAACCTGTCCAATCCACCTCTCTCCCTATTAACCCGAATGGGATAATCGTAGTGACTTCTCATTCATCCCATTCTTGGTGACTATGAGGAATGCCTTGAGAGTATGTTCTCACACCAAGTTTTTGGATAAGTCACGAATTCATACTCCAGCTACAGTATGACAACATTTCACACAAATGTCTTATAGTATAAACTGATGTCATGTTGGGGTGGTGCTGTGGTTAGCGCTATTGCCTCCATTGGCCAGTTGGGGCCTTTCTGTGAGTACTTTGCCTGCGTGGGTTCTCCCTGGGTACTATGGCTTTTTCCCACAGCCCAAAACACACATGTTAGGTTAACTGGTGATTCTAACTTGACCATAGGTGTGAATGGTTGTCTGTCACGATGTGTTAGCCCTGCAATAGATTGGTGAACTGTCCACGGTGTACCCCACCTCTCGCCCAATGACAGCTACAATAGACTCCAGCCCAATCTCAGACCTGAATTGGAAAAAAGGATGAAAATGAATGGATGTAATTTCATATCCCAAAGGTCAATTCCTGACCAGATGGATGTAAACTGTGACCTGACTGGCAGGTCATAAGTTTGTTTAATTATTTTCACACTTACTGACATGTAAATTATGATGATGAACGCACGCATGTATGTGCAAAAAAGGATTTTTTTTTTTCCAATCAAACAGTAGCATGTTTCTTTATATTAGCACGACCATTAAGAAACAACTTCACTGAATGTTGACGTTTACACACAAGCTTTTAGACTTTTTTTTTATCTTGTCTATCATGATGCAAATCCACCCCCCATCCCCCATTAGCTGTGCTTCTCACTAATTGCGTCACTTTCTTTAGAAAAAAGTTTCAGCCACACACGCACAAGAATTTGCCTCTCCACCCTTCCTCTTGTTAGAGTTTAAAAATTCACTCTTTGGGATGATTTATAGGGTGAACATGAGAGGAAAGAGCGGAGTAGGTCTTTCTTGTAAACTGTCACCAACACGGAGCCACATTTCACACGGCCTTTTAAACCGCACAAAAGAGTCTCAACCCACACATCATAGTCTCAGGCCACACATCATGGCGAAAGCTGTAATACAGTCTGCCGCTTACTCCGCCAGCGCAGATTTAAGTCATTCAGATACAGAAAAGTGATGCTGATTAATGCATGGGGAAACATAGTTTGTTGTTTCACTGCATTTACACACCAGCGATGTGAAAGAGTCTGTGCTGTGCACAGGGAATACAATATTATGACTTCAGATGCAGCTCTGAATCTAGACACAGTGTCACATCCATGCTAAAGACACCCACTCACATCCCTGTGCCTAACACACAGGCACGCACACACATGCACACACGACTAGCTGCGCCTAAAGCAACACTAGAGGCTCCAACCCCTGTCTTCAAAAGCAGCCTCGGCCTTCTGTTGTCATTCCATAAGTCATCCACTACAAATGAAATTTTCTGTGTCAGTGATTCATGCTGTGAAGAAAAAGCCATGAAAATAAAGATATATGTCTGAGTCCAAGGACTTCTAGTACTTGCTTTAAAAATCTAAATAAAGAACAGATTACTGATCTTTCAGAGGTGTTTTTTACACTCACGTCTTGTCATTTTAAAGCGTTTTATTTTGAGAGAAGAAGAGTACTTTGTTATTGTTATAATCTTTTGATAATCATGCCATAACATCCAGTTCCATCGGAGACGGACAAGTGACCCAAACCCCCATTAATCATGTTATACAAACAGTCATCAATAATGCTAAAAGCAGGGGGAACATGAAATCCAGAAGTGCATATTTGTAACGCTACATTAAGCTTTTTTTTTTTTTTTGCAATACACTAGTTCCAGACGGCAATGACTGTTATTAATTCTCATTAAAGAGAAATTGTGTGACAAGTTAAGAGAAGCAAAACATAAAATTTGATGATTACTGCTTTCACTAGATGGGTGGTTTACACATACATGGAGGAAGTGCTCACATCTGATACTAGATAGTGTTTAGGGAAGAGAGAATACATGCAGGCTTTTGACTGCACGTCACAGGATGCTTTTCTCTCCTGCAATTGTTTGTTCCATTTTCAATTTGATGTTTTTCCTGCTAAAACATGTGTACAGCTACTAGAGTACTTCTGTAAGCAGAACTTTTTAGTTGTATTATTACTTCTGCTTAAGTTAAAGATCTGGCTGTGTGTGTGTGTGTGTGTGTGTGTGTGTGTGTGTGTGTGTGTGTGTGTGTGTGTGTGTGTGTGTGTGTGTGTTGTGTGTGTGTGTGTGTGTGTGTGTGTCATGATCCTCTGGGTCTTGGACCCGGGGTTTTGAGTTTGGGACATTTAGGTTTTCTGTATTACTTACAGTGTCAGGTTTTAGTTTCTTGGTTCTTGGTGTCAGGTTGGTTTGTGCTTTATTCCTTATCCCTGTTTATTCCTGCCTCCCTTGTGTTTCCATGACTGGCTTGGTTCTCGTCTCTGTGTTCATCTTTTGTGCTTTTTCAAGTTAATCTTGTCTCCCTATTAGTTGTGGCTCTCTTCCTGTCTTATTTTGATACTCTCTTATCTCTTGTGCTTTGGGTTTACTTCTGCTTTCCTTGTCTCTTTATCTGTGTTTGGTTTCAGCTGCTCTCCCACCTGTTGCCTGTTCCCTTGTCATCCTGCGTTTCTCAGTCTCCTTTGTTGCGTGCTCCCTCATGGTCATGTGTTTCACTGTTCCATGTTTCTTAGAGAGTCCTGGTTTCTGGATAATTTGCTTCTGTTCAGCTACTCTGTGTATTTCTGTGAAAAAGCTTTAAAGCTGCTTTACGTTTATGTCAGTCTTCTGTGTCCTGGAGTTGGGTCCACATCCTGCCTGCCACACAGCTGACCTTGACTCTGTGTGTGTGTGTGTGTGTGTGTGTGTGTGTGTGTGTGTGTGTGTGTGTGTGTGTGTGTGTGTGTGTGTGTGTGTGTGTGTGTGTGTGTGCGTGCGTGCGTGTTTGTGTGCGTGTGTGTGTGTGTGAGTGACTGTTATGCTGAAATCAGTCATCCGCACTTACTCCTCCAAAGACACAGCGTGAGACAAACCAGCCAAGCTGCCAGAAGACTGATGTAGAAGAACGGGAAGCTTTTAAACTGCAACCAAACCACTTTCACGATGTGTTCAGGGGAGAGAGGGGAATTCTCCAAAACACAAATTTGTCCACAGTGACATGAAAGTCCCTTTTAAGGTTTTCCATCATTTTCTGTTTCTCCCATCAAACTGTACGTGGGCTGATTTTAACAGACTGTTAAAATGACCAAAATGACTAATTGGCTAAATTCAATAACCAAAAAAACCATGACAGTGTGTTAAACAATAAAAAGATTTTACTGGAAACCATTGTGGACCTGGGGCAAATATTTCTTCCAAATATATATATATATTTACGGTTTACAGAGAATGGTCAGAAAAATAGAAAATATCCAATGAGCAACACTTCTCTGGGTGAAAAATACATTGTTGATGTCATAAGTCAGAAGAGAATAGCCAGACTGCTTCAGGCAGCAGTAACTCAAACAACAACACATTGGAACAAAGATGTGCAGAAGTGCATTTCTGATTGCACAACAAATTGAATCTTGAAGCAGATGGGCTACAGCAGCAGCAGACCACACTGGGTGCCACTCCTGACAGCCAAAAACAGGAAATTGCGGCTACAATTTGCACAAGCTCACCAAAAGTGAGCAACAGAAGATTGGAAAAACGTTGCTTGGTCTTGATTTCTGCTGTGACATTTGGATGGTTCATACAATATGAAAGCATGGATCCATCCTGCTTTGCATCCACAGTTCAGGCTTCTGTTGGTGGTGTACAGTAAAGTTGTGGGGGATATTTTCCTGCCACACTTTAGGCCCCTCAGCACCAACTGAGCATTGTTTAAACTCCACAGCCTACCTTATTATTGTTGCTGACCACATCCATCCCTTTATGCCCAAGATGCCCCCATCTTCTGACGGCTGATTCATACCATGTCACAAAACTCAGATCAACTCAGGTCACTGTGCTAAGATGGCCTCCACAGTCACCAGATCTCAATCCAATAGAGCACCTTGGGGATGTGGTGGAATGGGAGATTCACATCACAGATGTGTAGCCGAAAAATCTGCAGAAACTATGTGATGCTATCATGTCAATATGGACAAAAGTCTCTGAGTAATGTCTCCAGCATCTTGTTGAGTCTGTGTTGTGAAGTATTAAGGTAGCTCTGAAGGCAAAAGCTGATCCAACCAAATTCTAGCAAGGAGTACCTAATAAACTGGCAAGGGAGTGTATATATATATATTTTTTTTTCTTTTTTTTTTTCTTTTACTTTAGGCTACAGCATATTTAAATGTGTTGCCACACTGACTGTGATCAGCACAGCTGTTTGAGAAGACAGGTAGAGTTTGCTCTTTTAAGCACTTGATCCAGTAAGGGACAAGGTGATTAGCTGTCTGTGTCTCTGGCAGCCTGCATTGTCTGGTGTTTAGCAGCTTACAAAATGTTAAGTAAACCGTAGTGGTTGGCAACATCCTAAAAGTGACACCACGTCCACATTCACGCAGATGAGGAAGTTCACCCAAAATACAGTTTATCTAATGATAGCAGTTACATTAATTACAGACTTGAGTAAAGTCAAAATTCTATGTGACATATGATTCTGTACAGAGGTCACAGGACATTTTAGACCAGCAATAAGGTACTTCTAGCAATAGTTTTATGTTTTGTTTTGATCTTCAGATAAACAGTGATTGGCTGAACATTAAGGCAATAAATCATGGAATTGGTGGGATGAAAGAACGTGTGTTTGGCTACTGTTGATTCCCCAGTTGTTCCTAAGCAGAGGTTATTTCCAAACTTGTAGGTGTAGTTCAGACACTGGGGAGGAATTTAGGCTTAAGTCAATCACGGAGAACAGGAAGGAATTTTAATATTAAAGCCCAACCACAGGTCTGGATGAGGTATACTATAAAAACACTGTGACATCCAAAGCGGTGAGGTGGAGTCGTGAGAAATGGTGAGTACTCTAGAGGTGGTTTTATCAACACCCATCTGACTCATAATATTTAATATTGCCAGCTACTCGTACACGACAATTTGTGGCTTACGGCTCCCTATCTAATGCAGCGTTTCATCGAGAGTGAGATAAAGAGGTTTGCAAAATCAATCGTCGCTCCAAGTAGTGTCTTAAATCCCCCAAAAGGGTTCGTAATCTCAGTGAGATCAGAATTTGATTGAAAGCTTTCTAAGAGTCTTATAAGGATAAATGAAGTCGTGTCTGTGTGTGCTGATAGTATTAGACTGCATTGCTACACTGTTTGATGTCAAGGAGGGGAAATGATCTGATATATTTGATTTGTTACTGGAAGAGGTCCTTATGTCGGCAGTCGCTACGCTGTTGAAATGAACCTTCCCAGAAACAATTATGGAGAATTTGGTGTTGGCTATTATTAGCTTTAGAAGACTAAGTAACCTTTCTCAACAAAAGCACAACAGTAATTATAATAATGAGTTGTTTAAAAAGTTGTTTAAATCAGTTGTAGTGAGATTTGTAAAAAAGAAAAAATAATAATAATAATAAATACAGCCAATGATTTTTAGTTTGAGGTCTAACAGGGAAAGTTAAACAAATGGTGCTGTTTTACTTCTACACAGTGATGTCCTGTGAATGTCTGCCTCCTATATCTTTTTGTCTGCCTGACCGCCCTGTGTATTTTCCCGCCTGTGTGTCAGTCTACTGCAAATGCGCATTATTAATCTGCCTCATAATAACCTCTTTCTAAACATGGAAGGCGCTTTAATCTGAAAAGTCTGAAAAGAAGATTACTGTATTTTGTGTCCATTTATAGGATTCAGGGAAGCTGATCAAACTTTCCCTGGGAATTTTCTCCAGTAAGCAATGCAAATGACAGCAAATTAAGCCTCACATCAGGACGGTGTGCTATGGTGACTTTAACAACATTCTCACACATGTATATATATAGATACAGATGGGGGGAAAAAATGTGAGTACGCACAGGAACATATTTTAAATTTACTGTGTTTAAACATTAGCTTCAAGTCTAAGATTATCCAACCAAACAGTATGAAGACTCATGTTCTCTGGGTAACATGGCAGAAGCCACAAAATGCTACATGTGCACCTGTGGAATACATGTAAATGTTTGGTAAAACAATTAGCAGTTTGCAGTTTTCCTTAAGCATAAATGTTTTGTCCAGAGGGTACAACTGTGTCCAGAAACTTGGTTTGATCAAGTGTCATGATGTAAAATACTAAAGAGAAACACAGACGGTAAGGTGGCTTCTGAAGGCAAACAAAGCTTGTTATGTGGCTGTGATAGGTTTTCTTGAAGTTGGAGAAAATGCTCATTTTAAAAAATTAGAAAGCAATATAAACTCATCAAAGAGCACACTGGATCTCTCTTCTCAAACAGGGAGTGTGGCAACACATTTAAATATATTGTAGCCTAAAATAAAAAATAAATAATATATACACCCGAGCTACTTTATTAGGTTCTCCTTGCAAGTACTGGGTTGGATCCCCTTTTGCCTTCAGAATTGCCTTAATTCTTCATCGCACAGATTCAGTAAGGTGCAGGAAACATTTCTCAGAGTCCGTATTGACACGATAGCGCCACACAGTTGCTGCATATGTGTCAGCAGCACTTCCGTGATGCAAATCTCCCATTCCACCACATTCCCAAGGTGCTCTACTGGATTGAGATGTGGTAACTGTGGAGGCTATTTGAGTACAGTGAACTCATTGTCATGACATAGCATGTTATCCTGCTTAAAGCAGTCATCAGAAGATGGGTAAACTGAGGTCTTAAAGGGGTGGACATGGTCAGCAACAATACTCAGGTAGGCTGTGGTATTTAAATAGTGCTCAATTGGTACCCAGAGGCCCAAAGTGTGCTAAGAATGTGTCCCGCATTACATTAATTCAGTTCAATTAAATTTTAGTTATATAGCGCCATAATCACAACAAACAGTCACCTCAAGGCACTTTATATTGTAAAGTAAAGACCCTATAGTAATTACAGAGAAATTCCAACAATCAAAACGACCCCCTATGAGTAAGCACTTGGCAACAGTGGGAAGGAAAAACTCCCTTTTAACAGGAAGAAACCTCCAGCAGAACCAGTTTTCAGGGAGGGGCAGTCATCTGCTGCAACCGATTGGTGGTGAGGGGAAGGAGACAGAGATTAATAATTACTACTGAATAAATGCAGAGTGGTGAAAGTGAAAAGAGGTGAATGAAAAAGAAAAACTCAATGCATCATGGTAAAACCACCACCCCCACCCCACCCCAGACTAGGCCTATTGCAGCGTAACTAAGGGATGGTTCAGAATCACCTGATCCAGCCCTAACTATAAGCTTGATCAAAAAGGTAAGTTTTAAGCTTAATATTAAAAGTAGAGGGTGTCTGTCTCCCGAATCCAAACTGGAAGCTGGTTCCACAGAAGAGGGGCCTGAAAGCTGAAGGCTCTGCCTCTGATTCTACTTTTAAGTATCCTAACAACCACAAGTAAGCCAGCAGTCTGAGAGTGAAGTGCTCTATTGGGACAGGTGCCTGGTGTGGTCTTCTGCTGCTGTTTGGATGTTCTCCTCTGACACTCACTGGATATTTTCTCTTTTATGGACCGTTCTCTCTAAACCCTTGGCTTGAAGTTTAGCAGGTCATCTTGACCATCTCAACATGCCTAAATGAACTGAGTAGCTGCCATGTGAATGGCTGATTTGTACTTTCCTCCTACAGTCCAAAGACTGATTAAATGACGATTCTATATCGGTCATAGCATATACAGTATTTGCATTAATGAGCAGTTGAACAGGTGTACCTATTAAAGTGGCCAGTGAGTGGATATGCAGCATGGTTAACATAATGTGGTGTAAGTGGTTTGTTTATCTAATTCATAATAAATAAACAGAGTCTTTTTTCTTCCTCTTCGTTTGAATAGCTGGTTAACATTTTACTACTAACAGTAAAGCTGACATTTGATATACTGAAGCGAGTCTGTTCAGCACACTGTAACCTTTGATACGTGATGTATAACTATTACACTGAATGCACTGTTTGATTTTTCTACTGTCACATACTGTAGGCGAGAAATAGCTGAAGTAATGGTAACTGCTTCAAACCACCTTGGTGAAGGCTAGGATTAGGTTAGAGCAATATAATTTAAGTTGAGGTTTAGCAATCAAACAGTTTATTTAAGCGTGGAGTAAGCCCCTGGTCATGGTTAAATAAGACAAACGTTTGCCTAAAAGTGAAAACTTTTCTCAGTCTAACACTTCCTGGAAGAGCTGGTTATTGAACTAAAGTCAGCAAATTTGAAGACAGATGTAAATACTCATCAGTCACCCAAACCACAACACTATTACTTTCTATCACTCTGGTTTCATGTCAAACAAATGTTGCACTCTTTTTGTTGAGGGAGTATCGTCTTTTCATGGAAAGAAGAAGTGCCCCCTTGGGTGTTTGGGTGGCATGGCGTTTCAGTGATTAGCGGTGCACCACTGTAGCAAGAAGGTTGTGGGTTCAACTTTGTGCCTTTTGTGGGTTTACTCTGGGTGCTCCGGTTTTCTCCCACAGTCCAAAGATACGTATGTTTGGCTAAGTGGTGATTCTGTGAGATAGATGAAGTGCTGTATGAATTTGGCATAAAGTGCTCTGAGTAGTCGGTAAGATTAGTAGGATTAAAAAAGGTGCTATTCCAGTTTTCCAGAGAATGGCAGGTAGCTCTTGAGCTGTGTTTGATACTCGTTCAGCCCAATATGTTGTGGAGTCATTGCACAAATGCACAAATAACTTTATATCCAACATACTTTACTGAGCTGTACCCACCCACAGAAGCAGCTGTAACTGTGCAATGCACTGTATCCTAGATATTAATCTTCAATATATTAACTTTAAGAAGTAATATTACCCCTTCAAGGTATCCATTGTACATCTTTCATGTCAAGTCAAGTCAAGTTTCTGTATAAAGCACATTTAAAACAACGACGTTGACCAAAGTGCTGTACAAGATCTATAACCCCAAGGACTATCCTAAATAAAAAATATAATAATACATTAAAAAATAATATAAAGAAAAAATAAATAAATAAATAAATAAATAAAATAAAATAAAATAAAATAAAAACATTTAAAACAAATACCATAAAAATACCATAAAGCAATCGTCTAAAAGGAGGTAGCACTGCAGCCAAATGCCAAGGAAAAGAAATGTGTTTTTAATAAAGATTTAAATGTGTGTATTGTCTGAGCTGTGCGTATATGGAGAGGTAGATCATTCCATAGCTTTGGTGCTGCTGCTGCAAAAGCTCGATCACCTCTCTGTTTTAGTCTGGTTTTAGGCCTCTGTAAGAGCAGCTGGTTAGATGACCTCAAAGCTCTTACAGGGGTGTGACTGTGAAGCAGCTCAGACAGATACAAAGGTGCCAGTCCGTTTAAGGCTTTAAAAGTAAGCAATAAAATCTTAAAATTGATTCTTAAACGGACAGGGAGCCAGTGATGGGATGACAGGACCGGGGTAATGTGTTCATGCTTTTTTTATACCAGTTAAAAGACGAGCTGCCGCATTCTGGACTACCTGCAGGCGGCGCACAGATGATTGATCTATGCCAAAATACAGAGAATTACAGTAGTCCAGGCGGGAAGTAATAAAAGCATGAATAACTTTTTCCAGGTCCTGCTGTGGGAGATAAGGTTTTACCTTGGCAATGACTCTAAGTTGGTAAAAACTGATTTTAGTAACAGCACTTACTTGCTTCTCCATTTTAAAACTGCTATCTAAAATGACACCCAGATTTTTTACAGCATCACGAGAGTGACGAGCCAAATGACTCGGAGTGCCAGAGGAGTTGCTTGAGGGGTCAGATTTACCAAAGCATATGACCTCGGTTTTGCTTTCATTAAGATTTAGGAAATTCTTTCTCATCCAGGACTTGATGTCACTTAGACAGTTCAGCAGGGGTTCCCATGGATCTCTGCTGTTCAGTTTGATGGGCATATACACCTGGATGTCATCAGCAAAACAGTGAAAAGAAATATTGTGTTTCCTAAAAATCGACCCTAGAGGCAACATATACAATGAGAAAAGAATTGGGCCCAGAATGGACCCTTGAGGCACTCCACAAGAAAGCTTTGCTGTAGTAGAAAAACAGTCTCCTAGATGGACAGAGAAACTTCTGTCAGTAAGATATGATCTGAACCAAGTCAGAACCGTGCCTTTAATGCCAATTTCATGTTCTAGGCGGGACAGAAGGATCTCGTGGTCCACAGTGTCAAAGGCAGCTGACAGATCTAGAAGTACTAAAACTGCGGGGCTACCAGAGTCAACAGTTAAAAGCAGATCGTTAAAAACTCTTAAAAGAGCCGTCTCTGTGCTGTGACGCAATCTAAAACCTGACTGAAACTTTTCCCACGATCCATGTCCACTTAAAAACGCTTGAAGAAGCTTAAAAACAACTTTTTCAAGGACCTTGGATAAAAATGGTAATTTAGATATAGGTCTGTAGTTCGAAAGAACATCAGGGTCATGGTTCTTCTTCTTGATTAGAGGGAACACAACCAGCTGCCTTCATGCTACTAATAGCTACATTACAACTTTATACTAGCATATTTGCAGTTTTGACTGAGCAACTTAAGCCTCAGATAAGGTTCCATATCTGAAGTATACATAAATAAACTGGCTACTGGTTCCTCAGTAATTAATGTAGCAGGTATCTGTTTCACCAATACAGGTTACGGCTGCACTTTGCAAACCAAATTTGTCTAGCACTTCCCTCGCTTGTTCAAATCTGGTTACTTTTGCCTTAAATAAATATATAAATAAAAATAAAGATGCTTGCCTCCAAAAGGCTATCACTTCTCCTGTGACTGCAAGGTGGCTACGTCCTGGTGTCCAATTTTTTTTCACAGCATTCACCAGACAAACATGGCAGATCACAATGATTTTGAGAAGGGAGATGTAATAAAATGAAACAGAACGAAGAAAAGCAAACTTAATAAAGTGTTCAAAAATCAGTAAGCTCACATATTTGGAAATTTTAAAACATTCTAACAATCAGTTCTAAATTTTCAACACAGAAATGTGAACACAGATGTTTGCTCGAGTGTTTAAAATGCCATGATTTAAATGTGCCAATGTGCCTCGGTGAAAGAACACACAACTAAGAGAACAATTAGTCTCTATAGGGCACTGGTTACTGCGGTGACACCCACTCAATTAATTTTCAATACAATCCCAGTATTTTAATGTCAGTATTTTAAAATGTTGTCTAACAAATTTAAGGTTTTGACAGCGCTGCTGACTACCACCAGTGCTCGTGGTTGACTACTTGGAAAATGCTGAGGCAAATTGAAACATGACTTTAATTGATTCCACGTGAAGATTTTTCAGTAATGAAAATGGACTGAGTCACTTCCTCTGAAATGTGAAATCATAAAAACAAGTAGATGCATCGCATTAGGTCTGCCTTTGGTTGTCACTGCTGTTTGTTGTTGTGCCTGCTGCTTTCCTGGGAAAAGGGCTTTTTCTATGCCCAAATCTGCAGTAAATACCAGGAAATACATGCAGCTCAGGCCAATAATGGCACTCATGCTCTACAGTAAACTAATGTGGTTCAGAGGTTCCGTAAATGTTTTATATACTTGGAGTTGCTGCTGACCGATTTGTCAGTGACACACGTGTGGGCAGTTTATGCTACTACTGCTGTGTTAAAATGCAAATGGTACTGCCAGTGTTGTAAAGCACCAGAGTAAAGAAGGCTATTTTGTGGTGTGGTTACCATTATGGAGTCAACCCTCAATCCAGGAGTGTGAATCACATTCTTAATTAGAGTACGTAATTGAAACCACATGTAAACAATTAGCCTCCGGGATAGCAGGGCTGTTCCGATGTATATGAGAGTGTGTGGCATGCACAGACGTGTACTTTATCCCATACTTTGCCTGAAACAGTGCAACAGAAAAGTCCACAAAGAGTGAAAGGATAATTAATAACTTAAGACACAAACACACACACATACACACACACACACATGCAAGAAGAACTACTGTCTCTTTCCTGTTGTATTGTCTCGTAAGTGTTGTTATTGAAGGGCAAGCAGCTGTTTTACGTATTTCAGTGTCTCTCCATCCACCCATTATACATGCACTGTACATCTGCCAAGCACCAAACAGCAGATGGACAAAGTTAGCAACCATGTTGTGAACATAATGGAGCATTTAGCCTCTAGACAGCTAATTATTTCCATCAGGAGTTGATGAAAACTAAAGCATAGATAGAAGGGAAAATTGATCTTTGGCTCATCAGGTTGATAGAGTGCCTATCCCAGCTGTCATAGGGACCACCCTGGATAGGTCATCAGTCTGTCACAGGGCTAACACAGAGAGACAGAAAATCATTCACACCTATGGGCAATTTAGAATCCTCAATCTAACCCCACTGAGTGTCTGTGGACTGTGGGAGGAAACTGGAGTACCCAAAGTGAACATGCAAACTCCACAGAGAAAGGTCCCAGCCAGATTCAAACCCAGGACCTTCTTGCTGTGAGGCAACAGTGTTAACCACCGCGCCACCATGCTGCCCACTGTTTAATCTGTCATGCGAAAATGGAGAGACTATGGAAAGCATTAATCAGAAAATGTATTTTCCTTTCAATTTTATTTATATAGCACCAACTCACAACAGCAGTCACCTCAAGGTGGGTAATATTGTAAGGCAAAGACTCAATAATGCACTTGGCGACAGTGGGAAGGAAAAACTCCTTTTTAACAGGAAGAAACCTCTGGCAGAACCAGGCTCAGGGAGGGGCAGCCATCTGCCACAATAGAGGGAAACAGGACAAAAGACATGCTGTGGAAGAGAGCCAGGAGTTAATAATAACTAATGATTGAGTGCAGACTGGTGTATAAATACACAGAGTGAAAAAAAGGTGAGTAAAGAAGAAATAGTCAGAGCATCATGGGAAGCCCCTGCAGCCAATGTCATGAACTGACCAAATGGAGAACTCACTTGCTGGACACAGAGGAAAGTTTAACACAGGTTTATTTACAGGAAGCTTAGAATTCAGTGAAAAAGTCTGAGATGCAGGGGAGCCTGAAACTGGGCAGAAGAGTAAGTCTGTGGGCACAGTCATAAATATTCAGGGGTTCCAAAGGCTAGAGAGGTCTGCACAGAAACAAGGGTTAGTGACAAAAAAAATCTCACTGACAAATACACTACACTGGAAAAAGCATTCGCTCATTTGCCTACACACACATATGAAATTGACTGACATCCCATTCTTAATACATAGGGTTTAATATGATTGTTGGGAGCATAAAATTGTCCAAAATGTCTTGATATACTGAATCATTAAGAGTTCGTTTCACTGGAACTAAGAGGCCGAGCCCAAATCCCACCTCCACCAAACTTTACACTTGGCACTATGCAATCAGACAACTACCCTTCTCCTGGCAACCACCAAACCCAGATTTATCCATCAGATTGCCAGACAGAGAAGTCTCCACTGCTCTAGAGTCCAGTGGCAGTGTGCTTTACACCACTGCATCCAATGTTTTGCATTGTGCTTGGTGATGCAAGTCTTGGATGCAGTTGCTTGGCCATGAAGCTCTCTACACACTGTTCTTGAGTTAATCTGAATGCCACATGAAGTTTGGAGGTTTGTAGTGGTTGACTCTGCAGAAAGTTGGACCCCTCTCTGTAATTTTACGTGGCCTACCACTTCGTGGCTGAGTTGCTGTTGCTCCCAATCACTTCCACTTTATTATTTTACCACTAACAGCTGACTGTGGAATATTTAGTAGCGAGGAAATTTCATATCTGGACTTGTTGCACAGGTAGCATCCTATCACGGTACCATGCTGGAATTCGCTGAGCTCCCAAGAGCGACCCATTCTTTCACAAATGTTTGTAGAAGCAGTAGAAGCAGTCTACAGTACATGCCTAGGTGCTTGGCATGTATAAATTACACCAAGATTCCTCACAGTGTTAATGTCATCCAGAGTGAGTACTGGGTTCGATCTGTGGTGCTGAGTACAAGAACTTCAGTTTTATTTGAATTTAGAAGCAGGAAGTTAGAGGACATCCAAGTCTTTTCACAATATTCCCACCGTAAAACATGGTGGTGGCAGCATCATGCTGTGGGGATGCTTTTCTTCAGTAGGGACAGGGAAGCTGATCAGAGTTGATGGGAAGATGGATGGAGCGCAATCCTGGAAGAAAATTCAATTGTATTTATATAGCGCCATAATCACAGCAAACAGTTGCCTCAAGGCGCATTATATTGTAAGGTAAAGACCCTACAATAATTACCTGAAAACCTCTCTTATGGGCTGCAAAAGTCTTGAGCCTAGGGCAGAAAACTTCCAGCAGGACAATGACCCTAAACATAAAACCAGCTGTAAAATAAAATGGTTTAGATCAAAGCATATTCATGGCCCAGTCAAAGTCCAGACCTAAATACTTTTGAGAATCTGTGGCAACACTTGAAAACTGCTGTTTACAGACCCTCTTCCTCCACTGTGACCAAACTGGAGCTATTTCACAAAGAAGAATGGGCAAAAATTGCTGTCTGTAGATGTGCAAAGCTGGTAGAGACATACCCTAAAAGACTTAATTGCAGCGAAAGGTGGTTCACTCAGAGGGGCTGAATACAAATGCGTGCCACACTTTTCAGATTTTTATTTGTAAAAAATTTTGAACAACACGTATAATTTTCCCATTCTACTTCACAATTATGCACTACTTTGTGTTAGTCCAGGGGTAGGGAACTCCAGGCCTCGAGAGCCGGTGTCCTGCAGGTTTTAGATGTGTCCCTGATCCAGTACACCTGAATCAAATGACTGAATTACCTCCTCATTCTGCAGTCAAGTCCTGCTAATGACTTCTATATGTGATTCAGGTGTGCTGGATCAGGGACACATCTAAAACCTGCAGGACACCGGCTCTCGAGGCCTGGAGTTCCCTACCCCTGCGTTAGTCTATCACATAAAATCCCAATTAAATACACGTAAGTTTGAAGTTGTAATGTGGCAAAATGTGGAAAAGTTCAAGGGGTATGAATATGTTTTCAGAGCGCTGTACATAAAAGTAAGCTTTTTATCTTCTATCTTTATTTGACTCTAATGGTCATAAAATAAATAAATGTCAATACATGTTAACTGCTGCTGTGCAGGGTCACAGGGGGCTAAAACATATCCCAGCTGTCACTGGGCAACAGTTAGGATAAACCCTGGAAATGTGGCTATTCTATCAAGGGGTGTGACCACACGTGGTTTTCTTTCACAATCCTAGCCTTGGTAGTCTTTTTTGAACTTTCACTGAGTAAACCCGCACACTAGCCAGTTATGGTCACGACACCAAAAATCCAGAGCCATAAAATAGCTCATTTACCAAAGCACCCCTCTCTTAACATCAACGAATTCCTTCACAGAAAAAATACAGGGCTGGAAGCTTGAAGCAAACTGTGGCAGAAGCTGAAAGAAACTGATATCAAGTGTGTGAGGTCATAAATATTTTCAAGCGTATGTGTGTGTGTGGTTCAAACTGCTTTTCAATGATAACCCAAGAGAAACAAACATCACAATCAACAGCAAAAAACTGATTAATGGCTGTGGCTGCTCCAAGAGTATATCAGGTCCATGTTATTTCCTTTGAAGACTACAGCTTTTCCAGCAGTTGAAGTAATTTCTATTTTGACCGTAAAGCCAATACTGGATGCATTTGAAAGATTTTTGTCTCTAAACACAAATAACATTATAAAAAACCTCCAACAATAAAATACAAAGCATTTGACTCCTCTCCTCAATGTGGCTGCTTTTCAAAGTGAGATCTAGCCAATCAGTCCCCCAGGGAACAACCGTCTGATTGAGATTAATTTCTCTTTTTTTCTTAAATTTTTACTGTACTTGAAGGACCTGAGCACACTAATACCACTGATGACTTGTTTTTTTGATGAAGCACCAAAGACATTCCAGGAAGCATAATTCTTGAATAAGGAGATCCCTTTTTGTTCCAAGTTGTGGCTTGGATCACACACTCTTCCTTATTTGTTATCCCTCTTTGTTCCTTCGGTCTCTTATTTGTCTCCTATTAAGATCATTCACTAATTATTTGCCTTCTTTTGTCACCCCCACCCCTTCAACTTCACTGTCCCTTCAAGGCCTGTACACTAATTCCTGTGCAGTGTGTTGTCATCACAAAGCAGCAAAACACTGCAGGATGGAAGTGGGCTAGGATCTGTGTGCATGCAGCATTTTTTGTATAAACCCCTCTTACCAAATGTTTTCTGGTCTAAAGGTCCACGGGAAGAGGAAAAGAGGTTCTATTCCCTTGTTTATGATAAGTAAGCACTCCAGCCTCCTGTTTATTATTTCACACTGTGCAGCCTCCATGAGGGCCTAAATATTTGCACTTGTTTTTAATCGACATATCACAAAAAAATATTCCAGTACACTGGAACTATTTGTTCTGACTAAAGGTATTTACTTTTACTCTTCAAAGAGTGTTATAGACATATTTTTTTCATTTAGGACATAGTCTGACTGGAGAATAGAATAACACTTCCTAATTTCCCTTCAATAAATTAGAAGCAGAAGTTACGCTGCAGTTCTAGCCTACCGTGATGAGAGGTTTCAGTGAAAGTAATATGAAGACAAAGCACAGGTGGGCCCCAG
Organism: Archocentrus centrarchus; assembly: GCF_007364275.1. NCBI lineage: Eukaryota > Metazoa > Chordata > Actinopteri > Cichliformes > Cichlidae > Archocentrus > Archocentrus centrarchus. The sequence continues at coordinate 17,936,128 of NC_044361.1, read as the reverse complement.
ATGTTTCCCACATTTCTTCTCCAAAAAAGAAAACATGAAATATCAGTGTTGGTGTGTGCTGAACCTGTCAATGGAAATGGTTTTAAACCTGTATCAGAGCATTACAGTGTCAGTTTTTGCTTTATTTTTTTACAATGTGTCCAATTATCTGGCTAAACGATGGCATGATTTTTCACATGTAATTACCAAGTTACAAGACATGCACAGGAATGCAGCACTCTGGTGAGTGTTGTTTGACATTTTGACAAGTAACTGATAAGACTCTATAAACAAGTGTGTCTGTGTGTGTTCTATAAACAGCAGCACTGCTTTCGTCTGTCATTAGTGATGCCCTGATTCTTGCTCCTCGACGCTGAAGACCATCTGCTCAAAAAAGCCAAGAACTTTTGATTTTCTTCAGTGGCCTGTGATGGTTGGGAGATGTTGCGGCTGGTGGTGCTCTGTGTGTTTGTGGCCATCTTCAGCTACGTTTCTGTGTCTGCAGAGGTTTGCACCAGCGCCTTCATACCTGGAGCTAAAGGTAATGCATGCGCATTAACATGCTGCCTGCGTGCGCGTGTGTGCGCTGACTGGATGATACCTAAATCCTGCACTAAATCATCTCTGCTAAATGTAAACACATCATTTAGACTTGTAAATGTTTGCCTTTGCATAATTAACTCTAATATTGTTCTACTTAAAATGAAGTATACTCATGCACTTTATACTATTGTTTGTTCATAAGTTTGGAGACACTGTTGTCTCCTCGCATTAAACGAGGGTGTTAAACTGTGAGAGTGCATTGTTCTGAGGAAATACCCCCTAAATGTTTTATGGTTTACAGAGCTGATGATAAAGCCACCAAGCATTAAATGTTCTAAAGTTTACTAGCTAGCTGTCTGCTACCCCGCGGTCTTTTGGAGGGAATGCCTCCCTGTGTGTGTTTTCCATTTTATGACATCCAGTGGCTTGTTCCCCTGCTGATTGAGACAGACAGACCCTAATAAAATACAAAGTTAAGCTATGCTTATTTTTTTTTCTTTTTTTTTTTTTTTTTTGCACTGTGCTGAAAAACACGGCCTTTAGTTCTGCCTCATCTGGAAGCCAGAGACATGTCTCTCAAGGAGTTGAGATGCAGAAACTGAGATTACTAAGTTAAAAAGAAAAGTCCTCTCAGTGTAATAAAGGCCACTTATTAAATTTTACAGTTTTTGAGCTTAGAAAACAAAGTCTGTTTTACAAAAGCGGTTTCTGAACTAAAGTCAAGTTATGTTTGTCATGGGTAAAGAGAAGAGGCGTCTGTACCATCAGTTGCACTTTCACAGCTTTCCAGCCAATTTTCCCATTGTCCCATTGTGATACTGTGTATTTAGACAGCTGCCACAAAAGCGAACAGATTATTTGTGCAAGACTCATCCAGATACTACTGACCACAGAGTCAGTCTCTGAGTTTGTGTAGACTCACATCTGTGTATTTCGGTGGGTGACAGATGTGCATTTTTGCCCAGTTTCAGACCCCTCAAAAATGTCTTCCTACTAATTTTAACCTTTTTTCAACAAACACAGTTTTATTACATTTACTGGTATGTTGACTTCATCATTTTTATATAGATTTACTGGAAATTTTTTTTTTTTTTTTGAGATGCAAAATCTGGCATACTGCAGAGCAAAATAAAGTTCTGTTTTTCAGAAAAGTAAATGACAATAAACTCCGAATTAAATTTTTTGAATATGCTTTACATGAAAGCTCTTGCATTGATTTGGTACCTTAAACACACAAATGAGGCATGTTACTAATTTCATGCTACATGGTTTCGATTTAGTAGTCCACAAAATTAAATATTTATGCAGACTGGATCACTTTACTGTGCAGTAATTTAGCCCAAACGTGTCTACAGAGACAGCCTACAGATCTGAATTATCAGTTTTTCTAAGTATTTCTTCCAGGCCAATAGAAGCAGGGTTTTTTTTTTTTACAGTCTTTGTTTCTAAGCCCAGCACTTAACAAGATATAAACTGCCGCCTGCATCAACAACCGAGGCAAAATTACTGTTTTAATAGACATTCAGAAATCTCTTAAGATTTCATGCCAAGAACCCTTTGATCCGTAGTCCCGCCTTAAACATTTCTGCTACACCTCATTTGTGCTGTCAGCTCTAAAAAGTTATTTATGTCATTAATACTTTTAAAGCACTGATTTTAAAAATTAGATAGGATTGCTGAACATTTATTAAAACAGAACATGAAGAGTTATTTCTTCTTTCTAAACATCCAAAGATGATTCAGTCCATTCTTTGCAGTGATGCACAATCAGAAACACAGAAACATCATTCACCAAAGCACCACGCCGAAGTGGCTTTTGACCTGTTGATGATATGTGTTTAATACTTAAAAAACAGGAAACATGCTCTCCTTACACCTCCATCTTTTTTTTTCTTTTTTCCTTTACAACCTTTCTTGCCTAAATTCAGGAGACCAAGGAGAGATTGGAGATGATGGAGATCAGGGGAAACTGGGGAAGAATGGACCACCAGGACTTCTGGGTAACCAGTATCCTTCTGTTTATCATATATTATGTTTAATGTGTGGAAAATTAACCTTACTGACTATTTATATAGTTGAAAATGGCTAGCATAGAGGGCAATATTAATAGAAACATATAGACCCCACTAAGTTACCATTGCATACTCACAAAAAAAATTGAAAATATATATGCAGTGCTTATCAAGCCAGAAAACAAACTGATGTGTAAAATCAGTGGGGTTCCCCTTATCATCGTTAAAGACCAAATAAAATCTAATTTGGTTTGCTATCAGACTGCGGTTTAGGACAGCACAACAGACAAACATTAATGTACTCATAATGACTCCACATCTGTTGTAATGGCACCTAGACAACAGTTAACAGGTGTAGATGACTGTTTTGCAAGATGTTTATTGCAGTTGCTCAACATGCATCTGGCAAATGTGCAGCCAGAGGCAAACAAAGCCGACTGCATTGCTTTTCAGTCGTGCATGCGCTAACAATCAGAAAATGCAATTTTTAGATGAAGTACTGCCAGTGCTGGCAGGTACTGGCAAGTAAACCAGCTTCCCCCGGGCCTTTGAAGCCTTGTTTTTCTTAAAGCAGGGAAAGAAATCTAATGAGACAAAACTGTGTAGCGCAATTTCCTGAGTTTAAGAAAGCTGACACAACCCTATTGACCACAAAATAAAACTGTAATATTAATAAAAATAGTTCATTTGTATTAACCCCACCACTGCCACCACCCCCCCACCCCCCTGCCACACATACAGACACACACAAATTCACTGGCAGGTTTTCAAATCACATACCATAACATTGTTATAGGAAACTGACTTCTCATATTTAAAAAGAAAATCATTTTGAATAGATGTAAATGCATGAAAATCCCCTATTTCTTCATTAGCATGTTTCCATCAGGTACAGCTGAAGGGTAAAAAAAAGAATAACAATAAAATAAAAGAGAAAAAGTGACGAGTGGATTGACTGCGTCTTTATAATAACACCAAAAAAATTGAAGTCTGACTTCAACAGTCTTACTTAAAAAAATTTAATTTTCATTGTTGGCCTAACATGAACAGCAATAAAATATTAGTTACAGAACACCCCCCTCCCTTTCCCCCCCGGAGTGTGCAGCTTTTGCATTTGCCTGCTCTACACAGCTTGCCTTTCTTTGCTGTGGCATGAGCTTCTCTGTGACACAGCGCTGCACTGACATGAATATCTGTATATCTGTGGCGGAAGCTGTCCTGTTAATTACTGCTGAAGAAAGCAGGGGCTTTCTGCTTCACAATTTGTTTTCCAGCTGGTAGACAAGCACACAAATGCCTGTTCACACACTCTGAAAAAAGTACATGCAGTATCCTACAGTATATGTACCAGAGAGAACAAGACGGTTTACACATGTGTATAGATGCAATAAACCAAACTGCATGATGTATGCACCTCCACACTGCTTCTTGGCTCCTCTCTTGTTCTTCTCAGAGGTTTGTTTTATTCTATAACGTCTCACGGAGGTCAGCACCCTGACGCACACACTAAAACACCTTTCTTTTTATCAGTCTGTGTGAAAGACGAATGCCAGGATGGCTGGGGTCATTTTCAAAACAGCAGAGAAAGCACACATACGTGAACCTCTTTCAACTTTTCAACTTTGCGGATATTATTCGACAGTATAGCAAAGCCAGTCATTATGGTTTCTCTGTGTGTATGCTTACTGTAGGCATGAAAGCAGGTTTCTGTGAGGATTTTGCAACTGTAGTATGTCAGCAGCTCAACAGATGACGCATGTATTCCCTTGTCTTAATTTAGGCAGTTTTACAGGAAACAGTTGCTTAATTTTGGAATGTTAAATGGGAATATGTGACTGCTAATGCTCCGGTGGGCAACAAAAACAGTTTGTTACTCCAAGCTTATTAACATCAACAAACTGTTGTGCTGGACTCCTACATGTGTTCAATTCAATCAAAACTGTGGCTGAGGTTGAATTCTCAGCATTACAGACCAGAAAAAAATTGGAAGCGCATGACCAATGCAAGGTTTTCAGAGCCAATGTAGACAGTATACATAGAGTCTGTCAGGTCTATTGAAAAAGGATAATAAACTAGTTAGACATTACTTGACTCTGCTGCACACGGTGCTGGACATACTATGGGATGACACAATTTCTAAATTACTGCAAGCTGATATATCAGTCTGGCTCATGAATGTGGTGTTAGGTAATGCTTTTAATTCTTGTGAAGAACCTTCAGGGCTCGCACTGCACAACAGAAGGAAAATGCGTGAAACTGCCACTCTTATTTTCATGTTCCATCTGTCTACTCTATTAAACAGTAACATAAGAAATTAGAATCTACTTTTGCAACTGTGCAAACAATATTTAGTTAATATACTGATTTAAAATCTCTTTACAGAATGCCCTTTTTGCTGTCTTGCGCCTTGAATACATCTAGTTGTTTCCCGTTAGTTTGGGGGGCGGTTTGAAATAGCTTGAGGCTATATAATTTCTCTTAGGCTTCAATGAAAAATGAGGCCTTCACCTCCTTTATCCTCCAGCAGCTGGAGATTCCAGACGTTAAACCAGTTGGAGGGGTTGGCCATTATAAAGTGCGACTGCAGTGATAGGAAGGACCGTTATCTGAACGTTGAGATAGGCAGTTTAACTGGCAAGCATAAGCACTGCTGAAACATCATTCAGCTGTGGCAGATGGAATAACAAAAACAACATCATATTAAGTTACTTCACAAAAAAAAACAAACAAACACCTAGAATCATTTCTCGCAATCAATTGTCGCTTCAGTGTTTTTAGAATATTTATTTTGTGAGGGTGCTTCTCACGCACTCTTGTGTAATTTCCCATAAAAATCGCACCCAGATCTTAGTAAATTTTCCCAGCGACCTCTCACAATCCATAAGGCCTCACGCCTTCTGCCAACACTTCTCACAAATCACCCAGTCAAAAATCAACATGTGCAAGTGGGACATGTGAAATATTAGTGAATAGCTGGCTGTACGTGTGTGTGGCAAATCCTTCTAATAGCAGTAGGCTTCTCCAATGCGTCACTTAGTATTTCAAACACCATCAATTTCCAGTTGAATAGTTTCCTGAGGAAACACTCACTCAAGGGCTGGCAGAAAGCCTTGGTCTGCTCTGTAGTTTTCCCATACAAACGCATACATGCTGGCACACGCATGCACACGCGCAAATGCATGCACGCAAACATGCACACATGTAAACACTCACTGTACTAGTCTCCATCGTACATTTTCAAGATACCCTCCAAAATCACTCCTGAGTTCTTCTAAAGACAAACAAAACACCAAGACAGATAATAGTAATCAGATTACATTAGACTATAATCCATTACAGTCATGGTTTTAATAGTAATGAGATCAAAAATCAAAGGTATTAATAAATTGTCAAATAAACAGAAATAATATGACACTACCAAATTATGCATTTATCGGGCCACAATTGCTACTTTACAGCATTCAAGCAATGCAAAGTCAGTTTTTGCAGAGATAATGTTTAAAAGATTGAACGGCATGGAATGCAATTGCACTGATTGATTAAAGCTATTAAAAGCATAAATGTAACACAGTGATAATAACTGATATTCCCAGTTTATGCTGATTTTGACCCCATTTACAATATGCAACGTTCCTAATGTCAAACATACTGTGCAGACATGCTTTACTTTCTTGGTATAGAGTGCAGAATATGCTGGATTGGAATACCATATCCAAATGATGTGAGATTTCTTCACTCTGTCTTAAAGATTTCCAAATCTCACCTCTCTTTTCTCCCACAGGAGTGCCGGGGGAGTCGGGCCTTAAAGGAGAAGTGGGCCACACAGGAAAGATGGGGTCTACTGGAGACAGAGGTAGAACAATGAAAAAAATGTCATTTTAATCTAAAGTTAAGGTTTTGGAGTTTAACACTGTTTCCTGTCATTCTCAGTCCTTCTCTATTTCTGCCTACTGTCTCGCCATCCGGTCTGCCTTAAACCATGCTGTAAAACCTTATTGATTTTTATTGCATTACTCATTCAAATGCAATGTTTACAGGGATCAAATATTAAAGTGCATGAGGGGGAAATACTTATATTCTCAGTTCCAAAAAGCGAGAAGGATTGATGACCTTTCATTTGAACTTTAACCATCAAGTGTATAAATTTACTCTCGCTCCAGTGTCATTAAACATTTTGATAGGTAGCTCTGAGGTTTCTACAGACCCTTAATGGCTTTCAAATTGCCTTTAAGAAAAAAATATGGCCCCGTTTGAGAGTTTGCTGCTGCTTGCTCCATAACAATAGGTTTTATTAGAACAGATATCGCTACATTAATTGGCAGACCTAATTAGTCCCAAGACTAACACACAGGGAGCTCATTATCAAACTAATGAGACAATGTCCACAAAAAAGCCAATATTTCTGTCCATTTCCTTCATTTTTTAAGTTATCACATCAAAAGATCCTACAATATGATGTCATGCAGTTGCTTTGCCTGAGGTGGCTAAAATAATTTCTATCATTACTTTTATTTTTATGAGCACTCATGTTCCCCTGCGTTCCTAGACATTCACTTTTCTCAGTATTCATTATTATTAATGCACTTTTAGTAAAAGTGGCTGTGCATCAGCCATCGCAGGCAAAGGAGTGAGGTCACAGCTTTGGCTTTCCTTGATGCTGAAAACCCAAAGCTCATAAAACACCTGAACAAAAAATCTTGTTTTCAAGGCAATGCCAACATAACAGAATCACAAACTACAATTCAGTTAGTGTTTTAAAGGGTGCTGGCTGTGGTACAGGCACAATGAATAAATAGTTTAATTTCCACTTGGGAAATTGGTGTTCATTCATAATATACAAACAATCACGATAAACATCCCTTCTACAATTGTAATGTCATTTTGTTTGGCCAAAAGAACTACATAAAGCTACGGACTATAAAACTGTGTAGTTACTGAATTTATATGGAACAAAATACAACTAACTGCAGCAGGAGGATGAACTGTACCCCCCACAGGAGACACTGGAAAGCCATATCAGGTCACACTTTATCATTTTTACCTCCCGTGTTTTTCCACACAGGCACACGAATGAGAAATAAATAATAAATCAAAACAACTGGCCAGATTACAAGTACAGTATTACACTGTTCTGGCTGTTCCTCATTTAAAACTAGGCCATCTTGATGTTTGTATTGTAACCCACTTCCCCAAAATTTGCAACTGCCAGTTGGGTTATTTTCCACAATGAAACAACAGTTAAAAAAAAAAAAAAAACCCTACATTTATTATTACAGTTACACATAAATCATACAATTCGATGACATCTATTAATTAAAAATATGTAAATATTAGTGTTATTGGTGTATATATTCTTGTTGGAATAATTAATTATGATCTACAGCTGGTTAAACTTTGACCTGAGAAAGGTGTGCTGTGTGATACAGCCATCTGGTGGTAGCTTTTTGTAACTACATGAGAATGTCAACAGGAAGCTGCCAATAAATTGAGATACAGCTAATAGCGAAAGGTTGTAAAAAGTGCTCTTGGTAAAAAAAAACATTTTTCTCTGTAGGTGACAAAGGTGATAAAGGTTTGGATGGACCAGCTGGTTTAAAAGGGAAAACAGGTAAGTATCAGGATGCAGACACTGCCTTTCTTTTCAAGTCATGCAGCCATGTGAAAAAAGAGTTTTCACTGGGCAGGGCAGGCCTGTGAAAAACTATTATTGCTTTCAGAGGAATTATGAGGATAAGTAGCAGCCACGCGCTACTAATCAAATGCACCTGATGACCTGATCATCAGCAAGTGAGAGCACCTCTGTAAAAACACAAGTTATGGCCGTTTGCTGGTCTGGAGCATTCAGGTGTTTGTAAACACGATGATACAATCTTCCAGGAGTGAATCCACCCCCCAAAAAAACCCTAAAGCTACATCTCAGGCTCTACAGGCTTCAGTCAGTACATTAAATGTTAAAGTTCAAAACAGTATAATTAGAAAAAGACTGAACAAATATGGCTTGTTTGGAAGCACTAGTAGGAGAAAGCATCTTCTCTCTTAAGAAGAACGTGGTAGCACAGCTTAGGTTTGCAAAGTTGCATCTAAGCAAACCCCAAGATTTCTGGAGCCATGTCCTTTGGACAGAAGAGACCAGAGTGAAGATGTTTGGTCATAATGCACAGCAGCATATTTAGAGAAAGCCAAACACGGCACATCGGCACAAACATTCCATACAAACTGTCGAGCACATGGCAGCATGATGATTTGGTCTCATCTTACAGCTAATGGACCTGGGCACCTTGCAGTCACTGAGTCGACCGTGAACTCTGCTGTATACCAGAGTATTCTAGAGTCAAATGTGAGGCCATCTGCTAAAGTTTGGCCAGTATTGGGTGTTACATTCCCTTAAAAGGTTGTTAAGTGTATATATATATATATATATATATATATATATATATATATATATATATAAAGGGTTAATGTTTGCTAGGCTGATTCCAGGTCCTGGTCCAAGTCCCTCAACTCTTACTGGCTCCTGATGTTCCCACCTTTCATGTCATTGGCTGAGGTCTGAGTCCTGCAGCCAGTGGAATCTTATGTTGGCATCCACCCAACATAAGATTAATTCATTTACATATTTTTATCCTAATTTAACTTTCACACACCAAAAGACAAGACATTTGCATTTTATCAATAATACAGCTGTATTTGTTGTTGTTTTGCCTACAAGGAAATATGCTACATTACTAGTCTACACCACTACTCCTATCACTATTACTACTAATAATAATGACAATAGTATGTGCATAAAATCAGCCACATAAACACCAATGTATTTAAGTACTTATTTATTGGAATATTTAACTTATTATTTCCTTAAATCACTGACTGGAGTGAAGTCAGTGACCTGGTTCAGCCGAATCACATCAGTTTGCGGTGTTCCTGGTGAGTCTCCTACTCCACTGTCCACTTTCACTCACTCACCTTTTGTAATTAGCAGCAGCAGCTGGTCAAAGGGTTCATATGATCCGGGTTAATGGATTCCTGTTGACTCATGATTCAACAGGAAGATCTGACTCAATAACCTGGTGATCCGGGAACCGGCCAACACTAATTCAGGACCTATGGCTATTTTGGTTTGTCAGAGCACCATGTGTTTTGAGAAAGTGCTGTTAGTCTTTGCTTTATTTTAGGATTCTTCCTGTTAGCGTGTTTGTACTCGTTACATTTGACTGACTTTATTCTTTGTTCACTGTTTTGTGTTACATTGCCAGAGGACACTTATGTAGGGGAGAGCTGCCATTTTCTTTTGATATCCACCTTTTTCTCATATTTTGTTACAGTGTTTCATCAAGTTAATCAGTTGGTTGATGGAGTTTTGGTTTAGGTGAGGGCTGTTTTATTTATGTTGGTCTTCATTTTCCCTGAAGGTAATTTACGCTTCCTTTTTAATATTTTGGCAATAAAGTATGTCAGACTGATCCAAACAGCCTCTATGTTTTCTGTCTAGTATTATGTTACTCCCCTTACCACAGGACCAACTTGGTGACATAATATGGGTCGTGCAACATGGACAATGATCCCAAGTACAGCAGCAAATCTACAATAAAATGACTGAAAAAGAAAAGAGACAAGGTGCTGAAATGGCCCAGTCAGAGTCCAGATCTCAACCTGACTGAAATGCTGCAGCACAACCTTAAGAGAGCTGTGCATAAACGAATGCCCGCAAACTTCAGTGGATCAAAGCAACGTTGTAAAGATGAGTGGGCCAAAATTCCTCCACAATGATGTGAGAGAGCCTGATAGTCATATAGAAAACAAGTACATAGAATCCTGTGAAAACTCTTATTCACATGACTTTACTGTACGTGTGATAATACCTGCCATTCTGATAAAGTTTTACTTATGCAGATAAACAGTATTGGAACAATGAGGAAAATTCCTTTGTTTGCTGTACACTGAAAACATTTGGGTTTGACATTAAAAGATGAATATGAGACAAACTTATTTCCAGGTATTTACATCTGGAAAAAAATGTTTCTGTAGACTTCTGAGTTCACTGTACTGCTGCCATCATGCGTGACATCATCAGTGAAGATTACCTCCACTGCGTTTCGTATGTTTGGGATTATGAGCAGATCCTTTCTTTCTCCAGACTTTAGCTTTTTCCATCACCTTGGTAAAGGTTAATCTTTGTCTCATCAGCCCACTAAACTTTGTCCCAGAATTTCTGAGCCTTGTCTCTGTACTTCTTGGCAAATTCCAGCCTGGCCCTCCTGTTCTTCTTGCTAATTAGTGATTTGCATCTTCTGGTGAAGCCTCCGTCCTTTGGTTAAATAAGTCTTCTGCAAACAGTAGATTGTGATACCTTCACTCCTGCCCTCTGGAGGTTGTTGCTGATGTCACTAACAGTTGTTTTAGGGTCTTTCTTTAAAGCATTTACAATGTTTCTGTCATCAACTGCTGTTGTTTTCCTTGGTCTACCTGTTCAACATCTGTTACTCAGCACACCAGGGATAACTTTCTTCTTCAGGACATTCCAAACGGTTGTGCTGGCTGTGGACGGCGTTTGTGCGATGTCTTTGATTGATGTTCCATCTTCTCTCTGCTTCACAATTGCTTGTTTTTCATCCAAAGCCACCTCTCTGGTTATCATGTTAGTTATTCCTCTAACTCTAAATGCACAGGCAAAACCCAAATCTGAAACGGAGCATAGACATTAAGCGCTATTTATTGTTTGAATAATCAGTGTAATGGGACACACCTGGGCAACAACACACACCTGTCAGTCACATGTTCTAATACGTCTGCGGTAAGAAAAATGGGTGGGTTCAGACAAAAGGTGCCATCATCTGAACTATGTGTCAGATCCAGATGCAAATACCTGGATTTAAAGCTGAGATGTTGTTCTTTTGACTCATTCATCTTTTATCAAACCCAAATGTTTTCAGTCTACAGCAAAAATAAAGGGATTGGCCTCCAATATTTTGACATTCATGGAGATCACCCATTTTACAGATGCAGTAGTTCCCAAATTTCATGAAAATGCAGCAGAACCATGACCTTTGATATTCAGACGAATAGGCACAGAGCTGTCCTAACCCTTGTTTAATCAATTAGGTACAACATGTGACTGCGGCAGGTACAGGAAGGTGGTTGGACAGCTGGATGTCAATGTAGGGAAGCTGGGGAATGCCGTCAAGTTTGTGAAGAATGGTAAGTCCTTATTTTTTAATCTTTTAATCTTTTTAATTACCTCTGACAAGTTAGTGGAAGGAACTGAGACAAGAAGTGTGTGAGAAAAAACTTGTAGCAAGTCTGAACATAATTTTAAATCCACAATGTTATAATATATTAAATATATTTGGTTCTCAAGTTTTTCTTTGATTGTCATTGGAGCCTACTGTTATTCAATTAAGAAAGAAAGTTTATCTGACCTTCACTTATGTTATTATACAATCATGCACAATCATTAATTTTAAAATCATTAAGAAAGGTTTAAGTTTAACTAATTCAGGCAGGGAAACTCCTCAAACACCAATGCCTTTGTTCATTTAAGACCGACATGACAAATGTACACTAGACCCTTCATGCCTGTGCCTCATCCTGCCACTTTGATTTCTAATTTGTTTTCTACATGAAGAAAATTAATTCAGTCAATTATCATGGAAAACGTGCATTAAACTTATTTCAGATGAATTTTAACCTTTAAACCTGTCCTGTGCAGTGGTTCTAGGCTTGAGAGAAACAGATGAGAAGTACTACCTGCTGGTGAAGGAGCCCAAGCGCTTTAGAGAGGCTTTAATGAACTGCAAGTTAAGAGGAGGCACCCTAGCCATGCCCAAAACCAGCAATATCAACCGTCTCATGGCAGACTATGTTAGTCAGGCAGGACTGACAAGAGTGTATATAGGAGTGCAGCCTCAAATCAAGCACACGGTAAGTGTTTCTGATAACTGCAAAAACAGAGATTGGTTATTGTTGTGATTTGGAGCCTTTTCATGAAGCTCAAATTTTCTAGGCGTTTTGCCACACTTTTACTACAGAAATATAAAGAAAAAGAAAAATCTGAACAATTCCAGTAGGTTGTGTACAATGTAAGAAGGCACATGATGCTGCTCCCACTTAATCAGATCATGCTTTAGGCTATTGTGGACAATGATGGTCAAAAAAAAAAAAAACAAAAAAAAAAACAGAATAAACTTAGTTAACTGATAAGAAGCTCTTTAAAAAAAAAAAAAAACTCTCCTGTGTTTTTTTTTCATCAGGATGGAACAAGCAGTCATGTTTATGTGGACTCCAGCCCTCTGCAGGGTTTGGCATCTTGGAGCCAAGATGAGGAGCTACAGTCCAACACAAACTCCAGCTGTGTGGAGCTGCTCAGCACTGGAACATGGGCTCATGTGGAGTGTGAAGCCACCATGTTTTTCATCTGTGAGTTCCCAAAGAGCAGGAGAAGAGGAGGAGGAAGAGGGGCACCTGCCTCTGCATCATCATGACCGCGAGCGCTGTACTGCACATGTCAAGACAATCATCAGACTCCGGAGAAAACCAGTAATATTTCACACTTGCAATAAATATGCAGACAATTTCAGTTGTATTTGTAGAAATGCTTACTTTACTTTGTCTGACATTTCACCTTGGTTTGCAGTCTCACAGATAAAAAATGTTTCTGGAAATTGTCAAATAAGCATATTGTGTCATTGCCTCTAAACGAGTCTGTTTAGAGTCTGAAAAACCATACAGCATGTGCCCATAGCAGGTGTTGTACTCATTAGATGGGATCGGTTATTAATTATTACAAGATTGCTAAGGATCAGATATTGATTCATAAGATTATAATCACATTCACATAAAATGCCTGATCCAGCTCTTCTTGTTGAAAGAAGTTGAATGCCCTATGATTCTGTTGACCTTTGAGATGACCTTTTGAAAAATGTGTCCTCCATTTCCTCCACTGATTTTCTTTTCTTTTTGCAGTCGTGGTGGTTTTCATTATTTGGGAAAATGGGGAACTCACTTTTAAAGCAGTGTTTCCTATTCTTTACCACTATCAGTATCATTGGAAGGCTATGACTACACTCAAAAATCTATATCACAGGGTTCAAGAGGCTGGTTTAAGTAATTAGATTAAAGTAGAATATACTCATGCTTAAGCACATAAACATGACCTGATATCCTGCTGTTTCACACAGGAAATAAAATAGTTTTCCTGATTATCCTCTGAGTGTGTCATCTTTAAAGGGTTATTTGCAATTCCAAAGCAAATTAAAGTTGACTAAACCTCTATAACAGGTTTAGCTGTACTACTACTCTATTCTACTCCTCAAATATAAGCATACAAATACAAGTAAAGTACTAAGAGATATGTAGAAGAAGTGAGTAAGATTAGCTGGAAATAGAAAAGTACTTCTTGACTCCAACCCAAGTTATTGTTTTCCCACATAGCATGTCGTTGTGTGTTAACTCAATGTCACAATATTCCCAGAAGTGGACATCCCAGCAAATTCACCCCAAGGTCAGACAATGCTCAGAAAAACTGCAAAAAAAAGAAAAACCCACAAGGACAACATCTTGGACTTCACAGGCCTCAGTTAACATGTTAAAGTTAATGACAGTACAATTAGAAAAAGACTGAGCAAGTATGGTTTGCTTGGAAGAGTTGCCAAGAGAAAGTTTCTTCTAAAAAGAACATGGCAGCATGGTTTAGATTTTTAAAGTTGCATCTGAACAAACCACAAGACATCTGGAATAATGTCCTGTGGACAGACGAGACCAAAGTGGAGACGCTTGGTTATAATGTACAGCGCCGTGTGTGGTGAAAACCAAAAACAGCAAACACCTCATCAGCTTTCATCACGGTAGTGGAGGGGTGATGATTTGGGCTTGTTTTTTAGCCACAGGAGCTGGCACCTTGCAGTTACTGAGGCTTTCACTAATTGAGACAATATGGACCTCCCTTTCCAATCAGTTTTTTACATATCCTATGGCGCTGTATCAATATCATTAAAAGGCTAAGGCTGTACTCAAAAATTTAAATCATAGAGCTCAAACGGTAATTATTTAGAGTAGAAAAGTGTCACTTAAGCACATAAACACGGGCTGATGTTGTGGTATTTTCAGAGGTGGCAAAAGTACTGACATTCTGTACTTAAGTAGAAGTACAAGTACTTATGTTAAAAAATACTTTAGTAAAAGGCAAAGTACTGGTTCAACTTCTCTACTTAAGTAAAAGTAAAAAAGTACAGGCTCTGAAATGTACTCAAAGTAAGAAAGTAAAAGTAGTTCTTTGGAGGACGTTTCTACCTGCTATTTTTGTGTAAAACTAACCGAACCTCGTTATATATTATTGTAATAATATAAAATATTATTACATGAGAATAGAAATATTATTCCAATCTAAATTTTAATCCTAATGAATGCACTCAGCTTGAATCTGTTATGTAGGACACAAAATGTGAAAGGGAATTTAAACACAGCTCTATTCTCTGTGTCCTCCATAGTAGAGGGTGACTGTGCCTCCACCTAAACACCAACATGAGGATACTCAGGGGTTACAGTGGGATTCAGAAGGTGGAGGAACCCTAAGATCAGCTGTAGTGGCTCTGCATGGGGAGAAGAATCACAACTTTCTATTGTGAGCTGCAGTAAATGATGTTGGTGTGCAGGCTGTGATCAGCTGACCTGCTGCTGCTGCTCTGAGGTTTACTGCTCTGTGTGGATGAACTGAACTCACAAAGATGTAACCCAGAATTTCACAGCTATCTGAGCTGATCTCCATCCCCTACACTGACAGCATACAGGCTGTAGAAATGTTGGATTCAGTGAATGAATCTCAGCACCAGCAGCTTTGATTCAAACTCATCACTTGCACACTTTGTGTGTTTGCTGATATTTGTTGAGCATTTAGAAACGTTGCATTTACCTGCCACACGTTACTCCCTTCATGCTCGCTCCTCTTCAGTAGCGCTAATTAAGCTGTTTATGTGCCGCAGCGCAATTTACGGACTCGGTCCGGCCCGATTATAGCGCTATAAATGATACATTACTTATATGGGTTTGCGTATTTAATCCCTTTGTACGAGATAAGCCCCGGTGATGGAGGATACACCAGTACGACTGTCTCTTATGTGTTATTATTCCTCCGTTTAGGCTCAGATCGTTTGATGTTTGACGGCGCACTGACCGGAAATGCAAACTTCTCTCTGACGTGTTAAAAAGTAACGAGTCTGTTTGAAAATGTAAGAAGTAGAAAGTACAGATACTTGTGTAAAAATGTAGGGAGTAAAAGTAAAAAGTAGTCAGAAAAATAAATACTTAAGTAAAGTACAGATACCTGAAAAATCTACTTAAGTACAGTAACGAAGTATTTGTACTTCGTTACTTCCCACCTCTGATCATACCACGTTCAAAGTCAGTGAGCTTTTTTGCTTTTGCCATCAGGAGGTCTTGACAGTGTAAAGACTTGACAGAAAATGACATGGAATCCAAACTTTTGCACAGCTTTTGGCTTTTAAAGGCTATGGTCTTAAACTTTTGATCAGCTGAAAAAATCATGTTTGAGTGTAAATGCAGTTTTCAAAAGATTCCCTGCTCAAAAGTTTTTGTCTCTTGCGCCGATTTCTTCTTTTAGCATTGTGAAGCTCTACTTAGAAACTTCTTAAGATTCAATAGTGCAAAATGCAAATTCTTGCAATTTTTTAACTGGTCTTAAGATTTTGATCAGGAGTGTATAATGCTTTCTATTCAATATGAGCACTGCAAGAGCTTTCGTACTACAAGCCTCATTCACCCATTCATACAGGTCCTTTTTTTTAAATGCCTAAGCACTTTTGGCCCAACATTCACACACTCACACTCTGATAGATGCATCGGGGGCAACGCGGGCTTCAGTATCTTGTCCAAGGATACTTCAGCATGCAGACTGGAGGAGATAGGAATCAAACTGTTGACCTCCCAGTTAGTAGAGGACACACTCTACCCATGTCACTATGCTACTATAAACCACTGTGGCCAAAACCATTTTTATAATTACCTGTTGGGTGACTGTGTGATATGGTCAGTTTTGTATCTCTTTAATTGTGTGAAGGGGAATTGTCCGATAAAAATTTGCACATTTTTTATGTTTGTTTAAAGTGAAACATTTATCTTTTCTTCCACTGCTTGTAAATTAAACAATAACATAGAAAAATGGTAGATTTTTTTTTTCATTTCATAAATTAGGAATCACACAGTTGCCTTAAATAAAGCTTTAAAGATAACGGGTTTTTAAATTCTTTCCTTATTTTAATACTAAATTTTATTCAGGTCACACTGCTTCTGTCAGCCACGTTGAGCTCAATAGTGCCCTTTTAGAGGTCATATCAACACTGGCTCACATAACACAAATCCTAGCTAATCATTAACTGTGGCTTTCAAAAAGAACCCGCTCATTTCATTCACAGTAACAACACAGCATTTTCACTTCTTGATTTAAAAACCTTGCAACGCCCCAATAAATTACTTTTTAAAACTTTTAGTTCTGTTTTTGTGCAGCGTGTGTTTGGAAATCAGTGCTTTTCTCTCCTCAGTTCTTACTTCAGTGCTTAAACTAATATTTACTTTTGCAGCGTCTTTCCTCCTGCACTATGAAGGTTAATCAGTACATGCACTACTGTTTCTGAGCCCTCACTTCTTTTTGGTAAAAGGGATGAATGAGAGTCTAGTCATGGCTACAACTATCTGATTTTTGCCTTTCACTAATGCCCTAAGAGCTGTTGTGTCTGCCTGCTGCTGGATGTTCACACAGAGGGAGTAAAGTGCTCCAACGGAGTGATTCAGAGTGATGCTGCCTTCACTTTGTGCTGTATTTATCCAAATCACAATAAGGGCATTAACCTTTACAATGCTAATGACTGCAGAGATATCTGAAATTGACATTGCAGATGTGGAGCGCTTAAAAGCCAGGTGAACTTCTAAAGAAATAAAGGAGTGACCTATGTGTGGTTGTATCATCACTGGGCAACACACCCTTGAGCCTTTTATGACTTTTCTGAAACACAGTACACAGTAGCTTAGAGGGAAACCTAACAGTAACTCTTTTCTGCTCAAATCAAACATGATTTTATCAAAACCATTAATCAACCAGTTTTATATGAAGAAACACGTTTACTTGTCACTACGGACAACAGCTACTGCCTATCCCTTGCCTCGCAAAATAATAATTAAAAGCTGAATCACACTATTAATTCATTTTCTAACTAATTAATATTACTATACGTATCATTTGGAACTTTTCACTTGTTGTAAGAATAGGTGATTTGTTATCATCCTGGAATGTGAGACAAATGAAGTTTTTTTTTTTTAAATTGTTCATATCTGGACGCATAAGCTTCCATGATGTCCCTGAATGCAGCGCAGGCTTACAGGGAGTGGCCCATGCACCTGTCCGACCTGTTTGGGGGACATATGACGCCGGAGGAATTTCTCTGGCTGTCCCTGTCCTTTGTTAAACGGCTGTTTTTTTTTTTGTTGTTGTTTGTTTGTTTTTTTCTTGGCCACCCTCTTGTGTAAGACAAGAGGGCGAGAGGCAGAGGAGAGTGAGAGAGAGACAGACAGAAAGAAAGAAGAGAGATGTCGGAACCAGCCACCAACCCCGCTGCCACCTCGTTTTCAGCGCCAGTTATTACTTTACCTTTGGGACTGGCCGTATTGAGGACTTATTCCGGAGCTCTCATCTGTTTAGAAATAGTAAGTGTCGTTTTTTTTAATATATATATATATATATATATATATATATATATAAAAAGGGTGGTGGGGAAATGCACCTGATGATTTTAGTAGTACATGTATCAGTGACCTCAGTGTGTGCATAGTCACCGTCCTAATGAATAATTGATGAATTCTTGCTTGTAGGATTTTTTTTCTTTCTTTGTTTTGTTTTTTAATGTGAGGACTGCTCAGTGTCGTTGTCAACGCGACGCACTGTTCGTCACTGTGATTCCCTTAAGTCGGGGATTGGTTGCTGCCTGATGGCAACAAACTCAGCAAAAGCAAACGGGGAAAACGTCGCTTGAGAGACGTCGTCAGGACTGAATGATCTAAAGAGCTGTTTTGCAACACTGCTGGCCAGCAAAAGCCTGTGAGCGTTATCTCCTTGCAAACCATTTATGACTTTTAAAACTTTAATAAGTTAGCAGATAACTTACTGTTTGTGTCTGCAGTGCCAGCTGTCCATAACCCTGCAAAGTGACCTCTACTCTACCTTTACATTCGTCCTCTAATCTTATGGTGATTTTACTCTTTATCTACTGCAGCTGACGCCTCACTAAATGGGCCTCCGGGTGGAAACGCAGTCGGTCAAAATGTCACTAGAGTTAAAGGTGTTTGCCCTAAATTAAACCTGTCATTAACAACAGTGCATATTTCATATTTAAAATGAACCATTTCAGGTACAACAGTTTGACATACATCCTACTGCTGAGCAGGATCCATGTGCTCCAGGCAGCAACATTTGCATCCCGATAGCCTTCTTTAGAAGTTGCTATAGATTGGAAATAATGCATAAAAGGTTGCTTTTATAACGAAACTGGCTGTAACATCAAGGTGTAATTCAAATTAATATTTTAATATAATCAGTGGTGGCCAAAGTACTGACATTCTGTACTTAAGTAGAAGTACAAATACTTGTGTTAAAAACTACTCTGGTAAAAGTTGAAGTACTGGTTCAACTTCTGTACTCAAGTAAAAGTAAAAAAGTACAGGCTCTGAAATCTACTCAAAGTAAGAAAGTAAAAGTAGCTCCTTGGAGGAGGTTTCTACCTCTTTCTTACATCTTTCTCCATCTGAGTGAAGTTATCGCTCATTCTTTGCCCTCCCTTAAAATACAGCAGCTGTTCTTTTAGCTAGCAGACACACTGTGTGACAAACTGCGCACACTGTTTTTGTCCTTTACGTTTTCAGTCATTTATTTTCCTCACCGTTCCGGCGTGCAGCCTCTATGTAAAGTGCAACTTCCTCTAGCTCTTTCAGGTGTTACACCAAATTCTGCGACCCATCATATTCTGCGACCACAGGGGGCGATAGCGTACATCCCTCTGCATGTACGTGCTGAATGAGAGCTGAGCTGGGTGGCAGAAAATCTTATAAATCGTTTGAACCCCTTCCCAAAAAAGTGCTTGGAAACATTTATTTATCGTTTACCAATTTATTGAAGGATGGGTAGTAGTGGGTTTATGTATTTCAAACGATAGAATAAAAGCATTCAATGCAACGGTCCGTCCAGCTGTGTTCAATGTCAAATAAAAAAACGCATTTCCTTCGTCAATGCGAACGAAATAATATTCCGTAAGGTTTACAATCTCCTGTTTTGGTGCTTACGCAGTTTACGTAAATAGTCTCCTTCTCGCTCGTATTCAGCACGTAAACGCAGAGGGATGTACGCTATCGCCCCCTGTGGTCGCAGAATATGGTGTAACACCTGTTTCCGAGCGAGCGTTGCAGGAGCCTCTCCCTCTGCCGTGCCGGATGTTCCGACTTCCAAGAAAAAACCCGCTCGCAATCAGAAGCCGGCTCCCGCACTGACCGGAAATGCAAACGTTTCTCAGACGCATTAAACCTAAAGTAAGGAGCTTGTTTTGAAAATGTAGTGAGTAAAAGTAAAAAGTTGTCAGAAAAATAAATACTCAAGTAAAGTACAGATACCTGAAAAATCTACTTAAGTACAGTAACGAAGTACAAATACTTCGTTACTGTCCACCACTGAATATAATGTGCAGTTCTTTGGAATAATATTCCTTATGGCAACTGGCATAGGCTCCAGCCGCCGCAACCCTGAATTGGATAAGCGGAAGAAGATGGATGGCTGGATGGATGTTCCACTGACTCATTGTTTAGTATTTCAGCTACCTCTGCCCTCATCTTACCTCTTAAAAAACTAAACAAAACATGGTCTTAGAAATGTGCACGCTGTTATGTAAGCAGGCTCATTCAAAGTGCCCTTGCCAGTGCTGTGTTTGGGGGGAAATAAATAACTGCATCTGTCACCAATATGAGTGCTTGTGTATGTCACCAGTTTTTTGGTGGCCTTGTATGGATCCTGGTGGCTTCCTCCGCTGTGGCCGTGCCCCTGCTCCAGGGCTGGGTGATGTTTGTCTCTGTTACCACCTTCCTGTTCTCCTCTGCCTACCTCGCATTCCTCATCACTGGTTTGGCTGACCGCATCACTACTGACTGGAACTTCTTGGTAAGCTGTTGATAAATTAGTTTGTCAAGCTTCCTCTCTATCATCTATCCATCTATATATGCAAACATTTTCGTCCTAGGTTTTTTCTGGTTGGTCCCGTTTGAGGTTACCATAGCAGATCATCTGCCTCCCATCTCACCCTAACCCATAGCATACTCTTGATCATTAATAAAATGTGAATTGATGCATTTGAAATGCACCACGTTGCATATTAATTTTGAACTCCCTTCATAATGCCCTTAAATATTATTTACTGTTTACGAGGGTTTGGTGCAGGTTGAGCAATTCAGAATGAGTTTCTTTTTTTAAGTAAATTTTGGGAGGCAAAAAGAGAATCTAGAAAAGCAGCAAAATTGCATGTCATAAACCATTTTGAAATAACTGATAGTGATCTGGAACAACCAGTAAATGGAATAAGTTAAGTTTAAAAAAAAAAAAAAAAAAAGGTAAGCCAGTGGGGCTAAATTTAACCACTGGTTACTCTGTGTTTGTTGCATGAAAGCTGGAGATCTGTTTCAACAGATCCAGTGGATTGAGGTGTCTGCAGTGCATATCAGTGACTGCTGTCTTAAAGTTGGATCAGCTAGCCTGTTTAAACCATATACAGTGTAACCGCTGATCTAGGCTTTCTCTTTAGACAGCTGAAAGTAAAATAATTAGTTTTCATCAGTGTGACTACAGATAAATTGTCTAACATTTTATTCTTTTTATTTTTGTTGTGGCTACTATACAAGCTCTGTGAATTGTTCAAACCATTTAAATGTTCAGCATAGTACAGAACTTGGAAAAAGACACCAAACCTCATAGGCCTTTGAGTCACCTGCTGCAATGACAACAGGTGCCATGCAGTGCCATGTTCATCAATTTATCATTTGTTTACTCTTACTCTTGTAGGATTTATAGATCCCCTTGTTGGATTATACAGCACTTTATGTTATCTGCTGAGAGATAAGATAACTTCCTTATCTTAAAACCACTCAGTCGCTTTAACTGTCCAAAGTGAAACCATCAAGGTTTCAAGAAGATGCTACCCAGGACCGGAGCAAAGCATTGAGCACTCAAATTGAAGTAAAACATAAAAATCACAGTGAAGAAAAATAAACAAACAAACCAAAAAAAGCTTCATTTGTGCAGTAACTTTCATATAATGTTGAAATATAAGGGGAAAAACTATCAGCTGTGCCTTGTTCTTGTGTTGTCATTGTAGAGGACTCATGTCTGTGTCAAGTCTGGAGTCTCAGACGGAGCCACCCTCTCCTGAAGCTCTGGGCCCTGCCCCAAGAGCGGCTTGTGGGGTTGTTTGTTTTCATCCGAACAATGAATGACATGAGCTCACACTAAAACACAACAAAGACTCGCCTGTAGTCCCACTGAGTCACAGAGTCAGCAGCACAAACTCTCATTAACCTTCATTACTCTGCGGTCTCAACCTCTATTCCTCTATTCCTTCTCCCTCTGTGTCTTCCTTTCTTAAAGTCTGCCTTTCACTTTTCTTGTTTTTTTTTTTTTTGTTTTTTTTTTTACAGTGTCAGTTTAACTTGAAATTACTTTGTATGCAGTCTTGTATACTTGTCTTTGTTAACGTGGGAAAAGTTGATTCTCTGACAAATTTGAGGATTTTATATGTGAATTCCGAAGTGCAAGTGGCCACATTGACTAGAGCGTTATTTTGAAAAGTCACTTGCTAGTTGGTCTTTTATTTATTCCCACATACTGACATGATAACCTAAGTTATTCAACAATTTTACAAAAACCAAAACAAACCCCCAACAGTACTCATACCTGTAGTTGTTTACACCTCAAAGCTGAAAGTGCATAATGTGTTCTCTCTTCTTTTTCTCAGGATGTTTTTTACCATTTCATCGCTTTACTCTTCTACTTTGCTGCCTTTGTGTTGGAGGCAGCAACAACGGCAGCAAGTAAAAATGCTGTCATCGTTACTCAACCAGGTCAACCCCCATGCCTAACCACCCCTCTTGGCAACGTATTCACAGTCCTGAGTGGCAGGCGGTACGGTATTAACGTGGCAGCCACGGTGAGTACTGTATAACTTATCAAATTCAGTTCCTGGTATTGTAGGTGTTGTTGAAAGATGTTTTTTTTTTAATGTAATATTGCAATACAGTTGCACTAGTACCAGAAGGTTCATTCATTATACTCACCTCCCTGCTACTTTGGTTTTGGGCATAGACTGTACTTAAAAGATGGATATGGCTTCTGGGTCTAAAAACCTAAGTCAGTGGCTTTCTAATGGCCAGCAGGGGGCAGCTTCCCTGGTTTCACAATGATGCTGGGCTGTATAGAAGTCTGTGGGAAATGGCCCTTGGCTCCTTTGCTCTGTCACCTCAGTAAACAACATTTCCCTGATGAATTTATGGTCCGCATAAAGGTCAAAAAGCACGATAAAGATGCTAGCTTATGAGTATGCAGTATCTACTTGCATCTGGGTTCAAAACCTCAACACAACAACAGAGAAAATGCTCAGTTTGAGACGTTTTGGTACGTCTTCGCGAACCAATGATTGTTGTCATAGTGGCTACATCCATCTTTATACAGTCTGCGTTTGGCTTTAAAATTTTGCATACAGATCTTGATAATGTAAAAGCGTCTCCTCATGTTTTAATAAAGGAACAGAGTATCTGTTTTACCTTATCAGCTGGAACTGTCAGCCCATAATATTTTATAAATAAGAACAGCTGGTTCCTGCTGCCCCCGTTCACCCTAAACTCTTACATACGTCAGCCATAAACATGTGGGTTGAGAGACCCAGTTAAAAGGCCCATTTTGTGTTGTGAAAGTTGTTTTAAATTATCACACACCAGTTTCCAATAATACTATCACTTCCCCATTAACCAGTAAATCCAATAGAGAAAAGAATCCACTTACACAGTTTACATATTTCTGTTTCATCTAGGCCAAACTTACTTATCATTTGCTTTTTTCTTTTTTTTTTTCTTTTTTTTTCTGCTGCACAAATAGTTGATAACCCATTTCCTCTCTGTCACAGATACTCACGTGTATGGTGACGCTATGCTATGGCTGCAGTATGGTGATGGGCTTCAAGAGGTGGAGGAAGTAACTGGGAAAATGGACATGAACTAATTTTCCAACTGCTTCATATCTTCATCATGTAATAAAACACGAACCACAGCGCAAAGTCCTCCTTAGAGAGTTCAGCCAAGTGCACTCTGTTATTTCCTAATAGGACATTCTTGTCAGAAAGTGATCACTACATCAAAGGTACAGTGGGAAAAGTATAGATGACAAAAAGTCTCGGCCTCCGACAAAACATCTGGCACGACTTCTGGACACTAATGTTCCTACAGTAATTTGTTGTAAGATATTGAAATCACGACCTTTATGTAGCTTCTTGTGGGGCTTTTAAAGGTATTTTGAGGATAGGGTTAAAGAATGGTAGTTTATAGGCCTCGTTATCAGCATATGGATTTGATTTATTTGTTGCTAACCAAGAGTTTTGCAACTTTTAATGCTAATCATTCGGAATTGATATGGGATGATAAGGAATGCTGTGAGCGGATATATTGCACAGGATTTTGAGACTAGTAAGAGTCATTAAAATGATTAAAATGATGCTTGAGTTTTATTTTCCTTTCTATTATGTTAAGCATACAGATAATGTCCCAGTTTCTAAATCATAGCTCCACTGGAAGAAACATTTCCCATTTTCAGTTCCATTAAAAAGATTTGATTACTTTGATGGCACAATA
Organism: Archocentrus centrarchus; assembly: GCF_007364275.1. Taxonomy (NCBI): domain Eukaryota; kingdom Metazoa; phylum Chordata; class Actinopteri; order Cichliformes; family Cichlidae; genus Archocentrus; species Archocentrus centrarchus. Next base: position 17,911,664 of record NC_044361.1, on the reverse strand, counting down.
TGTTTCAGAGACCATAAATAGCAACCACATTATTCCCACTGTCTTTTACGTACCCTGGTGCTAAGGAGCTGTGAACTTTAATTTTAACGCTACTGTTATGATATGTTCAGGTGCCTTAAATGATGATCTGATGTTTGAATGTCTTCATATTTTTGATTTCATCAGTACACTGGCCACTGACTGTTTTTCAAACTATTGTAACCGACTGTACACTTTCTCTCATTATTGGTCATGTAAAACATTTATTACTGCTCTTCTGTAGCTGACATCAGTGACTTGCAAGTAAAGAAAATCAATAATTTAACCTTTTCATTAATTTAAAAAAAAATATTTTAAATAGTATGTTTTTAGTGTTTGACCTTCATACTTTAACTGTGTTGATACCTTATTAAACAGCTTGAATCAATCACTATCTTACTTGCTACTTGTTACAGCATACTTTTGTTTGTGTTAAGTAATTAAAATATTATTATTATTAATTGTTTTGACACCTGCTTGTTTGACATTTTAACACATTTAAGGACAACAGAAATAAATTCCTAAAGAAAAAACTTGTCTCTGCATCATTATTGCATACACTGTCACAGTCAACGGTGTATTTTTTATGTTGCAGCTAAGAGTTGCCAAAAATCAAAACATTTAAAATCCTAATTCATTACTTTATGGAAGCAAACACAGTATATCTACAGAGATGTGCAGGCTAACAATTGCAACCCAGGTTTTTTTTTTTTTTTTTTAATTCCTCTGCCCCCACCTCACCCCTCATTTTAATCCTCAAGTTAAAAATTTAAGCTGAGGAACCCAACTTAAGGGCCTCCAAACCTCTCTCCCAATGAGGGCACTACACGTTCAGAAATACACTATACTGTCAAAAGTATTTGCTCATCTGCCTTCACACACATATGAATTTGAGTGACATCCCATTCTTAATCCATAAGGTTTAATATGATGTCGGCCCACCCTTTGTGGCTATAACAGCTTCAACTTTTCTGCAAAGACTTTCCACATGGTTTATTAGTGTGTTTGTGGGAATTTTTGACCATTCCTCCAGAAGTGCATTTATGAAGTCAGCATTAAGTATTAAGAGTTCCTTTCAGTGGATCTAAGGGGCCAAGCCCAGTGCCTGAAAAACAACCCCACACTATAGTGCCCCCTCCACCAAACTTTACACTTGGCACAATGCAGTCAGACAAGTACCGTTCTCCTGGCAACCGCCAAACCCAGACTCAGCCGTCGGATTGCCAGATGGAGAAGCGTGATTCGCCACTCCAGAGAATACGTCTCCAATGCCCTGGAGTTCAGTGGCGGCGTGCTTTACACCATTGCATCTGACGCTTTGCATATATTTTAATACATCTGTTGAGGTTCTGGCTTCATCTTTTGCATCTGTATAGTTTAATTTTCTCTGACTGGTACTCGCTCAGTCTAAAAACAAGGTGCTGCAGGTACATATATATCTGAGGTTTTATCGTGCTTCCAACCTACATTATAGCAAAAAATTAACTTTTTCTTTAAAATGCTAATCAGTGGAGTTTATTATAATATGCATACTGGCACATTTTCTATTTACTGAGTTTCAGAATATTATATTAGCAGGTACACTTACCTTAAATACAAGTGTACTGTACGTTCATGAAGAAGAAAGTAAACCCTCTTTCAGTTCTTAGGTTTTACATATCAGGACTACATACAAAGTCAGCAGGTCCTTAGCAGGTCTTAACATTTAGTAAATACAACCTCAGATGAACAACACATGACATATTACATATTATTTAACAGAAACTAAGCTAGAATGCAGAAGCATTGTGTGAAAAACTAAGCACACCGCATGATTCAATAGCGTGTGGAACCACCTTTCACCTAACCGTTTTCTTTACTGGGGTGCTTTAGTTCACTGAGGTTTGCAGGCACAGCTCATTGTCTTGTTGCATGAACCAGTTTTGACCAAGCTTTAGCTTTTGCTCATAGAGCCTCACATTTGGTTCAAGAATGCTTTGGTATACAGAGGAGTTTGTGGTCCAGGTGGCCAGCTCCTGTGGCTGCAAAACAAGCCCAAATCATCACCACTCCACCACCATCCTGACAGTTGGTATGAGGTGTTTGTGCTGATATGCTGTGTTTGATTTTCACTGAACATGGAGCTCTGTATTATGGCCAAATATCTCCACTTTGGTCTTATCTATCCAAAGGACATGGTCTAAGTCTCATAGTCTGTTCAGATGCAGCTTTGCCAAATTAAGTCATGCTGTCATATTGATAATTAGTTAATCAAGCCAAAATCATTCTGCATTTGGGCTTATTTTTTTAATCTTTTAATAAATAATGATACAGTGTAGTATGTAATGTGTTTTTGTTCCTCAGAGGATTTCACTGTTAATCTACTATGAAGTATGCATCTATGCAGCATTCCAAGTTCTCTTTGTGTCAAAATGTAGCAGCCTGTGTATGCACATATTTAACATTTCAGGATCTATTCAAGATAAAACATTAGTGCTAGTAAAACTGCAACTGTCATTTTGCATGAAAATACAGCATTCCATATATTCCGGTCCTTGCAGTGATTTTTGTGTTGTGATTTTTATTTTGGCCACTAGATGTCGTCATTTATTAATAACTGCTCCGATTTGTTGCATCGGTTTCCCATATTATCGCAGTACGTGTTGTATCTAAATGACAAAATGTTTGCACTGACACAAAAAGTTGATGGAGTTTTGAAATAGTTTTGCTTTTATCAATGCAGTCTCAACATTTTCGAAGTCAGACAAAATTTATAGGGAATAAAACATTTGTAAAACAAGTTTCTGATATTTTTTGATATCGTGTTCACCTGTTGTTTCTCAGCTGTTTTTAACAAAAACAAACAAAACGACGCATAAAGACACGCTAAGTCAGTCGCGTACGTGCTACTTCACCTGCACATCTGCAGCTGGCTAAACCGGATGTAACAAAGGATTCCTTCATAATAAAAAAAAAGAACAAGACGAGCCAAGACTTTTACCTTGAGCTACAAGCTGACTGTGGTTTTCAGCGTTAGGTTTCGTTCACTTGGTTATGTGTGACTATTACAGGTACAATTATAACGCTGAACGAGCTCTCCGGTGTAACCTTAAAGCCTTCGAGCAACTTGTTGTTTTATTTTGATGAACAGGCGAACGGAAGTACTTGTTTTCATTATTCCGGGAGGCTTGACGGTCCGCTTTCTTCTCTCCCTCAGTGTTTGTTGGGAAGACAGTAAGAGGGCAACGGGTGGGTGTCGGTGTTAACCTACCTGTCAAGCTGCGGAATAACGTTACCAGCCGAACATCGTGGATTATGCGCGTTTCGAGTAGCAGACCTCTAAACGGTATCTTCGCGCGTCAGGCATGGATGTGAGCGGGGCGGCGTGGAGGGAAGAGGGGGATTTAAATTTATCCTTCGGTCCCGACCGCTTCTTCTGATTTGAAGTATTTACGGTGCACCACAGCAGCACAATCGGGCGGTGTTTGACCGCGATAAAAGTTATTATTCGTGCATTTTAGAGCAGTAAACATTATTTCTCTTGGGTCTGCTTTTTTCTCTTGTTTAAGACGTAGTTGTAGGCGTTTAGGAGTTTGTGTTTTTCCTGGACAGCGGAGGTAGTGAAGTGAAAACGGCTCTCGGAGTCGGGACTGACCCCTGGAGTTGGTCCTGAAAATGGAGGCTGTTATCGAGAAGGAATGCAGCGCGCTCGGAGGACTCTTCCAAACTGTTATCGCAGACATGAAAGTAAGCCTTATAAACTTTAACATTAAAAAAATAACTGACTAGTTAACTCCCCAAACAGCAGTCTAGTAACTGATAAGCGAGACCCACAGTTAGTTAGCGAAGTTAGAGACAGGCTTTTGAACTCAGCTGAGATTCAGCCCTAACCCTCTGTATGCATTTATAAAAACAGAACAATGATATCAGAGTATGTGGTTGTAATGGAAAGTGCCCTGCCCTTGTTTTTGTTTTGTGGTAGGTATTTTATGTTTCAGTGCACTGTGTTTGCTCCATGCGTTATCATTTTGTTGAAGGCTTATTCTTTGCTCCACTTTGAAGCATGCAGCGTCCAACATTAAAGGCTAACTGGGGCAATCGTCAGTCACAAAACTAGGGCGTCTTATTTTGATGTTATTTTTGACAGAGCTTGGCTGATGAGACAATTAGCTGATTCCCCAGCTGTTGTGCTTGCCTTAAGGAATGCCGAAGGTGGGGGGCTTTGCTGTCAGTGTAGAAACCTACCCACAGGGTCTGAAGGTTTTGACATGTGTAGGTCAAATGGCCTTCCTACTGGAGTCAAAAAGTTTGTTATGAGACATTCTGCACGTCTCAGCGTCTCATGCCTCACTCCCGCTTCCACCTGAATGTATTTGTCACTGTCAGGCCAATCTGCTGCCAGGGAATATCAGTAAAGGTGTGCAAATGCACACACTAATCTAAACATATAAGATTCAAATGCCTTTTGTGTTTTATGGCACGGCAGATGAAGATGTGACTGCTTACTTTGACCTTTCACAGTATGTAAGGCTAATCTGTTGAGGAGTTGTGAAATGATAGGGCAAACGCAGAGAAAGACCATTAATCATGGTGATGCCTGGAGAGAGGAGATGGGAGCAGAGGGGCAGAGGCTGAAAGGATCAGAGGTGTTGGTACAGAAACTGCATTACTCAAAGAATGATAGAGGGAAAAGTGCTCCTGTTAGTAGAGGGTTGAGTTGGTGTTTGGGTGTAAAGCTTGACAGCATAACATAACATTCCTCAGGCCTCTGACAGTAGTAACACACTAACAACAAACATGTGCTCATGCTATAGCCATCATTTTATCTTGTGCTGCCTTACTACCTCCTCTTGACTACGCATTAGGCCACTTGGTCTCTGTAATGGTTTTGATAAAAGACTCTTCAGCTATTTTCAGCCCAGGACCTGAATCAGGAAACATTTAGCGCCCCATCGGGTACCAGGCTCATTATACCATAGTATTACTGCTAAAAGAAGCCTCTGACCCATTTTGAAATTTAACACACGCATTACATCACCGTGCCAGTTCCTGTTTTTCAGTTAAATATTTAGGTACAAAAAATATTAAACAAAACAGGAGTGATATGACAGCCGGATTCTTGGGAAAGCCACTGTTTTTCATTGGCATACTTGATTCATTTTTAGCTTGAATTTCCAGAAACCCTCAGGTCTTCTGGTGACAAGGTGGAAAAACATGTTTTGTTTTACTTTTTTTTTTTTTTTGGGTTGCATGCATGGGAAAGCCAAGCTTGGCTACAGCAGGGTTAAACACAGCTGGTTAGTTGTGTTTAGCCCTGCAGGTGAGGTGAGGCATCAGCATGGCTTCCTTTGGATTAATTCTCTGTAATTGGGAAAAGTGAAATCTGATCTTGTGATGAGATTGTGACAGTCAGACATGATTTTGTCTTTTTTTTTTTTTTTTTTCCTTCCACAGAGCAGCTACCCCATTTGGGAGGATTTTATCAGCAAAGCAGGCAAACTGCAGTCACAGCTCAGGTGAGAGTGTGTTTGTGTGCACGTATAACACGTTTGTATGTTTTTATGTGTTTTACTCATAAAGGTAGGTATTGCATAACATTAAAGATGGGGGCATTATCATTTTGGAAGAGACTAGTCCCATCAGGTTATAAATGTTTCATCATAGGCTAAAGATGATGACTTGCACAACTTTGTTTTTCTGTGACCCTTTCCTCCAAATGGACAAGAGGCCCCAAACCAGCAAAATGCCTCCAGCAGTATAGCAGAACTGCTGGATCCCTTCACTATAGTGGTTTAAGGGTTTGGTTCTTTTTCCTCTAATGTATCATCTGTCTGTGTTATCCTCTGAAGCTTTCATTTCACTGGAAAGTGAATTTTTCTCAAATTAATGTCGGGTTTAACAGTTGCAGCTTTTTCATCTGTTTTTCATGTCAGAGAAATAACGTCACCAGCAGTTTTATCTCAGTTAACCCAACTTCTTATATTCACATAACAGTGCTGGTTGGAAAAGCAGATGGAGCCGCATTTAATTCTGTTGATTAATTGAAAATTCTGTGAAGATTTGCGCAATATTTGAAAGAAACTGAGATTGCATTTAAACACAAACGTGAAAATTCTAATAAACGTACAATGATTCATGGCCAGGGAAATGCTTCACGGATCATCATGGTGGTGTTTATCAAATGAATAAAAGGGAAGTGAATGGCAGTCTCTCAAAAGGCAAATCACAGGGTTTTTTTTTTTTTACTGAAATCACACATTGTTCATTCTATTAATAATGATATTTCACGCACACTGATGGTACTGTGAAATGAATACATAATTCCTTCGTCACTTACACAGTTGATGATTCACTTGCATAATAATAGTATTGTTATTGTGAGTTTGGATTGTGATAGTATCGTGAGTTGCACCCCAGTTACTATTATATAGCTTCTCTGGTACCTCCTGTGGACCCCCTTTTACACTAAAGGTGTAAATTCTGGCCTTTATGCTAGATGTCAGTACCAGTTCCATTCACAACAAGTCTCATAAAATGTCTCACACAAACATCTCATCCCTTAGTGATACTGTCCAGGGGTCTTTGCATGTCCCTGTCACTAATTTTGCCTTCTTTAGGCCTAATTTAATTTATCTTTCTTATTCTGTAAATGTACACGCCTTTTGCCGTTATTATTCCAAGTCATCCTCAAACAATGAATGCCAGTCCCACCGACCTCTCCTAGTTGTTTTTAAGTGGCCACGTGTCAGCAGACCAATAACTTATGACAGCTGAAATAAAAGCTTATTGTCCATTGGGTACTGTAAATACAGGTGTCCTGTGGTTTAAATTATTCTTTGATTAACAGTGCATGGCATTTTTCTTGCCGTTTAAGTGTCCACGTGTCCTCAGACAGACTAACAGTGACAGGTGTATAAAAGCTCAGTGACAACAATTCTTTCCCAGAAGAACTCTGTGTCCTGTTCATCCATTTTCTCACTATTAAGGCTGATTAATGGTGATATGTTATTCAAGTGTCTCCATCATTCAGGGGTTAAATATGTGACCCTAGCATGCTAAAGCTCAGGGGAGTATTTGTGACCTCTTTGCTAATGATTGGTTCTTTGGCAGCAGAATGTTTGTGTGTCTGGGTCTCAGGGCAATGGCAAAAGTACAAATCTGATGGTTTTCACCGGGGGAAAAAAGGTGACTTGAGTTTACACTATGATCTTTTTATTTAGTCCCAGTAGGCTAGTGGTAGCTGGATGATTGTGTTTGCCTTTTTTGTAGTAAGTAATGTATGGTCATTGTTTCACTCTGACAGTTCTATTAGGATAAACCAGTTGATGCTCTCAGAAAACATCAATTCGTCCTTCACAGGATGAGACTTTTAGACTTACTGTTCCCTCATTAAGCTTGGTCTACACCCTGCTCCAGGCAGCAGTGGTTGCGGCATATGGCTGCCTATAACGATGCCCTTGCCGCTGGATCACTAATAAGTGTGGGATTGCTCATGGTGACCTACAAATAAGACTTGTTCTGTTGGCTTTAAAGCCTCTCTCCAGCCATTACAAATGCCAAAATAGCCCCTATGACTATATCACAACTCCCAACCCACAGTCCTCTGTAATCTGTTTGGGGAGTGGACTACATAGAGGGGTGCGCATACACGCTAACACATACATGAGTACAACACAAACACACCCACCTTCCCTCCTCGGCCTGGATAAGTGACTAGCCAGCAGTGTTAGCGGCATATGTCTGTATGTGTAATGATGCCCTAAGGCTGACTACTCTGTAATTTAGCCCCTCTGCTACCCCACTCACAAAGCAACTAGGAAATCAACCAATTACAGTGTTGGGGTAGTTCTGTCATATTCTTTTTCCTTGGTTCAAAAATTGTGTTTTTTTTTTTTTTTGTTTTTTTTTCCTGCTTTTTGTGGTTTTAAGGAGCCACTACACACGTGCACAGACAGACACACATAAATATGTACACATGTGCTTGCGTATAGAACAGAGCTTTGAAGAAAGAAGGCAGGGTGGAACATAGGCTAACTGATTTCTAATGACAGTCTTCTTTTAACTTGTCAGTGTTTGGTCTCTTTGGCGTACCGAGGTTGCTGCAGCTGTGTCAAAGCTGGGCTTTGAGACGGTCCTCCACTATTCTACTATAAAGTTAATTTTAGATCTATTGCTGTATGTTTTTAAAACTTGTTTGGGCTCAAGATTAAGCACTAAGATATGTATACATTAGATAAAAATGGCTCATTTATTGATAAAGCGTTGAGTTAAACACAACCTCTCCCTACTCAACTTACTCCAGTTTCTGCTGTATTAAGAATAAATGAGGGCAGTGGTGCTGAATCATTGTCATAAAGTGCACTCTGCTGAACTATGGCAATCTGTGTAGGGAGTTTGGATTGGCTTAACCAAGGCCTTGTGGAATAGTTATGTTAAAGTCATTTGTCCTGACTCAAGAACAGGGGTGTGTGCAGATTTTCAGACTGTTGGTAGAAGTCAGGTCATTGCTTTGCTGCTATCCAGAGCTCAATACTTTTTTTTTTTTTTTTTTTTTTTTTACAGCCACAGATATCTAGAGGCTTTTTAACCTACTTATTCAGATGTCAACCATCTGTGTATCAGTCCATTTATCCATTTTATCAATTTTCATGTGGGTTTGGGTCACATGTGGGTTTGGGTCACAGGACCAGCAGTCTAAGTAGAGACTGCTCAGCTACCTAATCCATCTCTTCTAGGTGGGAACACTGAGGTGTTCCCAAGGCATCCAAGAGACACAATCTCTCTAGTATGTCCTGGGTCAGCCCAAGGGTCTCCTCCCAGTTGGAAATCCCCCAAACACTCACCTAGGAGGCATCCCAGGGAGATGCCCGCCTATAGCATATGTATCCATTTATATGTTGAGAAGTTACACAATTTTTATGTACACTGATGCAGAAAATATTTGAATGTTTATTTTTATTGCTATTTACCAATTCTTTGCAATGTAACACAAAAAGGGTCAAATTGTTGGAATTAACAGTAAAACTAGACTAATAGTTTGGCATTCCTCTTGTAAAAGTATGGAACACATCACAAGTAATGGTTAACTACCACATAATGCACTTTAGTGGTCTAGCGCCAGGTTTACTAAAAACAGGGTTCACATAAGCCTGCTTTAAATTAATGAGTTAAACTTGACTTTGCTGCAAATGCACGTAAAATATGATCCATAGACCAATGTGTGCATGTTATAAATTAGTGGGGGCAGATATCAGTTAGAGGTTGTTCTGGTGCCCGCACTGGGCTTTAAATAGAAAGGAATCTGTGTCTGCCTGCGCGTATGTTTCTTTTTCCATTTGCAGGACACACCCCAGGATCTTCTGGTTAGATCTGAAACAACACAGCACTTGTTAGGCAATAATACATTAAGTTTTTTTTTAAGTGATAAAGAAAGAGTTTGCTCTTTGAAAGGTCTGACTAAGCTCTGAATCAAGGTTGTTTATCAACTGATCTGCTTTCCCTTTCTGCCAGCCGCTCTACGATAACTCAAAACAACTTTGTTGAAAAAGTGAGATCCAAATGCATAGTATTTGTAGGTCAGCATTAAGATTGTATTTGAAGCAGAATAAACCTTTAATCTTTTTGAGTTTAATTTGAGCACTGGTCCTTGGTTGAAACCCAAGGTGCTCCAGTTTCCTCCATCCCAAAAGATATGCATTAATAGAATAGTTAACTGATTTATTATTGCACTACTTTTAACATTGTGAGACATGCAGTAGACAGTATCAAATCAGTGCTGTAGAACCAGGGTTGATTTTTTTCTAATTAACTTATTCCTTCATTGTTCCTCCCTATCAGATCCAGGTGTCTACATTGCCCACATTGTAACACAACTGCTGACAGATTGATCGAGGTTTGGGTGTGTTGTGTTAAAACCTTTGAGCACTGCCTTACATGTCTTTGGATAACATCTATTTTTATGCCTCCACGCTGGCGACAGCCCATTCGTGGCCTGAGGCATTATGTTTTCCGGTCGCGATCATTCATGCTACTCTCGGAAATGTAATAGCCCAAGAATGCCTTGAGCCAAATCCTCAAACTTAGCATGACCTGAAAAGTTATTTTGGACAAAGTTTTTGTCCATAACTCATAAAATTCATCCATTAATTAAAAAAAAAAAAATCACAAAAATGGCTAATAGCAGAAAACGATGAAGCATAAAATAACTCAGAATTAGAAGGGGACATTGTGACAGCATTACATATTTGTTCAGATACCTTATTAGTGACACTAAAAACTTACAGGTTTTATTCGGCAACATCCAGATTTGAAGTATTGCCTACTATCATAGCTGGAGATGAAGTTAAAGGAGGCAAGGTTGAGATGGTTTGGACATGTACAGAGGAGGGATAGTGAACAGAGGATGAAAAGAGGAAGACCACAGAGATGTAGTGAAGGAGGACATACAGAGGGTTGGTGTGACAGAGGAGGATGCTAGGGACAGGGTGAGCTGGAGACAGAAGGTCTCCTGTGGTGACCCCTAATGGGACTAGCCAAAAGAAGTAGAAGCAGCCTACTATCATGACTGCAACTTTGTGTTCTATAGTCTGTTGACCAAGCAGTAATAAAATTACTAGCTTTTATGAAAGGAAAAACATGGATGTAAACTGCAACCTGACTAGAGGATGGTGGCATACAACCATGATGTGGTAATGCTAGTCCTGTATTACAGCTTCATTTGAATATTAAAGAAAAAAACTGCTTTGTTCCACATGCAATTCAGTCTTGACACTCACTACTATCGTGTAATCGGTTTAGGGGTCTTTTTTCCAGTTGTGATACATAGCTCCTTATGGAAAACTCCCAGGTTGTGTCATGAAGTTTTCCCTTTGCCCATGGACATTAAGAAGTGTTTGACAAATTAACATACTGTGTGTTAGAACAAACAAGCTTGTGTGGCTGGCAGTGCTGTGGAAAATTTCTCATTAGTTGTCTTTCTTTGTCTGGCATGCATGACTGATAGGTTGTCTAGTCTGTTTGGCAGGATCAGATATCACATACACGCACGTGCCCACACCGAGAGCCTTTCATCTTTATACCTGTGATCTTAATCGTGAGAGGTCTGAAGTACGGTAACTTATCAGTGGGCCCGTCAGTTAGGCCGCCTGCTGCGAGCACGCAAAACAACTGGTCTGCCAGGCAGCCAGGTAGGCAGTGAGTTGGAATACTGGGAAGATGGTACCTGTAATGAGCAAAACAGAAAGTAATCTTACACCAGACTTCCATTACTTTTTATGATGCATTGGATTTTGCCTTTCTGTAATCTCCCATGATTAAAAAGTGTTTTATACTACACTTGCACTTTAGTAAGTCATACAAGATGACAGCAATGCGAGTTTAAGTTGTGAACTCGCTTCAGGCCGCCGTTCCATTTTACAGCCAAACAGGGCAGGTCCCATTGATCCTTTCATTGACCTGTAAGTGTGGTGAACTCGAGAGCTGCTCTGCTGAGCCAGACAGATTCCAGTGGTCTCTTAAGTAATTGCATAGACATTCCTCACACAGCAGGGCACATTCAAGTTTTAATTTAAACACACACTAAACAATATGTTCAGTATACTCTAGCACATTTATGCCATTTTCACACATGAATTTGGGGGTATTTTTCACAGTTGTCTTTACTCATATGTAGCACACAGCAAGAAATGGTCAGCTAAAGGAAATACTCTGGTTTAGGCAAGAGAGCTGCCTGGGTAGAGCATGCAGGAGGCAGCACACGGTGAATGTACCGGGCAGTTATGTAGAATTGCACTTACATATCTGTAATGGGTGGCTCTTTGCATTTTAAAAATATCTGATCTATTTATGTTTTGAACTACCAGCACCTGTATGTGACAGTTCTTCTCTCTCTCTTTTTTTTTTTTTTTACTAAACTCTTTTTGTTAACAGATCTTTGTCTTTTTCATTTCTTCTAGGGCGACGGTGGTTTCTGTGGCTGCCTTCCTAGATGCATTTCAGAAAGTGGCTGACTTGGCTACCAACTCTAGAGGTAGGAAGTTTCAGTGTGTGTAGCTCGAAGTGTTCTCCATGAAACCTATTGTTCATCTCTTGCATGACAGACCTTGACTTGACATGTATGTCACTGTTCATGTGGTTAAAACTGTTGGCTCATTGTTTGACAGTCTAAGTGTCTTATTACCTGTGCGTCACTGTGTTTGTGTAGCTCTACTGTGCTTTTATCATACGGGTAGTAAATCAGTCAGTATGCTGTTTGAAGCTCTGCTGCAGGCTTTGTCTTGCACCTCTACCCCTCCTTCGGCAGAGCCCCACCTACACCCCACTTTGGCTACATCTGGACTCTCTGCTAGTGTGCTTTAATTCTCTATGTTTATGAGAGCGAAAGGGAGAGGGTGAAAGATCTCATCCCTCCCCAGCCTTGACACCTCCAGTCCTGCACCATGCTATTAATAGAAACTGAGATAGACATACACATTCATCACCTCACTCACAGCAAAGAGAATGAGAGAAGAGGGTATGGAGCTAAAGGGAGAGATGGGGGAGTACAGGGAGTCACAGCTCTCTTGCTTCTCTCTGTATAACTTGTACAGTAGACTGTTTCCTTTGAAGGAATCATATTCAGTTAGCTTAAGAGCATTGCATCATTTTCTCTGTGCTCTTTCATCACTTTCCATTGTTGTTATCTCTGTATGTAGTATTTTAGGTTAGGGGTATCATATACCACTCTTCATTTATTTACTCGGTTTCTCAGACTTTCTTAGTAGAGCTTACAAATGCTTAGGTGCCGTTTACACGAGGCCGTTTTCACTGGAAACGGTGTCGTTTTGATGCGTTTCAGCCTTTCGTTTACACGATGGCATTTCAGAAACGATCCGCGTTTACACGAGGACATGTGAAACGATGAAAACGATGTAGTTCCCATGCCAGGCCACAAGTTGGCGTTGGTTTTCTCTTTGCAGTTTGTTTACGCAAGACGCGCATGCGTGGAGTGACACAGTAGGTAGTGCGGCAAATTGTTCATTACTTACAAAACGGCCAATGTGAGAGGTTTTGTGTGGACAGATGATGAGGTTGGATCGCTGCTGCACACAACGCTGAATTACAAAACGGTAAAAACACAGGAAAAGCATAAGAAGCACTCGTGAATCCGCGAGTACTGTTTATCAGTTTGCGCGTGCGCGAAAAACTGGCCGTCGCAACCATAGTGCGCATGTGCGAGTCGAGCGTTTTCAAATCACCCCGGTTTCAAGTGTTTACACGAAAACGCAAGCCGGTGCGTTTCTGAAACGCTCCACTCTGGACCCCGTTTCTGAAACACATCGTTTTCACTCTGTTGTCGTGTAAACAGAAGGGCGAAACGCATCAAAACGACACCGTTGTCGTGTAAACGCAAGGCTGAAACGCATCAAAACGACACCGTTTCAAAATGAAAACGGTCTCGTGTAAACGGCAACTTCTTAAGGCTTTCCAGGTGAAATTTGAGATGGTTCTGCTAAACCACCTTGGAGCTGGACCTCCAAGTGTAAAATATGACATTTCCTGTTCCCACTAGGTGGCGCTGCGACTGATATTAAATATTGTCATATGTATGTGTTCAGGGGGGCACCCTTATCCTACTGGAGAAGTTTCATGCACATTGGATCATGTAGGTATGAATGAGAGGCAATCAAAATTTCATGGCGAATGATCAAAGTTCAAAGGGGCATAAGGACCCCTCCCCCTTGGCAAAAACTCACCATTTTCGAGATTTAGATTCCCCTGGGGGTGTAGGTTAGACAAACCAAATATGAAGATGATAACATCTAAAACCTCTGAGTTATTAGAAAAAGTGTGAGGGCTGCAAATCGCCAAATTTGCATAATTAATTCAAAATGGCGGACTTCCTGTTGGGTTTAGGGCATGGCTCCAAGAGGATTTTTTGTGCGCCTGGACATGATATACATGTGTATGAAGTTTCATTCATGTACGTGAAACACAGCGGTGGGGCTCCAGTTTAGGGGGCGCTAGCGAGCCATTTGGGCGCGCCCTTGCCCGAGCCCATTAAAATACTTAAATTTTCACCAGGTGTGACGCATGTGCAAAGTTTCATGAGTTTTTGAATATGATAAAGCCCCCAAAAAGCCAATTCATTTGCCTGAATAATAAAAATAATAATAATAATAATAATAAAAAAAAAAAAATAATAATAAACGAAGCAATTACAATAGGGCCTTCGCACAGTTCGACAGTATAATATAACAAAGGTATTTTAATATGCTTAACCCTGTGTTATCCTCTAAAATAGTGGTATAAAAACACTCTTTAAACTAATAGACACTTAGATTGGATCAAACTACAGTACCACCAGACCCACATGGGCACACACACGCACTCTTTGTCCACCTAATGGCGGTCTTCCTGCAGACAGAGTTGTTTGATTTTCCAGGGTGATTAAAGACTTCGCTGAATTGGCTATGCACTAGAGAGCTCAGATAGCTGCTGTAATCACAACATGTGTTGGAGAGATAATAAAGAGAGAAGAACATTAAGTAAAGATGTCTTGTTTTTATATTTCCTTAAGAGTGAAACGGTTTGGTATGCCTTTTGAGCCAAACTCTCTTCAGAAGTCTATTTATGTCAGCATCCAAGAGCACAAGCTCCACCTGAAGTGTTTTGGTAGTGCACCAGTTGTTGTCCATCAGCTATAGCACACCAGCAGAGTTAGAAACCCACATTGTTTTCCTTATTATTGTAAAAGTTGGTGTCCAAACACTTTCATGCAACAACAGAAAAACATGTTTGGAGTTATCCACTGCTTTACTGGCCAAAATAAAAGCAGAAGCACTGCTGCCTCACTGCAAGAAGGTCTTGGGTTCAAATCCACCATCTGGCTTTTCTGTGTGGAGTTTGCGTACTCCGGGTACTCTGGCTTCCTCCCACAGTCCAGAGGTATGCAGTTGGTGGGGTTAGGTTAACTGGTGATTCTAATTTGCCCATAGGTGTGAATGTGAGTCCGAATGTCTCTCTCTGTGTTAGTCCTGCGACAGAGTGGCGACCTATCTAGGGTGTACCCTGCCTCTCGCCCTATGTGCGGCTGGGATAGGCTCCAGGACACCACCACCAAAATCTGGAGCTGCTTTGAAAGTATATAATAATATATAGACTTTGCACAAAAAGTAAGGAAATTTGTGTGTGTTTGATTATTTCTTTGTTGTAACAATGCTTCTTGGCTGTAATTTCTTGGCAAAATTTTGTAAAACTGTCATAGTCTGTGTGGGTGTATCGTTACTACTGTAACTTTGAAGTCAGATAGTATCTGCATTGTTTTGCCAAGTATCCAGGTGCTGCTGAGGCCATGCATTTATACAGTGCATAATGGCCTGTTTTCTTAATTCTTTTTACCTTCTAAAATCTTCTTGCCCTTCCATGTACACACATTAAAGGTCAATTAGTATCTTAATCAGAATAAGAGAGGCTTCTGCTACCTTTTTAGGTAGTGAATGTGTTATATGTGTATAGCCTTTTAGATACTGAAAGGATTATAGCTCATAAAGATTTGAGGGATGATCCATAAAACCGACAGACTTTGAAATCTGACAGGAGGTACTTTTATTGGTGTTAACATCAAAGGTACTCGGGGACTGTTTTATCAGCGGCATGATCCGAAACTTAAAGACACATTAACAAAGAGATGACTTTGGAAAGGTTCAACTTTGCTTTGCAGTGTTTTCTAAAAACTGCAACACGTGAAAAGTGCATGCCAAATTTTATTTTTGGTGCTTTCAGCCTTTATTTAACAGGCTGGTAGACAGGAAAGGAGGGAGAGAGTGACACACAGGAAATGGTCTGAACACACTTGAAGCCAGGCCCCTGCAGTAGCCTTTTGCATATGGGTCACCTGCTCAACCAGGTGAGCTATAGTGGCACACCTATACACATGCCTAGTTTTTGCTTTAAGTAATGCATTTAAATGTAGACTCAACAATTCTACTCCAGTGCACTTTTCATGAAATTCCAGAAATATCTCCTCAGGGTGTGCTACCTCTCTATTCTCTGTGTGTGTGTATTGGTTACTTTGAATTTCACTTAGTTTATTAAAACATGATAATCAACACATAATCTGTATTCATTTTCACAGTGATGCTGTAATTTTAGTTTCTCATTTTGTCTTTGATGGATTGTGACAGAGGTGTTGCTTGATTGTCAGCTTCTTTGTTTTAGAGGAGAAATGCTGAGTTAGAAACCGATTTCGGCGCCAACGGTGTTTGTTCCTTTGCTCGTAAACACGCCCTGAGACTCACAGCAAGTACTGCAACAGGTCACTTAAGTAGTGACTTTAGGACTGTTTCTCAAACTGTGGGGCACATGGTCGGATGAATTCTCACGGTGGAACAAGGAGACGTTAGCAGGCATGTTAGCACAGCGGCTAGCGAAACTTTCTGTTATCATGATCTGCTGTGTACACAGAGCCATGCTGCCACCATTAGAAGTTTACTGTCACATTGGGAGTGATAATTAGGTTGTATGTTATGCTGTCTGTGTGTAAAGTATGTTACAACACCAGAAATTATCAGTACAATGGGACAAAGTATTATCATCACAGTTCTGTAATTGTTATAAAAGATTTTTCTTGGTCATGTTCTTCAAGGATAATCTGCTTATCAAAATACTTCAATGATTCCTCCACTGAAGGAGGTGCAGCCTCAGAGGAAGAGGTGAAGGCAGGGCTTTCAAATTATGCCAGCGGCAGGCACATTTTCCACCTACTCCACCACTCTGCACCGTCTAATTTTTAATTTTCCTAAAAAAATTTTTTTGCACCGTCCGCCATCTCCATTTCCAGTGCCATGTGGACGCACGTTGCAATATTTACGTTCTTTCAATCTGAGCCATTTGATTGGTTCACGACTGCCATGTGACTATTCATATCGTCTGCTGCCGTCATGGCTTCGGTCTCGGTCATAAGGCGCCTGCTACTTTGGCATGCCCCCCTGCTACTCCAAAACAATTTGAAAGCCCTGTGAAGGGGTGGAGCATGTGCAGTGAACGTCCCATTGAATTATAGTGCAAATAGGGGTTGCGGTCCATGAAACCTGTGAAACAGGGTTTTGGCCTTTGACAGCTCTCTGAGTGTCAGTACTAAAATGAAAACATGTTATTTACAGACTCTGACCCTTTTTTCCTTGGAATGCAGCTTTTTTTTTTTTTTTGCACTTACTATGGCTTTTCTTGTGTATTTTTACTCCTTGTGCAATAAATCAGTTGCACCTTTTATCAGATTAAAATATGCTTTCGTGATTGTGGTTGACAGGCTTTTGGAGTGGCTCTCTCAGGCCTGTGTAGTGGCTGTATAAATTGTTTGTTACAAATTACATTCAAACACAATTTTATGCTTATTCCCTTCAAATATTATTGATATTGAAGTGCATTAAGCTCACGGAGGCAACTTGAGACCTAATAAATTGTGCAAAATGTCAGCAGTGCTTTGTAGCTGTAACTGTGTAGAGCAGAACACATTGGTCTGTTAAAATAGCCCCCCGCTGTTAACATAAGTAAATACTCATTGCATGAGCTAATCATTGTGGTTTAATAAAAACCTTCATCCAAGTTTTGGATATAGTCCAGCAAACATCTGTAGCAGTATAATTATTAGCTGTTGCTAGATGTTTCTGCAATAATGTGATTTATAGTATTTGAATGCAGTGAGGAGAACCAGATGTATTGATAAAGATTAACAGAAGAGAAAAAGCATGCAAACCCTAAGCCAGGTTTTGCTCAACACGGACCAAGCTACAGACACACAATTAGAGCATACTTGGGATTGCAGAAGAAATGAGGATTAAGCTGCAAGAGTGAATATGTATTACCAAAATAAACTCTCAGGCTTTTTTTATTGTCTACAATTGTAAAGGTTTAAAGCTTACTGGTTTCTAATTGAATAAAGTCAAATAACTGGAATGCCAAGTGGATAAAGTTTGAATAAAAGTAACAAAGATGGACTTCAGTTTCAGGGCAAAGCCCTTCTTATCCTCAAAAATCCCCCTTTTTCTGGCATGCTCTCCTTGTCTTCATAGTAGGTGCCAAGTGTGGATAGCTTTACTTTGGCTACTTCATGTGTTTTCAAAACAGATCAGACATTTTCTTTTCAGCATATTGTAAACACTGCTTCACTGGCCTTTTCTGTCAACAGTGAGTTTCTGAAGAACTAATATGAGCACACTTTTCACTGCCTAATTGTTTAAGAAAGATTACAATAAATGACACTATCTTAAATCTTCTGAACATTTTCTGTGCAGTTGGAAAAACCAACATCAGCACTGTGGAACAGACCAAATCATTTTAAAAACTATGTATTCTCAGACAGATGAGGAGGCAGAAACCTTATTTTTAATGTTGCCTTTCTTTTGTCTCTAAATGTTAAACTGTCTACGTTAAAGCATTACATGCAGACTTCTCTGCGTGGTGGCAGAAGCACACTCAGATATTGAGCCATAAATATAAATAAGGCTAAGAAATAAAGGTAGAAGGCAGAAAACACTAGTTGTGCTCAGGCCTTGCTGTTTGGGAAGCCTTTTTCTCCACTTTCCTTTCATTTATTCTTGGCGTGCGCACACGCACACACACACACACACACACACACCGTAAATATCAGGCACCTACAGAGTTGTTCTGGCCTTGAAGCAGTGTGACGATGTTTGTTCTAATAGGTCTAATGGTTCTATTTGATTTAAAGTCATGTGAAAGCATTAATGATTAAACATGTTTTGAATGTGTCCTCCAGTGCCCTAGAGACTGGCAAACAAGCTGTTACCAAGAGGTGTCTGTGAATTTGCTGAAAGAAAAAGAGTGATACTCTTTACTTGGTTATTAAATTAGATTCCAGTTGAAGGTGCTGTGATTTGATTACACAGATACTCATGGCAAACCTGGACAGGCTTGGTTTGGTTCCAAAATGGAAATAGTATACAATCCCAAAAAAGTTGGGATGCTATGTAAAATGTAAATAAAAACAGAATGCAATGATTTGCAAATCTCATAAACCCATATTTCAGTAGAACATAGAAAATAGATCAAATGTTTAAAATGAGAAAATGGACAATTTTAACAAAAAATATATTTGCAATTCATTCCATTCTGTTTTTATTTTACATTTTACACAGCATTCCACTTTTTTAGAATTGGGATGGTAGTATTCATGTTTTATGTATCTTGTTTTATTTTTTTCAACATTCACAGAATAAAACTTCTGACCTTTTTTAAACATTTTTGAGCAGTTTGCTCGTTGGTAGATGAAAAACAAACTGACACTTGCACAACTTTTGCTTTCTGCAGCGATGACACAAAGCAGTCTGAAGTGTATATTTCCTGACTCCAAAAACTTGAAACAGTAGCAGTCATTGGTGAAGAATGAGACAAAGCCCTATTGAATCCCTGGAGAGAGAGAGATAACAGGGGCACGAGAACAGACCGAAACAGCTCTTCTGGAGAATAATCCTCTCTCTTGTTTCATCAAGCGACAGTCCATTTTCCATGTAGATCCCCGCTTTCCCCTCTGTTTAGTATCAAATTATAAATGCGTCATTGTTTCCTTCTTTACAGAAAGTGCTTGTGTGTGTGTGTCTGTATGTCTTTTTTTTTTTTTTTAGCTTGTTTGTGTGTACATATATGTCTGTGGCACCTTTTTCCCAAGGCAGCTACAGTGAAACAGCTAACAGCACTCGACCCACACAGAGATGATCTCACCCTATGCAACAGTCGAGACACAAAGAGCAAAAGTTAAAAGTAATACTGTAAAGAGATGTTGACCCAGTCTTCAAAATTGCATATTGTTGGAATAAAAAGAAATATATTTTTTTTAAAGTTTCATATAGGCACTCTATTGCCATTACTTTTTGACAAGTGTATAACTATGCAGTGTACTGAGGTGCCTCTTCAATGAATGTCTTGTCTCACAGCAGACTCCAGCTTCACTGTGTTGGACTGCATCTGGCAACAGTAGTCCTTGTACGAGTCTGCGGCCTCAGAAAACTTGGCATAACTGCAGTTTAATACGATGGAGTGTCTGTCTGTGGGATGAGACATTCTCTAGGTAGGCAGCTCAGTGACATCAGCAAACTGGCCAGGTTGTTAGTAGGAAAATACAGAAAAGGAAGTGCTAAGTCTAAAAATAGTCATTCATAGTATAAAAGATAGACATAGCCACCGTAACAACACTGATTGGTTAGTGAAGCCCTGTTGTGAAGCCTTGAGCTTACTGTTTTTGCTGTTGCCATCTTGGTGTTTCAAAACTGGATTTGCCAAACGGGGTGGATCTGAATGTGAAACTGAGGACTCCACAAGTTCATTTGTGAACATCATGCGATTAGCAAGTCATTAGCCATTGAGAATACCCTGGATAATCCTCCTTTCTGACTTGTGCAATGCCCATAAATTTCAAAATGAAGTTGATGTTTTACACAATGAAACTAGCGACTGAGCCCCAAAAGTCACCAGGAAAGTGTTCACTGAGGTCACAGAGCAAAGGAACCAAACTTTGTGTTTTCACAGCCAGAGAAGTCACCCCCCATTGGTCATTAAAAACAGTGCAGATTTAAGGCATATCTTCACTTTTTAAACAATGCACTTTTACATGTAGGTTAGCAGGTGTTAGGACGCTGTCTCTACATGTAGAGTGTGTAGATATACAGTACACGCTAAGTGTGTGTCTGCATGTGGATGTGAGCCTGTGCACATACAGTATATTAATCCCTGTGAGTGTCAGCAGCTCTGCTGTTGAGTCTGTTTGGACACGTTTGAGTCCGTGGAGATGAAATAGACACCTGCCACAAAGCTAACATGTAGAAGCCTGTTGGAACTGTTAGGACCTAAAAAGATTAGTTAGCAACTGTGCTTTTAGGGCTGATCATTTACTTACTTATCCTCCTGTGATTTCTATCCACTGTGGAATCAACAGAAATGTTCCTTGAAAAGATTTTTTTTTTTTTTTTTTTATTTCAGGCTCTGTTTTCCTAAGCTTAAAAGCCATATATTTTACTGTCCTCCCATGATGTAGCTGTTATTAAAAAGTATAAATCTTATGCACATCCTGTTTGTTGGCATCTATCTTAGCTGTCACTTGGGGTAATTACAGACATGCAGTGGCAACCAGGATTTTTCACTATAGGCAGAGAAGGAAAAACAAAACACCAACCAAACACCAACACCAGTATGTTTACTGGAAGCTGCCCAGCTTCACAAAGCTTCTGTTTTTTATGAAAATTTAATGATTATTGTTGTTTCCTTACACATAGAAGGCTAAAATCTTCTAATATTCTGAGAATACAAGTGCATACTGGGAATATTGTAGTCAACACTAAAGTTATGGGAGTTTAAACAACAATAATACCAGTGGCTTTTTTCTCCTCTTGCTCCACATAGATAACATGAAAACCACTAATGGTGAGGTGACACTGATCATCTAGATACAGTGCAGTGTTTTTGCTGGCAAACCTTGGGTGCAGGGTTTCGTGTCTGTGTTGCTTTAACTCCTCACCCTCTCTGATCGCAGAAGCTTCCACATCCAGGACAGTGCAACACGCCATACTAAAAAAAACCAAAAAACTGCTAAGTAGCAGCTCCAGGAATACAACTAAGACAACGGCCCCTTCATCTGAATTCAACTGATTGTCCTCAGGGTATACTAGAACAAGCCCAGACCCCACCTATAACCCACAAAACCCAAAGAATCTGCTGTCACCAGCAACACAAGATCCCCAGAGGTTCTGTTTCTATGTCCCCATGGACCTGAGCTGTTTTGGCAGAACAAAGGGGATCTTTAAAATACAAGTCAGCCATGGTTTTAATGTTGGGTGCCATTCTGTGTATATCTGACAGCTTGCTTCTAGTTGTCGCAGAGTGGCTGTGCTACATCCTCCTGACCTCTTTATACTGCTTTGTATAACCTCTCCCATTAACAGCAGCTCTGCCCCTCCTTATGGAATAGCTTAGCTCCACTGAGACCTTTGTGTGCCAACAATGAGTTCAGCACCCCAAAATAACTTGCAGCCTAGAGGAGTGTATTTTCTTCCTTTTTAATTGTCAGTGGTTATTTTTTATGTTTTTAAATAATAAAGCTGTAAACTGAAACTTTAAAAAAAAAAAAAAAACACAACTGACACACCCCAAATCAGCAGATATTGTTGTACTTGGCACCTCTGTTAATTCAAGACAGAAACTGTTACATCTACTGCTTTTTTGGACTGTCACTAGTAAATGTGTAGATGCTATAGATTTGTGATTGAGAGCCCCAAATAAAGCACAATAAATAAGTGTACCCTCTCAAGTTAAAGTTTCTGCACTGATTACTCATAAAATGTGGTTGGATTTTTCCTCTTAGTCTTAACAACACCCAAGTAGTTAAACTTTTCATGTCCGGCTGGAAAAAGTATAGGAGTCTATGTCTTAACAACTTCTCCAAAAGCTACTTTGAGTCAGGTGTTCCAATTAAAGAGAGGAGATTGGAGGTATGGCTTGTAAAGGTGCTCCTCCCTGTAATTAAAGGCAAATTATGTCAGCATGAAAGGCTACAGAGGCATCTCTAAAGACCTGTGTGTTCATCAGTTTAAAGTTTAAATGATAAAAGGTGCTGCACACAAACACTCTGAAACCCCAATTCTGCCTCAGGTGTTGGATAGCTTGCCATCACAAAGTTACCAGTGAATTCAAAATTGCATCAAGAAGTTTCATAGGAGAGCAGTCCATGACCTCAACAAGAGGACATGATTGTATGTGCAAATGTGTGTATAAGCACTTACATGCTAGGCATATATGTATTCTCAGGTATATGTGAGTGCATGTATATGTAGTGCTCAAAAAAAAAAAAATGAAAGGAACACTTTGAAAACACATCAGATTTTCAATGGGAAAAAAATCATGGTAGATATCCATACTGATATGGACTGGATAATGTGTCAGGAACTAAAGCATCCCACATCATTTGATGGAAATGAAAATGATCAACCTACAGAAGCCTGAATTCATAGACACCTCAAAAATCTAAGTGAAATAATGATATGGCAGGCTAGTCCATTTGGCCAAAATTTCATTGGAGCAACTCAGAATGGTACTCAGTAGTTTGTATGGCCCCCGCATGCTTGTATGCATGCCTGACAACGTCGGGACATGCTCCTGATGAGACGATGGTGTCCTGGGGGATCTTCTCCCAGATCTAGACCAGGGCATCATTGAGCTTCTGGACAGTTTGAAGTGCAACCTGCCAACGCCGGATAGACTGAAACGTAATGTCCCAGAGGTGTTCTATTGGATTTTAGGTAAGGCAAGTGTGGGGGCCAGTCAATGGTATCAATTCCTTCATTCTCCAGGTATACTCTTAGCACATGAGGCCAGGCATTGTTGTGGACCAGGAGGAACCCAGGACTCACTGCACCAGCATAAGGTCTGACAATGAGTGGCAGGATTTCATCCCGATACCTAATGGCAGTCAGGGTGCCATTGCCTACCCTGTAGAAGTCTGTGCGTCCCTCCATGGATATGCCTCCCAGGCCATCGCTGACCCACCACCAAACCCTTCATGCTGAATGATGTAATATTCTCCACAACTTCTATAGATCCTTTCACATCTGTCACATGCGCTCAGGGTGAACCTGCTCTAATCTGTGAAAACCACAGGCTGTCAGTGCCACACCAGCCAATTCTGGTGTTCTATGGCAAATGCCAGTTGGGCTCCACAGGGCCTACCTACTAGAGGACATCGGGCCCTCAGGCCAACATCATGAAGTCTGTTTCTGATTGTTTGGTCAGCATTTGTTTGGGAATGGCACGTATTTATATGCCATCCTGGAGGAGTTGGACTACCTGTGTAGGATCCAGGTATCGCCTTATGCTAGCAGTAGTGACGCTGACGCTAGCAAAATGCAAAACTAGTGAAAAAAGTCAGAAAAGATGAGGAGGGAAAAAAATGTCAGCACCTGTAAAACCATTCCTGTTTTGGGGGGTTGTCTCATTGTTGCCCCTCTAGTGCACCTGTTGTTAATTTCATTAACACCCAAAGCACCTGAAACTGATTATTGAGAACTGTACATATGCATGTTCCAGTTGTTTCTCAGTGAGGCTTCTATTCCCTCTTTTCCAATCCTTTTTTTTACTGACTGACACCGGACCATAATTAGTTTGAGCTAACTTACACCCAGCCTCTTTTGATTAAAGTAAAAAGCATTTTAGTTGACAAGTTAATATTTTGCTTTAAATTATCAAAGACTCATTTGGTTTCTAAACCCAACTTGGAATGCTCTGAATACAAGACTTGAATGTAATTCTCACTGTATTTTGCTCATTTCTCTAAGCACACTCTATGTGTGCTGCCATGGACAGATCTCCATACAGCTCTGTTTAAAAAAAAAAATCAGGGCCTTTCCTCTTTGCCCCTTTCTGTTCATGCCTTGGCCTCCATTACAGAGCAACCTTAGATCCCGAACTGACCCACTGTCTCAATGCCCTCTCTGAGAGGGTTCTGTCTTCTTTTCCAGTTTCAGTGTAAGGCTGGCTCTGTCTGTGTACATTTCCTGTCTTCTGTCCAGCGCAGACCTAGATCCCATCCCCTGGTTGAGCTTTGTGCTCCTCAATCCATCCTCTGTTCTCTTCTGTTCACCCTAACCTCATTCTGGGAACCTTGCATATCACCGCAGCAAATGGATCAGTTAATGGGTCACATACACAAACGCACACACAGACTAATTAAAACTTGCACAGCCTTGTGTACACATGCATGTATATGTATGCACAGGGCACGGCAAGATTGACATATGGACTAAAATGTGCACAGGTGAACTGTCAGGCTGATAAATGGTGCGTACTCGAAATGTATAAGCTAAGAAAAAATGCATATTTTGTTAGTCTCCTTCTTTGCATGGAGTATCTGTATTTCAGCATTACAAATTCAGAGTTAGACTCCAGTTGCTCTCATGAAGGGACAGTTAAGGGACAGGAATGTGAGTGAATGTACATTTCTACAAGCACAAGAAAAAAGGTACAGGCAAGAAAATGGGTATGTTTTAGAGAAGCGAATAGAGTGTGCTGTTTAAGTACCAGAGAATCATCTGTGCACTTGCGTATGCACGCATGCAGTGCGTCCACACAAGTGTTTATGGGTGTTAGTGCTGTTTGCTCTCTGCTTTTATTTAAACATAAACCCGGTTAGACCAGTGAGCTTTGGATTTAAAACATCTGACATGCATGCAAAGCCAAATTCAAAACACACTTCTCTAGCAGATGAACCTCAGTGTTGTTTATCTCTGAGGTGGTGCAATCATTATTTGTTATGTTAGCTGCCAAGATATTTTTTACTGATGGAAAAGATGCATTGCAGGAGTTATATTTGGGGGTTTTTTTCTTTCTTTCTCTCTAATCTTACGTCATACAGCAGATGTCACAGAGTAGAATACAGGGAGAAAAATAAATAAGTTTAACAGTAATCTAAATTTCTGTGGAAACAAAATCGAGTCAATCAATTTAGGAACCTGCTGGCTATTTTCTGATGACATCACCTCCACGGACAGCAGCCAGTCTTTTGGGGGTCCAGTGTATACAGCCGATACCCGGTACAAGACTTCGCAAGTCATCGTCTGGCAATACCTGATTGTTTCAAGATTACCTTTTAAGCAGCACTTTCATTCCGTCTTCTGCTCTCCACATGGACTGTTAACCTGCTTGAATGCTCAGACATGATTGGTCAATGCTAATTCCACTACCAGTGGAAACCAGAAAGCCTCCATTAACAAAAATCTTCTCCCTTGCCTACAGATTATAAATTTTTATGTGCAAATATCTGTTCAAAGAGATTAGGAGTCAGTTCGTCTTAGGCCCCAGAAAAAAACACATTTATTGGCGGTTTTGTGTTTTGTTGTTGGTTAAAGTTGAGACTTCCACAGCTGGCATTGGCGGCTGCACTAAACCTTTTCTGTTTTCTGCCATTATCCAAGGCAAAAGTCAGCAGTGAAGAATAAGGTCCCTGATGTAACTGCATACCAGTTTAACCCCAATAGTTATAAAAAACAGTCATTTTTTGCTGATATTTTCTCACTATTCACCACAAGTGGGAGAAATACACCGGGCTGATCTCTTCTGTCTGCTTGCAGGTCTGTTTCTATGTGCGAGTGTTAGTTTCCTTCAAACTCACGTGTTGTAAGTGTGCTTTATTTGCATCTATGCCGCATGTGTGTGTATGTGTGTACTAATTTGTTTATTTCCAGGATCCTGTGTATATGTGTAGCTTTGTGTCTTGCTTGCAATTGCACAGATGTGTTATGGCTGTGTGTGCTAATTTTAGGTTTGGCTTCTTAATGCTCTTTTTAACACAGGACCACATCCCAGCAGCCAAGCTTGGGCTCAACAAAGTCCACCTTTGTTCTGTGCAATACACACATAAATACACTCGTTCATATAGACGGTAAATTTGCGACTCAGAGAATTTATCTCTGTGGCCTCGGTTATTTTTAACATTTTTAAATTTCAGCAGCCCCTATGGTCCTTTCTTTCCATCATTTCTTTAACTAATGTTTTGATTGCTTTCTCAGTGAGTAATATACCATACCTGTCTAAAGTGTGTCCAAACTTTTGACTGGTACTGTAAGTTTCTGTGTGCAGCCCTTTATTCCACCCTCATATTTTCCTCTGTTTTTCCTTGTTTTTATTTTCCTTTTCCTCTCTTTTACATCTCTAATGTTACCCCAGTCTATGTCCAGGTTGTCAAGGGAAAGTGTACACACACTGATCTGTGACAGCAACACTAAGCCATTCTCTGTTTAGTTTCAGGGACCTTATCTGCAGTTGAACCTTCCTTCAAGGACAAAAAGATGTAGGAGGGCAGAGGCAGCACAGAGGAAGCTGCGATGTAATGGGAAAAGTGTGTTTGTGTCCTCAGGCTGTACAGTTTTTATTGTATCATACTTGAGAATAAAGTTAAACAGGTTCATATTTGCATAAAATGACACACATGCACAGTGGGATACCGTTTTCAGCTTGTTGCTGTGTGAGGGCAGTTGAGCCATCTGTTGCAGCATTAAAATTAAAGGTGAACTCGGACAAAGTGTCAACTCATTCAGTCCTCCCAAGTCACTGAAAAAATGTATTCTTTTAGAATAAGCATATTTCATTCAAATATGACCTTTTCTGTATATCTTCATTTCATGATATGTGACCATGTCAATTGTGAGTGCCCCAAAATGACAGCAACAATGTCACTTTGGTTGTGCTGCTGTTTGGTGTGTCAGCTCATACAGCAGATTTTGTAGTGGTTGCTGGTTTTTGTCTTGCTTCTACTAGATTGCCTTTTTTATTTTTTTTTTAAAGTAATGCCACTTATTGCTTGTCCAATCAGCGCTGAGTCCAGACCAGCAGTTTTTCAGTGCCAATTAAAAGTACCTCCTCCAGCGTAGGGTTTTTTTTTTGTTTCTCCCAAATGGGGATGAACAGCAGCAGTTCCTGTGGTAGGAAGAGTTCCTTATGTGTAAAACCAGCATGTGTGAGATAGTATTTCTATTGTACTGGTTGATTGATGGATAAATTCTGCTTAAGTTCAGTCCATTCAAGCTACTCAGTAAGCAGGCAGATTCAGTAATCCCTTTGAATTGTTCCCTCTTGTATCATCCCATAGATTCTCCATAAAACACTTAATGAATGATGTGCTTGTGTGAAGTGTGGCTACTTGGGCGGGTGGAGGGATGCAGAGTGACACTTGGGAGGACAGAGTCCCCTCGCTAGCTCTTTGACTTTATGGGGGTCTCGTACACATACACAAGCACACAGACATGTACATGCAGAGGCTCACACACATGGTAGATGTAATCTGGTGGGCATTACTGCAAACAAGGCAGTGTTGTGTTGCACTGACAAACAGTTCAGTCTCTGTGGTGTGTCTCTGGTTTAAATTATCACCAGTATTGCACAGACCGGAGGCCTCTCAGCTTCTCCCCCTACAGGGAAATGAAAGGTCAGTGGCACACTCACATACTGAGTGCAGAAGGTGAAAAACTAAACATTGCCGATATTTTTCATGAGTAATGTTTCCTGTTCTTGTTTCAAGTAAGAAGGAAGTCTACTTCATTGCTTTTTGTGTCTGAAAGAAAAGATATCACAGACTCCTGTCGTGTTAGCAACTTTGTTAGAGAAAAACTTTTGTTTTAGGGTGGAGTGCTCCTCAGAAAACAAAGTTTCACCATGTTTGTAAGTCACAATCAGTACTTTCCATTATTGAAGGTAAAAGTTGCTTTTCTTACTCACGTACTAAATTCGTATCTTGTCTTGTAGGAATTTTTTTCTTATTGACACAAGGGTATGTTAAGCCAGTCAACCCAACTCTTTGTTAGCTCTTTGTTAGCCATATTCGTCCCCACTGTAATAGTTTATCCTTTACGTCTAGTCCAGATGTTTTGTTCTCTGATATTAAATAAAATGTTAAGTATTGAGTGTTTCAATAAAGTTGACAATAAGATGAATGTTATAGAAAAGTGAGAATGAGAAATGCACATCTGAATAAATGTTGGATACATTTATTCTCCAGAGAAACATGTCACACGCTGCCCTGACTACTGATGTTTACATGTGCGAGGCCTGTTTTTAAAATACCCTCAGGAATATGGTTGCTTCTTTCCCATTGACCTTTACTCGGGATATTGACAGCATTAAGCAATGAAAGCCTTCCCAGACTATTTTTTTAAAACGTGTCTGCAACGTCTTAATTACTGTCAGAAACTTATCTTCTTCACCATCTTAGTTGATTTACCTGTTTTTATCTCTGTGATTTATACACATACATGCTGTAACAAAGTATTATTAATTTTTAGGGTGTAATTATTTTATTTATTTACTGTTGTGATACAAGATCTGTGCCGATGATAGTTTGACGTAAAAAACATGTTTGTCTTGCGTGCAAGACAAACACGACTCATGAGTCATGAGGTTATTCAGAAACTGAAGTGGAAATATGATGCTCTTTGTTGTAAATGATTAACTGTGGCATCAGCTTTTTTGCACGTTCTAAATGTACGCGCACGCCCTACAGTGTCAACTGTGCATTAATATTAACTTTCACATTGACTGGCTTTCAGTAGGTCATATATTGTTGTGGGTATTTTTTTTAAGCTGCAGCTGCCCTTGCTGCTGCTTCTCAGTGCTGCATACATGAATACAGATGCCACTACTCAACCAAAACAACCAGTGAATTTAGTTCATTGGTTGAGATCCTAGTAAATCCTTTCTATCTGTCTGTGGAATGTGTGTCAGACCAGAAAGGAAGATTAGAGAAAAAGTGGGGCACCAAAGCCCAAAAAAGCACAAGAGTGGGCTCTAGGGTAATCTATCCTCTCTCTTTCACTTACTTTCTGTCTGTTTCTGTTTGTCTCTCTCTCTCTCTGTGGCCTTTCCATGCTCAAACCCCCTCAGTGGTGGCTTTAACTGGTCAGATTCGAAGCAGCAGGCATATAGCTGCTGTTGAGCTGTTACATATGTCTATGTAGTAAGTATTGATAGTATTTTTTATATGTTAAAGTGATGAAGTATCTGATTAATAGACTTGTGCTCTTTCCCCTTTTTTTTTTTTTTTTTTTTTTTTTTTTTGCTCCCTTTCTCTCTCCCTTTTTCTTCTCTTTATTTTCCTCTTCTTCAGCCTGTCAGCTCTGGCTGTTACATAGTATGTGGAAAAATAACTCAGATAAATAAAATAAAGGGTTAAAACAACAACAAGAAGAGCCTATTGAGAACCTATAGAGCTCATCTTGAAATAGCAAATATGTTTGGCACAACAACGCATTCAGATCACAGTTCTGCTTGCAAGATCTACCAGACATGACAGGCTTAAAAAAAAAAAAAAAAAAAAAAAAAAAAAAAAAAAAAACATATGTCTATGTAGACACAGACCATCAGTGTAATGTCATTTTTTTTTTTAACAACTTATGTTTTTGTGCTTTTTAGATGTAAGATATTTGCACATTTGGTGCATTTAATGAAGCAGAAATATAGTAATTGTCTTGATTTTTTTTTTTTTTTAACTATTCATGCACCCTAACCAATTGCACAGTGTTTGGCATGGAACTCCAGATTCATTTTTAGCAAAATCAGTATTAATATTTATTGTGATTACCCTTTGAATTTTTTTAAATGTCATACAAAAGCGAAACGGTGTTTATTCATGAACCTGTAAATGTTTGCTTTGCACCATTGACTTCTCAACCATTTGTCTACACCAAATGTCTAAACCCACAGTTCCTCAGCAGAAGTCCTCTTGCAGCAACACATCATTAATAGGGTTAAACCAATTTTTCTCATCACTGACTAACTCAATCTAATATTTGCAGTTATTGTGTGAACAGTCCAGCAATTGGGGAACGTTTAAGGCTTCAAATATAAGTAAAAGCGCACTAATCTACAGAGTAGTGTTAACAGAAGACAAAACAAGGGGCACATTGCAAAACAAAATGTTTCACAATAGTAATTTAATCTGCACTCAGCCCTTCAAGACAGATATTTGCAATCATTTGAAATACACAAAAAATTTTATTGCACTTTCTCATAGGATATTCTCTCCTTCTCTTCAAGTGTTTATTTCGATCTTAACTTTGACCACTCATTCAACTAGCCAGCTGCTTACTGACTGGATTAAGTCAAGCACACTGTTAACATTATTGTACTGCTATCACAGAGACATCAGAGACGAGGAGTGGGAGTCGAGGCCTTACACTTTATAGAGAAACAAACATAGCACAGAAAGATTGGAGTGAACTGTAGACAAAAAAGATTACTGAGATAACAGATTAAACAAGGAATGTAGTAGAATAAATAGCCAGTGTTTGCATTGCATTGCAAACTGCAGCTGAAACCAAGATGTGCAGTTATGACATATCTAACTTACTGTAAAAGTACAGCATGCAAGTTAGTATAAATTGGCATATCAAGTCAGCCTAAAGATAGTAGTAGATTTCTATTAAGAGACCGTCCTTCTTTTTCAAACAGTTGACTGAAATTTTTATGGTGATGCTCTGCTAGGCATGTATCCATTTTCATTAAGTTCTTGTTTGGAGAGCTGTTGAAGCTGTGCTTAATTGTGGTACCATGCAAATGAAACATCTGCTCATCTGGATTGAGGTCAGATGGTTTGCTCGACCACACTTAAACATTCCAATACTTGGGCATAAAACACTAAGTTGTAGTTGTATGGCAGCAATGATTCATCGACGTAATCGATGACATCGACTACAAAAATTAATCTGTGGAATTTTAACATCAACGCGTCATATTCTAAAACCTGGCCATCCATTTTCTTCCTTTTATCATGTGATTTTGTAACTGCAATACACTACAGAAAGATATGGGGGCAGTTTTGCCTCCATTGTCTGCCAATACTAAAGAAGAAGAACATAACGGAACAACATAATGATGGTGGAGCAGAGAGGAGGATGGAGAAAATGAAAGAAAATGGAGACAGACTGTCAAAGGTGTGGGAGCATTTCACAAAACACAAAAATAAAGTTGAATGCAGACTGTGCAAAGCAGAGTTTTCCTTCCACGGCAGCATTGCTGCAATGCGTGAGTGTTTAAAACGCCGACACCCTGGAGCTGTGACATCAGCTCTGGATGGGTATGTTTTAGAGAGTTAGCGTGTCGCGTTAATGTTTGTACAGTAAGGTTTCTGTTAGTTTACCTGTTGGAAACAAGGTCTCATGGATGATATTTGCTAAGCAGCATCATTTTAGTTATGTTAGCTAAGAATGAAGGACAATAGGAGCAGCTACGTTGGCTTAGGGCAGGCGATATGGACCAAAAGTTATATATCGATATTTTTTAGCAGAATGTGATATACGATATATATCTCTGTTTTTTCTTTCCAAAAGGTATAAACAAAAAGGCACTTCTGAGTCAAAGCTATATGTCCCAAATGTCACACGGGCACTTTAATTAGCTTAAATTACTAAATTAATGCTTGTTTTCCTCTATAAAAAAGACTCACAGCTGTGCTAATAAAATGTAAATAGAAAAGATACAGAGCAAAAATAGCAAAAGGCTGACTTATTCTTTAAAAAGCCAGTCTGGTGAAGTCTACTTCACTGTAAAGTGCTTCCTCCTGTGTGTATTCCTGTACATCTAGTACTGTGACAGACTGAATGAACAAACTTCCATCCTTCAGTCAGCAGGATTCTAGCCAGCTCAGTAAATCCACAGACATATGCGCTGATGTATCACAGTAATGGGCCCAGCTGCTCAATGCAGCATCTGCAAGAACACGAAATGACCCATCTCCGCTATTAAGGTCACATGACTTACGGTACAAACCAACTTCTGCTATGGAGTTGCGGTGTGGCGGGGCCCTCTTACCTGCAGCCAGGGACTCTTCGGGGTCCGGGCGATGCCAACGCGTACGAACGGGCGCAGTACGAAGGCTGTGTGTACACACAACACGGCAATGGCGGAGGATTTCAGGTTTCCAAAACCTTCCAAAAGTCGTCGGCGTCACCGTAGAAAGTCACTATATTTGTCGCTAGCCGCTTTTTGGAAGAAGTCACCAGCGGGGTCTGAAAAGCCGCTAAATCTAGCAACAAAGTCACTAAGTTGGCAACACTGCCATGCTGTCGCTTCCTGCATGATTTACGGATGAAGCGGAGAGAGGCGGGGCACTGTGAAGTTGTAACGGACATAGACTATCGATATAAACGATATTGTCTCATCTTATATCGCGTATGAAAATATATCGATATTTTTTAAAAATTCGATATATCTCCAACTCCTAGGTTGGCTGCTATTTTTTTCTGGCAATAATATTTGTGTTCATTCTGAATAACAAACCTCTTCATGAACTGAATCGTCTGTAAACCTTTCAGGTGTTTTGAATGGAAAAATCTTTTTGATTTAATTTGAAGCCTTATTTGAACTTTTGGACAGAGGCCATTTTTATTTACTTATTTGCACATTATATTTTCATTTAAAAATAAAAATTGTGTTCACTTTAATATGAATTGTTTATTGGATATTTATTATGATGGTCACATTGTTAAAAATACATTGGATTAGTTTCAAAGTCGTATTTTTATGGGCCATCATTTTAATTGTGAAAAGAGACAAGGTGATAGTCACAGGTGATTAAAATAATCATTGACTAATCGACTAATTGATAAAATAATTGACAGATTAGTCGACTACCAAAATAATCTTTAGTTGCAGCCCTAAATGTTTAGGTTCTAAAAATAATTAGTCTTCTGTTATGTATACTTTGAAAGTAAACAACGCAAACTGAAATACATGATTTCTACACTGTATGTATAATAAATCAACATCTTATTAACTATATTAATAGCTAAGTGCTTAATCTACTCTTATAAACTGTCACTGAACATGCATTTGACAATAGGGAGGTAGTTTTCCTACACAAATAAGGACTGGATGTGCAACAAATGTGCAAGATCAGAAATAATCCACATAGCACACACAGTCAGAAAAGTGACAGGAAAAAGGATGGTCTAGGCAAGAGCTATGCTTTCTTGTTATCTTAATTGGTTCCCATCCATTGCTTTAGCATCCATTCATAACAGTACTGTGAGGCAGAAACGATGGAAAGGGAGACTAACGGGGGGAAGGGGTGGGGATACAGTATAAGCTTTGTGGCTTTCAAATGAAGAGAGACGCAGAGCAATAGGTGAATTTGTCAGCTCTTCACAGCTTCAAGACCTCGTTAGCAGCACCGCGAACTCAAATTACTTTTCGTTGTCATCTGTACAGTGCTTTAGTCTCATCTTTATTGCCAGCTGTCTTCACCATCATCCAAAGATGTAAAACTGAAATTTCAACACATATCCTTTTTCCTACCATCTATTTCCTTTTTAGCCCTCCTCTGCAAAAAAAAAAAAAAGTACTTTCCCTAAAAGATTTTTAGACAAAATCCATTAGGCTAACACACTTACTTATCCTCCGCTCTGTTTGGTGTACACCATTTCAAAAGTCCTCAAAAACATTTGGCTATCTGTGGTTTAAGTTTCCTTACTGACGATGATATGGCAGAATAGAGGGATATTGTACAGAAAGGTGATGAAAAGAGAGAAAGAGGACAAATGAGTGGGAAGAAAAGAAGCCATTGTATAAGAAATAACATGATCTGGGCAGAAAGAATAGAAAAAAGTAGAACCACGTAAAGAGATTGAACAAGATTAGCCTTCAGGAGAGAAGAGCAATGTAAAGGAGAGAAGGGTAATGGGAGTGTAATGCATTACTATTCAGAATGCATTTCACTGCATTGCAGTGGTGCACTGACACACATTCAATTTATTCTAAAGAATACAGATTCTGGATATCTTTGTAGACACAGAGGTCAGCCTCCAGATGTTTTGCCGCCTCATTTCACTAAGGTGCATTGTGGGTTTTACTTAGTTAATAATAATTGCTGAAATCCCGTCTTTTTTTCCCTCTAATCACCCCCTGTCAGCTTTTTCAATGAACATGGTGCTCGTAGGTCACAGTCTTTGTTACTGTGTAAATCCTTTAATGGTCAACTTTAAGTTCATGGTAGTAGGTTGAGGGATTAAGTGTGGAAAACTTGTTGTACATGTACCAGTACTGATGATGCAACTTCAGTACTGACTCTATTACTCTTTGTTTTTTGGGTTTTTTTTTAATAATTTTTTGGGCCTGTTATTTGATAGTCGGCAGTGAAGAGAGACAGGAAATTGGGAGAGAGAGAGATGGGGGAAGACACGCAATAAATGGCGACAGGTCGGGACGTGAACCTGCGCCGTCTGCACCGCCATGCGGCATACGTGGTCGCCTGTTCATCCGCTGAGCCACCCTGGCGCCTGTGTTCTAATGTTTTAATCTCTGCTTAATACTATAGGCAACAATATTTATATTACTAAATAATCCAGAACTCCAGTACCTAGCTGACTGCCAGTCCAAAGTGAATTTCTTTTTTTTTCTGGGATCTTTAAAAACACCAAAAATTGTGGCACAGCTCTACAGTATAGTGCAAGAACATGAACATGTTAATACATTCACTCTAACTTGAACAGTGTCTGAAAATAGCCCTCATTTCCCCCATATCTTCTTTTCTTCCTGCTTCCTCTCCTGTCTTTTTTCCTCATCCTCTTTGCATGACAGCTGTTGGTAGATGTAGTCAGACAGTCCCGGGTTTTTTCTGTGTCAGCACTGGTCACGCTGAAGCAGGTGTGTGTGTATGTTTGCTCGGCCACACGCGGTATGTGTTGGTGCCCATTGAGGTTAGACTTGCTGACTGTACTGGGTGTGTTTGTGTGTGTGTGTGGGTAGGCAGCGTAAGACAGACGAGCTGACTTAATGTCAGCAGCTATGAATGAAGAGTTGAGCCAAGCAGGGCAGACTGACTAAGAGCGCAGACTATTATAAGCCTTCAAGCTTAACTCTGACTGATATCCATGCACCTCACCTTAATTAATTACTCTATGTAGATTTACTAAGATAATTTTTTAATTAACAGTTGATGAATTAAATTCATTAAATCACTGGTTTAGAGCTCCCCTATTTCATACATTCATGAAAGCCCAACAGAACCAGCCACTTAGTTTTACCTTTATATAAATATGTAATTGGGCACCAACATTATGGTACCAGAGTGACAGAGCAGTCAAATCAGTGAATGAAATCCTACATTCTATCTGTACTGTGTGGGTGGCTCCATCTGGGCCTGCCAACTGCTCAGCTAGAGGTGTGTGTGTGTGTGTGTGTGTGTGTGTGTGTGTGTGTGTGTGTGTGTGTGTGTGTGTGTGTGTGTGTGTTAGGATGTTAAGATTCATTTCTGTCTTAGCCTGTAAAATATTCTCAAAGTACTGACTTTGAACTAATTCACTGACCCCCTGTGACACTGTTTCCCTGTTTAGGTA
Source organism: Archocentrus centrarchus (assembly GCF_007364275.1). Lineage (NCBI taxonomy): Eukaryota > Metazoa > Chordata > Actinopteri > Cichliformes > Cichlidae > Archocentrus > Archocentrus centrarchus. Next base: position 17,875,806 of record NC_044361.1, on the reverse strand, counting down.
CCGTAAATACTAAAATTATACTTCTGCATCTTAATATTTTGTTTCTGCTGTCATAAATGAGCAGAAAATGATGATTTGACTAAATGTCACCTATTATTCCTGCTCCTTGACATTAAGGTTGTCAGACACTATGAAAGTAGTTTAAAAAGTAATAAATTAAACAAGTAAGTACAGTAGTATTGTGTAATCAGTAGTATTGTGTAATCATTTGTATAAGCTGGAGGTGCAAAATCATTTTGAGAAGAATGACATCTCGTGAGATTTAGGTGGCTCAGTGTAGATGTTTATTTTCCGGCTCTTTAATTAGCTCGTGAACAGATCGGCCTACCTCTGTCCAGCTTGAAGTGTGTGTGTGTGTGTGTGTGTGTGTGTGTGTGTGTGTGTGTGTGTGTGTGTGTGTGTGTGTAACCAGCTGTACAGTCTCCAGTCTCTTATCAGTGTAACCACTGCCCCATAGTTAACAGCAGCCATCTGGTGCTCATGCACAGAGTTGGTTTTAGCTAACCAACCTCTCTCATCTTCATGTCAATACTACACACGCTCTCTTTCCTCACGTTCCGCTTTCCTTTTTGGTTCACCGCACTTTTTACCCCTCGTTCTAAATGGATAAATAGACAGGCTTTTCATTTCATTGACTTTTCCTTCACACCCTTCATTTCTCTTCCTCACTTTTTTTTAATCATATTAGCTTTTCTAAAGGAGTCCAGGTATATGCTTAAAAATATGATTTTTTTCCCCATAGTTTTAGTTATTGCTACTGTTATATAATGTAGCGTAATTTACATTGCTTTACATTACATGTTAAGCATCCACTCATTTACACCACAGAAATGTTTTGCCCTCTTAAAATTAATGCTTAACCTGTGATTTAATATTTAGTATTTATTATCCTGCAGGCATGAGCTGCAGGCTTGTGGCAGAGGGTCAGTGTCATACCAGTTCCTGCATTATTAATACCTTGATGATCGATGATTTCAGGTTGCATCAGGTTGTTTCATAATCCACCAGCAACCTGAGAGTTTGCCCTGTTATATAACTACAGAGAAAGGGAGGAATGTTTTCCCTCCACCTTTACACAGCCTGCTGATTTTCAGACAGTTGTCTAGTAGGTTTATCTGAACAGGTCAGTTTATTCAAAGATTAGCCAATCAAAAGTAAACAGTGGATGCTTGCTCCACAATGTAATAACAACTTAAAACGCTTTAAACTAATGGTGGTCTTTTACAGTATGTTTCCAGTACATTTCGACATGAACCTTTTGGTCCTCTGGCCCTTTGAAGTTCTGTCTTTTTAATGCAGTCTGACAAAGTGCAAAAACACACATGCAGACACTCTCCCTGTGTCAGCACAGTGTGACATTCCAAGGACCAGTCTGGAAGGAGGGGGGTTGAGGACAGACACAGACTTGGCAACTCGGCATCTAATTGCCATAATATCTCTCCCCCTCACTTGGAGAGAAAACTGTCACAAATGTCCTCACAGACTCTCGGCACACTGGCTCACACCAAAAGCGGAAATTTCAGAAACCATTTGACAAAACTTTATTCGTTTTTTTTACAACAATTTAAGTTAATCAAGTCCAAGAATGTGTGTTTTTTTTTTAAAAAAGCACAGTGTGAAGATGTTCCATTCGATTCCTTTTTTTTCTGTGACAACTCTGTTGATTGAGAAGGATTTTTCAAACAGCTAACGAAACCACGCACAGGCAAAATATTGTGAAATTCTGCGGCTAAATTTGCTCCTTTTTTTTTTTCTCACGAAAGAATGAAGCCTATAGTTTCTCTGACTGGTTAGGTTGGTGGTGCAGGGATAATTACAAGGCTCTGAAAACAAGCATGTCACAGAGCAGCTATTTCTACTGACAGCCAGCTATGCCACTATACACACACACAGAAGTAGTATGGTCTAGTCGCGACACAGTTGAAGTTTGTTTTTTTTGTGTGTCTGTCGCAGACAACTGGATCTGCCAGTGCAGCTATTTCTATCCAGGAGTCACTCATTGCTAGACAGAGCAGATATGTAGTGTGTAAGCAGCCACTTTATCCTGGGAGCAACCAGGGAAGTCAGCCTGACAATTCTCCATGTTTGTAACGCGTGAGTGATTAATGTGTATATGTGTCGTATGTTAGAAAACCCTATTATACTACTGGGGCACCAAATCAAATTGTAGCAGGCACAGATAATACACATGCTTATTGTATACTGTTGTATGCTGTTTCCTTGGTAACTTTCAGACAAGGCTGAGTCCACACTGACTAGCTACCTGCTGTGACAGGAGGAGAGGTTTCTCTCTTAGTATTGCAGTTTTGGTTAACAAAATGCTTTTGTCATGATTTCAACTAACCCAACCAATATAGGATTTTTGAGACCAATACTGTACCGATACTGATATTAGCGATTCCGATCAGGTGGTAGCTGCGTTTGTGGCGTTTCAAGCATGTGTTGCCAACAGGTAAGTTGCAGAGTGCCTTCAGGCTGACAATCTATGCAACATTAACACCCCTAACCCGGTTAACGGGTGTTTCCCCCAATCTCTTCTTTAATTTTTTTAATTTCCTTTTATCAGTTATCATAAATGCTGATATTATTAGTTAATATCGGTCTGTAATTGCAGTGATCTGTTCATCTGTAGTTTCATGGCAAGAGCTGATTTTTGGTTCTTTTATTTGCCTCATATTGAATCCAATAGCGTGGGTGGGGTTGTGGCAAAGGAGTAATCAAGTGAAACCAAACTCTTCCCTTGACAGCACAGGCCGTAACTGTACAAAGGTACCTTTTGTAATGAAAAACTAACTACCCAGTTTTTGGCTGTGTGGCCCCTCTGTGGCACTGTGGCATCTATCAGCCACTCCCTCTAGAATAACAAGTGCTCATAGTACAGGAGAGCTGTGCAGATTGATGGTTGGATATGATGACTAAACAACTCAACACAGGAATGAATGAGCATTATAATATTGAATGACAGAAAGGTCTTTCATGGCATGTAAAAGCCACACCCTCTGCAATAACAAGCACGTGGAAAAGTGGGATAGACAAATGAACGGACAGAGGGTAAAATGTGGTTAAGTCGAGGTCAGTGGGACAGTGTCTAAAACATGAGAGCTAACACTAGTTTTCCTAGAAGAATGTGACAGAGGGAGACTGTCTGACTGCTGGCTTCAAACCCCCCACAAACCACACATGTGATGGTGACATTCAGATATTTTGTCACTCTAGTGCACTTACAAAAAACATTTGTAAGTGCACTATGTAAGTTGTACAAAGAAAGAACTTTGCAGATAGTGCTGATACCATCCTACACTCATGTAACTTGCTGATTCACACACTTTTCTTACCACTTTATTATTCATTATTATTAATAATTGAATTTAGACACTAAATTAATGAGTAGTTCCACGGAATAATAATTTTGGCCCCAACATTTTCCCACTCTAGCTTAATCTGAGATACACAGTTCACACCAGGTAGCTCTAAAAATAAAATAACCTCACACAAGACGCCGACGAGCCTGAACTGCAGCTGACAAAATTTCAAAATGGTCTTAATCAAATTATAGTTAAAGGATTTCTTTCTTTTTCTTTTGTGTTAATGTTAGAGGACGTGTGTTTTGCACAGGGGTTAAAAGTCAAAGACAGTTCTGTAAATGTGTGAGTGAGTGACAGCTCTGTGTGTGTCTCTGCGTGCGGTAAGGACTGTGCTGACAGCAGAATGGCTTGCTCTGTTGGAGGGGATTCACACTTCACATCAGATTATCACAGTCTTGCACACAGACACACACAGAACTCATGCTCACATAGACAGTATCACGATAACTTTGCACAGTTTCATACAAGAGTTTTCTGCCCCCTAACTTCCTTCTGTCACGCACACACTGACATAGACATACTCACAGTAGCCCCTCAGAGAAAGCGGGTAGTCATACTGAGCAGTCAGACAATAGCTCTGTCAATCAGCGTCAGGTCCCTGCTTAGCTGTCCAGCCTGAAGCCTTCCAGTGGACAGCCAGTCAGCCTAAAGGAAACAGATTTTAGCCCCAAGCACATTTACCCCTGAATATTGTATATTCAGGGGTAATAAGCATTTAATAACTCAGTTTTGACAATTTTCTGAGGAAGTGTAGGTAGAGCGTAGGTTCATATGCATGTTGCCTTTTGCAGTGAAATCCCTCTCACTCTAGTATACGAGGTTAATTCATCATCAGCATCAGTTGCCTTCTGTGCAGTATATTGTAATTCATAGATTTACAGCAACCTTCAGGAAGGACAATGAGCTGCAGTCAGTGGAGTTCATTTGCATCTTTTCACAGTAAAAATGAATAATTAGGACATTAAAATGTATCTGTTTTAAAGACCTGGGACTGCTATTTTTTTTTTTCTTGCTCTGTGCTAAAGGGTTTTCTCCTGTTACACATATAATTAGTGGTCCTGCTAAATGATCCAGCTTCAGTCCTGATGTAATTATAATATGACTCAATCTCAAGCAAATTATTGCAAATCTCAAACTTTTGGATGCCAGTTCATATGAGAGGATTAATGGCAAAAACAGACTGTTGGCTAATGGGAATATGACATTAGATGGATTTTTTTTTTTTTAAGTTTCACAGGCATTATAGTATGGGAAAACTACTGAAAATATCAGTGTATCTTGTCTCCTGTTTGCATTTTCCTGTTTCTGTCGCAATCCTGTCATTTGTCTACTCTTAAATAATTTAAATTGGTGGGAAGAAGTGGGGGTCGGTTTGTTCACTTTTATGAATGAGTTTCACAATTATAATGTGAATTTTTTTGGTCTTCTTTTCTATCTTTCAGGTGGCACAAGAGACATTGGATCAGCATTGACCAGGATGTGTATGAGACATCGCAGCATCGAGGCTAAACTCAAACAGTTCTCCACGTAAGGAACATTACACACAGTCCTGTATATTACTGTGCTGTTTTATCGTCCTTCACTTATTTTCAACCACAGTACTATTAAAATGTGTCAACAACACTCAAACAATGCTTTGAGGTGAGATCAAAACTCACAAAGGTAAATTATTCTTTCTCTTTATTTACCTTTGCACTGTTTCCTGTATTATTAACACAGTTAATGTACTTTGACCCATGTTGTCATCCTTGCTGTGCAGCTCCAATAAAACGGTTTGTAATTCAATTGTTTCCATACCATGCCCACCATGTTTTGACATTTTGTGTGTGGGGGGTGGAATTGCCTGATGTCGTGGAATGCTGGGAAAGAGACTATTTGTCTGGCAGTACATCCATCTGTAATGTCTCTGTAAAGATGTACACACCATGTCTGACATGCACGCGCACACACACTCGCTCTCTCTCTCTCTCTTTCTCTCTCTCTCTCTCTCCACAGACAAGGGGCTCTCTAATTTCAGCTGGCATTTCAGTAGAGATTCCACTCGGATCTCCATAGTAGTAGTTGAACACAGAGGGGCTGTGATTACCAACCCCCACCCCACCACACACACACACACACACACACACACACACACACACACACACACACACACACACACACACAGACTTTTTAGAAATGTCTGCAAGCGGGAATAGTCTAATTTTAGTTTCATGCACTAAGACTGCAGCTGTCCACCTCTCACTCTCACAGATACATCTTGGAAGATGAGCATGGTTGGGTAATGATTGACAGATATAACTGCCCAAGCTTCTTACTTCCTCCTGTGACAGTCTGGCTTTTTTTTTTCCTCACTGTTTTTCTCTCTGCCTGTTAATGATTGACACAAAATTTTACGCCATATAAACAGAAAGAAAAACCAGACATAACGAGTTTTAAGTCTGACAGTCTGTCTGCAGCTTTAATTGGAAGACAGGTATACTCTTGCACTTTGCACACAGTTATTCCTGTATCGATGTAAACCTACTTCAATTAAATCTAAAACTTGGGTTCTCCTCACTTTCAGAATAAAAGTATCCCAGTCCAAATACTTAATGCATATGGTGAAATGTGGTGTAACTGATCGGGTTGACCTCAGATCAGGAGTGAGCAATGTGCTGTTTTGACAGGGGCTTCCTCGAGGGTCTGATCAACCCTCTGCAAGAACAGATGGAGGAGTGGAAAAGAGGAGTCAACACTTTGGACAAGGACCATGCAAAAGGTGGGATAACCAAAACAACTTAAAGTCATTGTAGGAAAACACACAAAAAAGCATTGTTGTTAATTCTTCAGCTCAATTCACTCTGTGTTAGATTTAGCAGATTACATGTTTTTAAGGCCTTAAACACAGAATTATTTCAAGCGTGTCATGATTTTTTTCCCCCTTCTGCCTCACATAATATGGGAAAACTACCTTAAAACAGTTAGTTGACCTTTTTTAATCTTCTCCATTTGAACCAGAGTACAAAAGAGCTCGGCAGGAAATTAAGAAGAAGTCCTCGGACACACTGAAACTCCAGAAGAAAGCAAAGAAAGGTAAATTTTCTTTTCTTTTTTTAACAATAATTTTACCTTAAATGCAGTTAATAATTATTTTTGTAACTCTGGAACAGTAAATGAGCTACACACCACACAATATAAACTAACTCATTATCCCATGCTAAAAAACAGTTTTTTCAGTGACCTCAGTCATCTGTGTTCGGGGATGCTAAGTTAAAAAAACAATTAAAATTAAAGGCACATGAGAATAGAAGAAAAACACAAGACATTTGGTCCCACTTCAGCTTTATATCTAGACTTTGGTACTTGAAAAGTTACTTTAAGGACTAAATTAAAATTATTTTAAACATAAAATAACCCTTCACATGTCTTGGGCTGAAGGAACAACTTGTGAAGAAAAGGGTTCTTTTTTCAAATAGGAAAATGTTCAAATCGTATGTGAGTTTTTCATTAGACACCAGTGATGGGTGTAGAAGTTTGTCCCTGCTGATTTAGTTGTGCAGCTCTACTAAGGCTAAACATTACCTTACTTGGTAAACACTCCCTCACAGGGTAGGGGCTGTTTCCCTGTGCCGTTCTCTTGGCTCAGGTTCTACATACACTTTCACCTACCTAGAAAAAAATACCATACACAAAAAAGGAATTAGTCCCATATCCCTTCGGTATCTTTGGGGATATTGCTGGTTCATTTTTAAATCAGTGGATGACTGGTACAAAAAACTTAAGCCAAAGAAAGTCAGCAGTTCTTCTAACTGTGCACTAGATTTAACTTCAGAATATAGCTTTTAATCTATGAAACATGTCCAGCAAAATGTTTTTTGAAAGAGATTGTCTTGATGACTTTAAGGTCACTGACACATCAACCAGTGTTTTAGTAACTTAGAAAGAAATAGCCAAACAAATTCACTTTTCTAGGGAAGATCCATCAACATGTCAGTAATTCTTCATACTTAATGTATCTGTAACACTATCATTTGTTACCGAGTGGACGGCATTTATTAAAAGTATTACTTAAAAACACACACAAACATACTGATGCATTGTTTTAGTTTGACAGTTCTCTCAGATTTCTAAAATGCTAAAGGATCCATTCACACACACAATGCTCCACATTTATGTGATGATTAGTAGTTAGTACTGGCGCTCCTTCATTTGACGTGGATCTTTTTTCCTGTCCTTGTCCCCATGTGGTTCTGATACCATCCCTCACCTTATGCTGCACTGCAGCTGATAATCTAGGTAAGTCAGCTTGTGGAATAGACACACTGTCCATACTGTTGCTTATACCATAATGCTTAACCAAGCGTCTTGGTTGTCTTGTGAAATAGCCACCATAGGTATTTTTAATGCAAATATTAATTATATATAATATAATTAAGTGCTACTAAGTATTTGCATGCTCATTTTTTCCCCACAGGTCTTGTTTACAGTCTGTGGTTGCCACAACACATTGACACATGTTTTTTTTTCCCTCAACGGCACAGAAACCAGGGTTCCCTCTTTATGTTGCTGCCTCCTTTACCTTGTCTTTGTTGTGTTGTGAGCTGCCTCATTTGTTGAGGGCCCATGTTGGTAATCATCTTAACTTTGCATTTAATTACATTTAGAGGCTGTTTTGAATTGTAGGCAAAGTTTCTGTCATAGCATAACTACAGAAACAGCCAATGTGATGTTTTTAAACAGCAGGTTTACAGCTTTGATTTGAAAGAAATGCCTCTAAACCACCCTTTAATATTCCATATTAATTACAAATGCATTTCTATTTGTAGACTGATATCTTCCATTTAGGCATTTTGGAGACTTCCCCACTGATGTGAGCAAAGATAATCTTAACTAGCTTTACTTCTTTATACCTGACTTATAGTACACTGAAAGAAGACCACTCCATTTACTATCAGATATAACAATCGGTCTGCTTGTGTTGGTGAGTCGATATCTGATGTTTGATACGTATCTTGTGAGGATGTTTTTCTGACCTGAGACCCCGGCCATTCCAAGAAACAGCCTGTGACTGCACCCTAATGTAATCACTGGCCTCGTGAAAGCTGAAGCAGTTAATCCCATTTTGGGTGTACACATGTATCTACATGTGCACCAGCTGTGGTCCACTTCAACCCCTTGATTCAAACAACTCATAACAACTGTAAAGCAGCAAGAAAAAAAAGGGGGAGGGGGTGGTACAATTCTTGAGTCTTTAGGATGATTTAGGTTTAGTTTTACTCATTTGTACAACCTGGTATTGATAATCAAAGGACAAATTCTAAAAACACTCGCTGGCCACTTCATTAATTCCACCTTGGTAGTACCAGATTGGAATTCTCTTTTACCTTCACAACAGTTTTATTCTTTGTGGCACAGATTCAACAATGTGCTGGAAATATTCCTCAGAGATTTCAGTCCATATTGACTTGATATTATCACACACATTTGTTGGCTGCACATCCATGATGTGAATCTTTCGTTCCACCACATCCCAAATGTGCTCTACTGGATTATAATCTGGTGAACTAGTTTAAGATGATTTGAGCTTTTGTGTCATGGTGTGTTATCCTGCTGGAAGCAGCCATCAGAAGATGGGGTATACGGTGAACATGCGAAGTTTTGCATTAATAAGCAGTTAAACAGGTGTACCTAATGAAGCGGCTACTATTTATGCTACTTATTTATATAATCCTGTGAATATTTACAGCCACACTATTTGTCTGTCTCTCTTCTTTTGTCTTAAAGCACCAGTTGTCTAACTGAACATTAAAAATGGTGCTCAAGTACATCGTAGTGTGTGGTCAGTGACTACAGATCTTTATTGTACCTTAGTTGTTTTCTGTGGTTGAAGGGAAGTAGAAAGTAGAAAGTAGCTATCAGAACCTTGTCATCCACACAGCTGCACAGAGACTAGGAATGCAGACAAACCCAAGGTGTAATACAACAAAAGCTTACGTTCAGAACAAACAATTGCTCTTCTTACCATAGCTGTCATTTCATTCCAGTCATTCATTCAGTCACTGTGTGTGGGTGGCTAGATCTTTAATATCGGTATTAAGCTCCTTATATTATTAAGATACGGTTCCTGGTTGAATATTAAAAGTACAGTTAGTACATAGTTTACAGTCCATGTCCACATTAATAATAAGTACCTGTTTGGGGGTTAGTCAGTCCATGAGAGCTATTATAAGCATGTTTGGAATTGGTACCTCATACCTCACTTTAAAGAGGCTAAACTTATAAACCAATTAGTACATTACAACTTTTACACTGTTCATGTGATTGATTGAGTGAAGGGATCAGCTGCTTTTAAAAAGGTCGACTGTTAACAGAAGCCGAATTAGAATCACCACTCGAGCTACTCAAGAGCACAAAAAAAAAAAAAAAACCAGCAACAAATAAAATATTTGGCTTTCCATCTGGTTCAGACAAAGTACGTCAACTTACAGTAGTGTCTTTCCAAAACCACATCGGTTATGTTGAGAAAACAGTCTGCCAGTGCTTCAGTGTGCGCCTTCATTTTCCCGCATGCTGAGGAGACACCACAGGCTTTTGGGGTTGAAATGCTATTTCTTCCACACTGAGGCCAACTGAGACCTAACGTTTACTTAGTCCCAAAACAGAGTTAAGGATACAATGTGATAAGAATATTTCTTAACTTTGTGTGACATACTGCATATGAGTGAGTATTAACAACAGAGCCTACATTCACTCAGAGCATCTTTTGTGATCAGGGCATGTAGAGGGTATTTTCCCATTAAAGAGTTTGTCTTTTTTTTTTTTTTAGATTCAACTATTAAAAGAAGTTTTACTTTATAGATACATGTGATATGTTTTGTTTTTTTGTCTTGTTTTTTGTATTACCTTTAAACCAGATGCCCGTGCTCCACCACTCCACTACATTTCATGAAATTTGCTATTTGTAGATTTTGCACGTTATTCCCAAGCGACAGACACACAGAACTGATGACATGACTCCTCCTTGGCTTTTGCCTTAAAGGAGGAATAAGATTTTCCCCGCAGGGACATGATTATAATGAGTTCAGTCCTGCAATGGAAACCAGACTAATGAGTGAGGCCTGTCTTAGCCCTTTAAAGTGCATTCATATAGCCAGCTTTCGACAAAGCCTTATATGTTATAATTGTACCCTGGTTTACTGCAAAAGTTGCATTTGGATGATATATATGAAACTGCAGTGTGGACATTCCAGTCCAGCTTATACAGTAAATTTACTTCTTAGCTGCCATAAACGCAAACATAACTCCCATTCCACAGAGCCAGTGTTAAACTCGCTGCCTTAACTTAGGAAATGGATTCCCTTCATATGGGAACTTATTTTGTCTTGTCTTTTTAAACCATCATTACTGACACAAGCTGCAATTTTGTAGTGCTGATATTTGCTAGTATTTGTGTTTGTACTGTAAGCCAGTGTTAATTATAAAAACTTCCTGCTGCTATGTCCTGTTAAAAATGCATCAACCACACTGACATTTCCAACAGGAAAAAGCTTGTTTGTCCTCAGGATAAAGTGCACATCCTTACAGTAGGTTTTACATTAGAAATGAGGATGATTTACCTGTGTGACTCCATCTCTGTGTTTCTCTGGTACTTATTTGCATGATAAAGGGCCTCATGTCAAATGTCAACAAAAGACTCTGGCTTGTTATCTTTGCCCAGACTCAAGAGTAGACAAAGAAACCACAGACTCGTTCAATGTGGGCTTAACCTTGATTATCAAAGTTAGAACTCTGTGTATATAATTATATATGTGTGTAAGTGTACTCTAAGTGATTAGATAATGCCTTTGAGGCCCGATGTTGGGTAGTCGTCAGCCTTCCTGGCTCCTCAGAGAATTCAGGAGGACTTGATTTGACTTCAGGCTGTCCTCACTTAAAATCAAACACATAAATGTATGCAATTTCTAAGCACACACTATGAAGACACAAAGTGCTGAATAACACTATAATCTCAGGACTGTAAATGTCCTCAGACATTCTTGGATTTGCATATGCGTATTAAAACACAAGGATCACATGGTTCTGTAGATACCGTGGGCTTTGTCATTATGAAAGCCGATGCACACGGAGTCTCTCGTAACACATTCCAGAAATTCAAAGGAATTGAATGTTTGACAAAGGGTAGTGGAAAGATAGTCAGAATGGCACTCACTTTCATCTATCTCAGCATAACAGATGGGAAGTTTTCCAAGGCACGCAAAAGCTTAGCCCGAGGTTGATAATTTGTTTTGCCACTTCTGAACAAAAGTTAATCAACAATTGAAAAATTTGACACTGAAGGAAGCTTCAATGTCAAGAGTGGCTCTTTACACTGAATAGTGAAAAAATTCAAATGACAAGAGTGGTGTCCACAGTAAAAAGATAACATGCAGAGCAGCAGTTCAAGCTCACACCAGAAAGAAGGAATGGAAATCAGAAATGCCAAAAACCACTGAATGTTCAGTCACTGCTACATGATCATAGTGTCTGTGAGTATTCATGCATGTTGAACTAGGGTAACTTTTTTTTTTTTTTTATATCTGTGGTATGAAGGATGAAAAAGTTAAATATTGTTTTTCCTGCTTAAGCGGTCAAATTTTTGGAATCTCTGATCTCATTTTTATAATCCTCTATTGACATATTTCTTTTTTCATGTATGTGTTTGTGTCCCTTTTTTTTTTTTTTCCCCCAAGGTCGGGGTGATATCCAACCCCAGTTGGACAGCGCCATGCAGGATGTCAGTGACAAATACATTCTGCTGGAAGAGACAGAGAAGCAGGCCCTGAGGAAGGCTCTTATAGAGGAGAGACAGAGATTTTGCTGTTTTGTTGCCATGCTGCGGCCTATAGTGGTGAGTATCGCAGTGGGAGAGAAAAGAGAAATGGTCGTTGGGTAATCACTCGGAGAGAGCAACAGAAAAATGTAGTAACTCCACTGTGTCTGTGCTTTTTACCTCCCACAGTCTGGATAGAAACAATTCAGTTTTCTTTTTCTTTAAGACAATCACATTTTATGCTACAGATTGAAATATGATGACACTTTTTTTTGGTGGTGTGTAAACTGATTAGGTGTAAATGTCCTGTCTCTTGTAGGATGAGGAGATTTCTATGTTGGGAGAGGTTACCCACCTCCAGACCATCTCTGATGACCTCAAAGCCTTGACCTCAGACCCTCATAAGCTTCCTCCTGCTAGTGAACAGGTGAGGGAAAAATGCAAAAGATAAATCCGACAGTACTAATGCACCCAGAAAGACTTGCTCATCATGTATTTTTGCGCTTTTTAAAAAAAAATTTTTTTAGTGCCTTTCTTAACTCTCAAAAACATGACTAATAATTTTCTCCCTTTCAGGTGATCTTGGACTTGAAGGGCTCAGACTATGGTTGGTCATATCAAACTCCGCCCTCATCCCCCAGCACCACATTGTCCAGGAAGTCTAGCATGTGCAGGTAGGCTCATATGACAAGCCTGCAGCCTCAAATAAGTAAAAGAGAGGCATGTTTTTTTTTGGTTTTTTTTAAGTACACATTAATTTGCTGCACCCATTTAGCAGTTCACTTCATTTGAAAATTGAATTTGTAAAATTTAATTCTTCCGCTTATGTTTGTCGCCGGTTTCCGTAAACGTAAATGAAAGAGATGGAACTGTGTACTGTGTCTCCTCAAGTTAAGAGATTCCAGACTTTTATACGTATACATGCAGGATCTACTAAAAATATGCAGATCTGTCATTTTGACTCTATCAATGCTTATGAATCTGCTTGGGGGATGACTTAATCAATTTAAAGGGTTTTTAAACTAGGAGCTTAGTGATTTACTGGCTTTGCTTAAACTTTGTCTGCCACCTAGTGGTCAGTATGATTTGCAATACAAAATCTATATTGTTGCCTAAAGATATGTTTTTGTTATCATTTTGTTTGGTGAAAAACGGATCCTTATAAGAGAAATGTAAAAAAAAAAAAAAAAACAGCTACTGATTTTTAGCTGTTCAGATATTGTCTTCTTCAATCTGTCCTTCCTGCTTTTTGTGCGTCTTCCAATAATTTGTTTTCCAGAGCCGTTTTGGTTTAAGGAAATAAGTCTAATGCCTGGGTTGTGTATTGCTTTGCATCTTTTCCTTTGAAATGTGCTTAAATCTATTTCAGGGTTGTGGGTGTGATGATTGAACCAAAACTTTAAATTACATGTTAGGCCATGATTGCCTGCTATATGGTAACAATGCAGGACTTTCAGGCCAAAAAAAAAAACCACCCCAAAAAACTGCAGTTTGTTCTCAGACACAGCATTTTCATGTGATAGATAGTGTAAAGCCTGAGCTGTTATAATTGATGCTTTGCGGTTATGATTTATACAGATTTTGGCAACTTGGTTAATGCATATATATAGTACCAAATATTTGGACACACCCATTAATTTGAATGTGTAAGTGTGTCTGAACTTTTGACTATTGCTGTACGTTTTATGAGGTGGTGCATGAGTAGTTGCTTGAGCTGGTTATAGGATTAATTTGTATGTAGGCATAATTTGCTTCACACTGTATTTTTCATAGGACAGATCTTGCAATATGCAAGTCATAGAGGAATTAAACCCCACTGTTTATTCTGTTTTTGTTTTTCATGATTGTTTTGTGTGAATATTTACAAAAAGCTTGCATAAATCCTGCCTGTAATTATTATGTCATTATAATTTCACTCCTCTTAAGTTTGTTTGTGTTAATTGTTTTGATGGGATTGCCCTCATTCACTGCCTGCTGCATCTTAGTGTGGTGTGTTAATTGTTTCCCACCATGTCTCTTCCACCCCCCCACCCCCCCAAACTTTTGCCTTTATGTCGACCCTGTACCCCTTATATCTTCTTCTTACCCAATCATCCTCCTCCTTCAATCCAATCTGTCTTTGGGTGCACTTGATTCTCTTTACCCTCATCCCCTGCTCCTTCCCCTTTCACAGTAGTCTGAACAGCGTTAACAGTAGTGACTCCAGGGGATCCAGTGGCTCTCACTCTCATTCTCCTTCCTCCTCTTCTTCCTCCTCTTCCTCACACCACCTCTTCCACCACCATCACCCTCGCCATCGATACCGCAGCTCCACGCTACCCCAGCAGACCCCAGCTCGGCTTCCTAGCATCTCCTCCCACGACTCGGGCTTCATTTCCTCATCACAAGACCAATACACATCATCCAAGTCATCCTCACCACTGCCAGCTGAAAAAAAGGTAAGAAGAAACCCCTCATGTGCCCACAATTGACCATAATTTTGGATCCAGCTCCCTCATGACTATGAGAGACAGTTAGCTGGCAGCAGTAAGTGTGTGTGTGTGTGTGTGTGTGTGTGTGTGTGTGTGTGTGTGTGTGTGTGTGTGTGTGTGAGAGAGAGAGATATGGTGAAGTCGTTTCACTGCTATTATTATAGCATAAATATGAAGGAAATTAGTCTGCCTCCATTCTAGCCCAGGGTAAGATGGGTCAGGCCCATCCTGCTATTAAAAAGTCAACCGCTGTGACGGACAGTGGTTTGTATTGTATTTTCATTAAATGAATTACAGTAAAATTGCATGTTACAGCATCAACATTATGTTTTACAGTCGCTAAGAGCATGTCTCTATCAGCAGGTCTCAGTCTGTCACTTTTATCTAGTCGTCAGCGAGATGGTCCAGGGGATTGTCTGTGTGGGCTCCGTGGTTTGAGATCAACCATGAGAGCAGCTGCACTAGTTGATGTTGTCTTGGCATGCCAGCAACCAGAGTTCCCCTGTCCAGAACACATTGGTATAGTTAGGCTCCAAGTTTTTATGATGCACTGAATGTGGTTTGGCAAGTCGATCCCTGACCCATTTACAGTACAGTCCTGGGAATCAGCCTTCTCATTGCCTCATTCTTGGTGTGGTTACAGTAGCTGAAAGAGTTTGAAAGAGAACAGCCTCATGGCTCACACTTTACAGATCACAAAGAACTTTGTGCTTTCAGCCTCCAGCACCTAACATCACCCTGCTGATGTCCATGCATTTATTGCTTTTTTGACTCCCTGTGCACCTCTTCTGCAGTCATTTGGCTGTACACTTCACTAACTGCTAAAAAAAAGTGGAAAAGTTGCCTCAGCTGTCTTAACAAACTGCTTCTCTCTGCTTCTTTCTCCGTGCCTGCTGACATGTCTGTCTTTTGATTCTTTCATTTTACATGTCTGTCTCAATTTCTTCGCTTCTTTTTCACCTTCTCTCTCCTTCTGGTCTTGTGTCGCTGCCTGTTTGCTGCTGCCCTTGCTGTCCCAGGCTTGTCCCATTTCCAACTCCTCTGAGATGTCAGAGACTGGGCTGCTGCACAGTGACTGCAGCTCCCCTTCTTCACTAGCTGCTACTACTGCACCTCAGCACACTACTGACAAGGTGATAAACACTCATCCACCACGAACCTTATAAGCATTAGACACACAACGCACTTTCCTTATACTAAATTTGGGTGTGTATAGCATCACCTTTGGTGTAAAGCTACTCCCCTGTATGTGCATCTCCAGTTTTCATTCATTTCAGCATTCATGAGCAGTTCCTTTCTCCTGTGTTGATGTGATCAGAATTTTTTTTGTGTGTGTTCCTCTACATGATTTATCCTCAGTTATGTTGTGTTTTCTTTTCCACTGTTTATCATTAAATGATTTATCCCATTACACATTTATTTGTTTGTTTGTCTCTTTTCTGTTCTCATTCCCCCCCCTCCCCACCGGCATGCACACAACCAGTTGTCCAATGGTTTCGACCACTACAGCCCAGGCAGTTCCCCGTACCTGCATAGCAACGGGGGAAGTTTGGGCTCAATGTCAAGCACTGCCTTCCCCTTCTTCCCTCCTTCCTCCTCAACCTCCACCTCCTGCCCCACTCGTTCATGGTCACGTCCTGCATCAGCCTTGCTGCCAGACTACCCTCCCTACTGCACATTGGGTTCCCCGATGATGCCGTCATCACGAGTCCCCAGCTGGAAGGTTTGTTCATCTCCTCTGAGTTGATGGTTGACATATTTCCATCCTCCTTGTCCACAGTTTGTGTGCACGAGCGGTGAACATTTTTATTTTACCTTTCTTTTCTGCTTTGGTTGAGTTCAAAAATGAGAAGTCAAGTAAAGAGGGGGCAAATGGATGCTGATAAAAAGCACATCAGAGAAATATGTAGCATGAACATCCAATACTGACATCTGCATGTGTCCCCCTCCCCAAACAGGACTGGGCAAAGCCCGGGCCTTATGACCAGCCTATGGTCAACACACTACGGAGGAAGAAAGACAAGGAAACTCCAGCTGTGATGGACAGTAATGGGACTATGAACAGCGATAACAGCCCTCCCTCTGCCCAGACCTCAGCACCAGCGCCGGCTGCACATCAAACGCCAAGCCAATCAGCATTAGTGCAAGAGAAGAACAGGAATACGTCTGCAGCTGTCGGGGTCAGTTTTAGTCTCCATCTCTACTCTACGTCTGTGAGATGCAGCAGCTCTAACAGTCGGGAAATTATTTTGAATTGGATCATCTGCTTAATTACACTTTTTGTAAACTAATTAAACAAGCATGCTGTTAGTTAGCCAATCGGGCTTCAGCCAAATATTCTTTTGGTTGTTTGGTCTCAGTGCCACATTTTTCTTAATTAAGAACTCATGTTCACGCTTCTCTGTTTGCTGTTTAGCCCGGTTTTTATCTCTTCTTTTGTTAAACTCTGGGGACAAATACACACGTTACTGTTAATAATAGCAACTTGTGAGAATTTTGCTGCGAGACTAAGCACTGCTGTGTGGTCTCCATGAATTGTTGATTGACTTCGATCCACTTGTTCTTATTTTTTATGCCGTTACATGCCTAGAAGCACCATATCATTTCAACTGAGATCCCTAATGCTTGACAGCTGTAGTAATTTGCTAAGCTCTAGCCAAACAAAAATTGCTCTGTGATTCAGTTATACCTTTCTGCTACTAACTCATGAAGTGTATTAATGTAGGTCAGTCTACATTTATTGCCAACTGTGATGCATGACTTTTAAGTGAACCCACATTAAACTACTTGCAGGCCAATGTTTGTGTCCTGGAATTCAGATGATATGAATAGCCTCCCAACACTAATGTCCCCATTTAATGACTTTAATGGGTTGAATCTAATAACTTTAATGACTTTAATGAATTGTACCTGGCTGGTTCCAGGCAAACATTCAGATTGTTACTAAATGTTTTGTTTTGTCTTTTTTTTTTTTTTGTTTGGGTGCTTGATTGCGTCTGTTTTTGTCCAGGCTCCTGGGGATATTGAGGCCCAGGATGAATTGACTCTGGCCTTATCCAGAGGTCTGGAGCTGGACACCCAGAGGTCGAGTAGAGACTCTATCCAGTGCTCCAGTGGGTACAGCACACAGACCAACACACCCTGCTGCTCTGAAGATACTATACCATCACAAGGTAACACTTATAAGTTTACTGCTCCTTTTCAGTCCTGTAGTATCATAATATACAGTGTGTGTGCACTCTTAATTTCTTTGTTTCATTCCAGTGTCAGACTATGACTATTTCTCAATGGCTGGAGACCCAGAGTCTGAGCAGCAGCAGTCTGACTTTGATAAGTCCTCCACCATCCCCAGAAACAGTGATATCACTCAGTCCTACAGACGTATGTTCCAGGCCAAACGGCCAGCCTCCACAGCCGGCCTCCCCAGCAGTCAGGCTCCTTATCCAGGCCCGGGGGCCTACCACACAGGGCCTTATCCCTCCACGCCAATCCACACAGGCGCCTATCCATCTACTCCTACTACACACTATCCTCCTACCCCTACAGGTACATGTTTATGTACACCTCAGTCTGTTTTGGCCACTTTCTTAATGTTGTATGGTCATAACATATGACTCATTTTCTTCTTTGAATTAAAGGTTTTATCAGTGAATAAGAAAAAGCTTTTGTATCATTCACAGAACATTTCATATCTGTTTGTAAAATGACTAAAATGATTATTAGGGTCATGTTTCAGTCAGGGATTTTATTCTGGAACCAGTTCCCAAAATGCCTCTCTTCCCTATTCTACAGGCCATGGTCCAGTTATTGTCACCCCTGGAGTTGCCACAATTCGCCGCACACCTTCCTCGAAACCTTCTGCCCGTCGTTCAGGCTCTGTTACAGGTGCAGGCCCCATTCCAATTCGCACTCCTGTTATTCCCGTAAAGATCCCCACGGTGCCTGATATGCCAGGAGCTGTTAATGGGAACAGGAGCGTAGAGGAGATGGGAGGCAGAGAAGAATCTCCCAGTTCTCCAACATTTGGAGGAGGGGAGGATCCCGGCACGTTACCGATGGTGTCCTGGAGCGGTCAGGCCACAACTAACCCTCCCAGTCTATCCAACCAGCTGATCCAGCAGCACCTTCAGAGTGAGATCAGACAGGCGGGAGGTGGAGATGAGTCAGGAGAACAAGAAGAAGGAGACATGCTGGTGGCCATCCGCAAAGGGGTCAAGCTCAAGAGAACCTTGACCAACGATCGCTCTGCACCACGCATTGCATGATTAGGCAAAGGTTGCAGGAGACACGTGACTTCATTGCATTTGTAAATTAGATCAAAAGCTTTAGAAAAAAAATGTTGCTGATTAGAAATGCAATGTACTAAATTAAAAGGTTTCTTAAGCCACTACGAGAAATCAGTTGTACCTACTAACTTATCACCTGTGTAAATCCCCTGCTAGAAACACCATTTACAAGCACTCAAAAAAAAGACAATAGATATTGTCTTTACTGGGCTTGTGACCTCAGAAATTGTATAAAACCAGGTTAATTAAAATATTGGTTTACACTTAAAACAAGCCCAGATGGGCTTAATCCTTGTATAAGCTGTAAATCCAGGCCCACAGATGTATAACGGCAGTGTAAAACACAGGATGTGTTTTTGTTAATAAGTAGCACCACACTGATCACTCATTACTTCACACAGACACGTATCTTCTCCCTGACTGGGCTGGACAACGACAATGTGTATACCTCCTCTGAGCGAAAAAGATAAAAACACTATACGTCATGTGTACACACACTCAGTGTTTTGGGAGGGCATTGTACCATTGTGGTGAATAAGCATTCTCACTGTTAATGACTTGGCAATAACCTCTGCAGGTACAACACACACTTGAGAGAGAAATATGAACGGTGCTCTAAAAAAGTGACGGCTTCAGCGGCTCGCAGCAACTCCTGAACTGCATCAGTGCTTATTTGGAGGCACTCCCTGATGGCTGTAGAAAGGTGCTGAGCCTCCACTCACAGTTCAAAGACTTAAACACAGTGAGTGTCAATACTCAGAACCACCATGGGTGAAGGACTGACCAACACAGGAAGCTCCTAAAGAAAATAAATAATAAAAGCAAAGGAGATGACTTAATGACTTTGTGTTGCATTCTGAGTTGTAGGAAACTACAGTGACTAAAGTGTCACGTGTCTGATGCTGTGACATTAAGAGACTCTAAAGTTATGTCCCGTTTTTCTTTATCTGGGTTAATATTTACACGGTTTGTAAATAATTTTGCACGTCTCTGTTGCCGAGGAGTGTCTGCACTTCTCGTTCTGTGTCCTCTGTCTTTGCTCCTCCAGAGTGCAAAAAAAAAAAAATCAGTCAGTTCCGCATCTTTTAACAGGATACAAGGATCGCCGTACCCGACTGCCTCCAAGTGGGAATTGGTTTTATTTTCCTCAGTTTATGACTCATTTAATCTGCAATCTCCACATGCTGAGAGGTTGCAGATTAAACCTTCACAGAGGCTTGTCTTAATATACAACCTCTTTCCTTTTTGTCATTTATTGACCATAACACAACCTGCTCTGCGTTGATTGCTCATCAATCTCACAGCATGGATCTCTCTATAAATAAAGAGAGAGAACTAAACTTTTTATTGAACATAAAGCATTATTTCAGAGTTAAGAACTATATTTGGTAATGCCATGATGTCTCGGAGTTTTACAGCTGCCATTTTAATTTTGTTTTTTGACAAAGGTGATAGGTCCAGCATGTACAGATTAAGTTATCAACAAGGAAATCACATAATAACCACCATATAAGATAAGGTACTATAGGCTAAATAGGCTAGTTAGTGTCACTGAATCTGTATTTGATTTGCATTTCAGTTCAAGCACTGTGAGACCATGGCTACTACAAGAACTCACACAGGTTTAATTTATTTTCTTTCTCAATCTTTACATGTCTTCTTCCTCCTCGATGTGTCTCTATTTTTATACTTATTATAAAATGTCAGAGTGGCAGAGCTGTTTCCTCAGTCAGTGCATGTGCTATCTGAAGTTTTCAGTCAAATGGGTCCCTTATTTCACACATCTGTATATTTTGCATCATAAATTTACATAGGATAGTACAAAAGCACACTTGTTGTTTTATGAAATGTTTAAATGTGTGTGGCTTTTGACTCAACAGTATTATGAGTCCAGATTTTGGGATTATGCTGAGCTGCACCCACTTTAGCTTCAGTTCAGTCAAAAAGGTGCATTTCCATCTGAATTGGAACACAAACCTTTTTTTTTTTTATGTAAATTGTTTAAAGTATTTTTTTTTTCCTGGAGATTGAACTGAAAGTGGACCGACAACAACCATATGTTTGCTAAACAGATTGCACCGTACAAATTTGTCTTCCATCCACTCATCTAAAACTTGTATCATTAACCTGTAAGTCCCATATTTAATTTACTAGCATAAATATATATATATATTATATTATATTTGCCAAATGTCAGTATATCCTATAAGAGGTTTATAGTTTGTGAAAGATTTAAAATATAGTTAAGTCTGTTTTCCAGTTTAGTTTTTAGCTATTTTCCCTCCCCAGAAGAGAGTTGATCTCTCTGTCTGTCCCTGTAGAGTTCAGGCTTTAATGCAGTTTGTTTAAGGAGGTAAAATGTTATTTTTGTGTTATGACAGCTTTAGCAATATAATAAAGAATGTTAATTTTGTTTTGGCTTAATGTCTTCTTGCATATGCAAGTGTGTGTGTGTGTGTGTGTGTGTATGAAGTGTGTCGAAAATATGACCAGGGCAGCTTCCTAACACAAAGTTTTATTCTTTAAATAAATTAAAAAAAAAAAAAAAAATCAGGCCCCAAATATCTTTACATAGTCACAGTATATATTGGGGTGGCTGTAACTCAGGAGGTAGAGCAGGTCATCTATTAATCATAAGGTGGTTTGATTCCTAGCTGCTCCAGTCTGTGTGCCAAAGTATCCTTGGGCAAGATGCTGAACCCAATGTGTTCATAGGAGTGTGAATGTTGGGTAGAAAGCACTTAGGTGTAGAACAAAGTGCTTGTATGAATGGGTGAATGATGCATGTTTGTATAAAGAGCTCCAGTAGAAAAGTGCTATATAAGAACCAGTCAATTCCTCTCCAGATTTAGTTGGGTCAGCTAGAAACACAAACCCTGGGATGTCCCATTTATGCTGACCAATTTTAAGGCTCATTGTTGAGCTTGAAAGGCATCGTGTGATTCATTTGGTCCCAGTGTGGTACCTACAAAAGAAGCAGAGATGCTTAATAATGTGGAAAGGTCTAAAGACTGGCCAGATTGTGAGCAAGTGGGAAATATTAGACACAGGATAACCTGTTCTTTAGTTGATATACCCAAATGTCGTGCCTGCTTTGGCCAGCAGGGGCCGCCCTTATCCACGTTTAAACACCCAAACTTGATTTAAAGCTTCCACTTGGGTTTGTGTATTGCTCCACCCATCCTCGGTGGTCTGAAAATACTTGTCAATGAAACAGTCAGTAAGTGTTCAACTCATTTAATCAGTCCGAGAAACAGCACGAGTAACAGACGCTACTTTGAGGCCCAAGCTTATTCCTCTCAAACAACTTCCACACGGTGTCGTGTTTTGTCGGGGTGTGGAGTGTGGTCTGGCTGAAAAATTCAAATGCTCCACGTGTAATAGCGGAGGGAGTGATGGGTACACACACCCAGCTGACAAACACAGACCCCTATCACTATAAACGTCACAGCAGACGCGCAGTAAGAATGTATCTCCGCGAGAATACACAGAGCAGCAACATAAATAAATGCACATAGAAATCATATATGAGATGATGATGATGATGTAGCATAAAATGAATACACTGCCCGTTCTTTTAGTCCTGGGTGTACGTACGTGTGGTGGTGCCGTCAGAGTTACGCACGGAGGAAAGCAGCGCTGCCATTGGAAAATATTTTCGGGGCTGCTGGCCGCTTAAGCGCCCTCCCCTCCGCTTCACCGTCCTGTCAGCCAGAGGTTACACCAGCAGGCGTGTAGGCTCGCAAAAATGTGATTTTGTACAAACACTACAGCTTGTCATTAGTGTTTGGGTCATTACAAAATCTCACCAGCGGTAAAATAGGAAAGCGCATGAGCCGCAGCGGCGTCTCTGTTCTCAAGGTTTCCTGTGGAGGTTGTTGGACGGGACAGCGGAGCATCGACTGAGGGGAGTCCGATAAGTCAAGTTGGAAAACTGTCGCATCTTTTTTTTTTTTTTCCTGCTTTGTGTTTCCCAGAAGATCCGTTAAATCCGCTCAGATCAATATTCCTGTCAGTAATGTTTGGTGATTGTTGTCAGGCCCGCGCTTGCTCTTAAGTAACCCTGGCTATCTGTAGGGTATAATAGGGTGTTTTCATGCGCTCGCTGTTGCCGTGATTATTGAAGATTGGAGCTAAATGTTTTATAAATCTTCGCATCATGTGATTTAGGTGAGTGCACGTTCAAACTGCTGATAACCAGGCCCGGTGTCGCTCGCTCTTCTCCATTAGGTTTCCGGCTCATTGCTCTACTTCCCATCTCAGAGATGCTCCCCTGCTTGCGGAGAGTGCTGCGGCCTGCCTTCTCCCTCAGAGCCGGGACTGGGCTGACCGGAGCCGGCCTCAAAAACCATCAAACACCCTCCCTGGCATCGTCGGTGCAGTTCGCCTCGGAGCCCCCGGTTTCCGTGGTGGTGCAGCGGTGTCACCTGGGCACGCACCCCCTAAAGGAGCCGATGGAGCCCCTTAACTCACCCCGAGGAGCCAAGGAGTTTATTTATAGCCTTCATCCGTCTGAGCGCACCTGTCTGCTGAGAGAGCTGCACAGGTTCGAGTCCATAGCCATTGCTCAAGGTACGGGATGCATTACGTGCGCTTTTAGATATTTGTTAAACCCCCGACTGTGGTTTAACCTGTAACTTTATGTGAAACACTTAATGCAGCCGGTATAATGTAAACTAGGGGTCAGAAAGACTACTTATTTCTTTCTTTATTTTGGAAGTTTTCCATGTGTTGTTGTTGTTGTTGTTGTTGTTGTAGTGATCAAAAAAGGGCGTGCCATGGTTACATGTATTATTCACCACTGTATCCTTGGATGCAGTGTGTGGTGACAAGGGTTGCCTCAGGGGTTGAAAATATTCAGCCTTCAACTTTATTACCATTGACATTTTGTTGGGGGGGGGGGGGGGGGGGGGCGTTGCGGTAAGATGAAGTCACCTGTAGATTTAGAGTTAGGAGTGCACTGTTCTCAAAGCAGCACTCTCATTTTAACACTTTTGAAGCACAGTGGAGGAGCTATGCTGCTTGGATAAAACCTAGAAAACAGAATCTATATATATATACAGGTAATACTAAAGATATGCGTATTAACATTAAAGGAGCATTATTTCAGCATCGCTGATTCCTCTCTACAAAGGAAAACCTGAACTTTTGACCCCCTACAGTAAGGAGCTCTCTTATGCTGTGAGAAACATTTTTGCTCCCATTGCAGGTCCAGTTGTCCCCTTGAAGGTAAGGGTCGCTGCAAATTCAAAGTTTTTCTGACTGATCATCTTTCTTATGTGATGATCTCTTCAAACATGCAAAGAATATAAAAAATGGTATCAGTTATATGCCTAAACAAAAAGACACAGCAGATTTTGGACACTGTTCCTGTTCAGTCCCCATTACCACCATCATCATACAGGGGTAGGACTTATCTATTGGGTCAGGGGTGTTTCATTCCTCCAATAGAGTTGTGACACTTGTGCGACCACATGCTGCCAGAGCAGCTTCAGTGCTCCCTGACTTTGATCCTCCAGCACCTTACAAGACATGATGCATTTTTCATGTGACCCCCCCCCTGTCGTTGGTCTGCAGTCTTCATGGTCTAAGATCAGCAGTCAGCGCACATGGAATTGATTTACATGATTTTTACATGTTTCTTCAAAGACATGTAAGCTTGCTGTATTGGAAGGTCTAAAGTCCTTTTGGGTGTGAATATGAGTGTGACTGACTGTCCTTTGAGTCCTGTGGTGGACTACTGATTTGTCTTCTCTCACGGGTGAGACGGTAGCTCTGCCAGAAGTATTTGAGTGGGTGGGGGGGTGGGGTGACAGGTTCAGCCAAGCAAAGAGGAATGAGTCAGAGAAGAAAACAAATTCATGTGTTTAACAAAGAAGCTTTTGGGTGTATACAGTTAGGTCTATAATTTCTTTTGGGCAATGACACAGTTTTTGTAGTTCTTTGCCTTTGTGTGCCACCGCAGTGGATTTTAAATCAAACAATCGAGATGTGATCAAAGTGCAGACTTTCAGCTTTAATTCAAGGGGTTTAACAATAACTTTGCATTAACTGTTCAGTAGATACAGCCATTTTTATAAACAGCCCCCCATTTCAGAGGCTCAAAATTACTCGGACAGTTAACTGACAAGCAGTTTCATGGCCAAGTGAAGCCTGTTCCCTTTCTGTTTAAAGACAAAGAAAGCGGACATAATTGACATATGTTTTTTGTTTTGTTTTGTTTTTAGCTTTTTGCTGTAATTTTAAACATGACACCCAAAAACATGTTTACCCACATGACGGAGGCCATCATTAGCCTGAAAAACCAAAATGAATCTATCAAGGAGATAGCAAAAACTCTAAATCAACAGTCTTGTTCATTCTTTAAAAAAGAACGACTTCACTGACCAGCTCAGCAATACCAAAAGGCCTGAAAGACCACAGATGACAACCAAAATGCATGATGACAGAATTATTTCCATGGTAATGAAAATAGCATCTAACCAAGTCAAGAACGCTCTCAGAGGTAGGAGTATCATTATCAAGATCTACAATCAAGAGACACCGTCATGAATGTAAATACAGAGAGTTTACAGGAAGGTGCAAACCACTGGTTACACTCAAGAACAGGAAGGCCAGACTAGATACGTCCAGAAAACATCTAACAGAGCCTGCATAACTCTGGACAGATGAAACCTGAATTTCAGAATGATGGGAAGATAAATGTATGAAGAAGGAGAGTGACAGCTCATGATCCAAAGCATACCAAATCATCTGTCAAACATGGTGGAGGTGATATTATGGCATGGGCATGTGTGGCTGCCAGTAGAATCGCATCACTAGTGTTTATTAAGGATGTGACTGCTGATAGAGTAACAGGAGGAAATGTGAAGTGTACAGGGCTATACTCACTGCTCAGATTCAGCCAAATGCTGCAAAACTGATTGACAGCACTTCACGGGGCAAATGGATAATGAGCCAAAGCAAACTGTGAAAGCAACCCCAAGAGTTTCTCAAGGTGAAGAAATGGGATATTCTTCAGTGGCCAAGTCAGTCACCTGATCTCTACAGAGCATGCTTTGCAGTTACTGAAGATAAAACTGAATGCACAAACAAGCAGCAATTGAAGGCAGCTGCAGAAAAGGTCTTGCAGAGCAACTCAAGGGAGGAAAAGGGAGGTATTTAATGATGTCCGCGGGTGCTAGACTTCTGTATTAAAACAGTCTTTATATTTATAATGACACTAATTTGTCCAATTACATTTAAGCCTCTGAAAATGTGGGGCTGTGTATAAAAATGGCTGCAATTCCTAAACAGCTGATGTTAAATCTTTGTAAAACCCCTTGAATTAAAGCTGAAAGTCTGCACTTCAGTCATGTGACTGTTTGATTAAAAGTCCACTGTAATGTTGTGAAAAGACAAAACTACAAAAATTGCATCTTTTTCCAGTGAAGGAGGTTGTTTGCTAGTCCATTGTACTCGAGAATGACTGTGCTGAGGCATTACTTGGGCTTTGTGAAATGTAAGAATGAAATTATGGGGGTAGCAGAGAAGGAGGCAGCGCACTGATGATATCCCACGAGTCGGGACAGAAAGAAATGGGCCGATCAATACGGAGGAGAATAGAAGACGGGAATTAGGAAAAACATGAGTGATGATGACGAGGTTTTACAGTATGAAGCTCTCTGGGAGCGCCCTGCTGTCACCCATCGTATTCCCGTCCAGGAATGAAGTGCAGAGTCAATCCTTTAAAGCAGATATTCTTTATTTTATTTAATAGCTTTGTGAGGGAACAATACACCTCTAGCACCACAGAAATACAGCTATATATCAGGAATTCAAGTGGGGCTTCTTTTATTTTGTTTCTAGTGGTATAAAAATCAGATATACTGCACTAAGGCTGTGACTGTGGGAGGATAAAGGTAAGTGCTGTGTGAGTGTTTTCAGGGGAGCTATGTTCAGTCTTGTGTCTTGTGGTGGAGAAATGATTTCCATGATAACTGGCACTTCAAAATAACCCAAAATCTCTGTTAGTGTCATGTCTGTCCTGTTTCGTCTCACTCTGCCATGTTCAGAGGAACAAACAGCAGCGGGTTACATATGCTTAAGTAGACCAGTTATGCTTGTTTTGAGCTCTAAACACATTCCTTTAGTGGTAATGGTAGTAATTTTAGCTGTGATATTAACTCAGGAAATAGAAATCACAGTGATCGTGGTAAATCTCAGTGAAAATAATGACCAAGATCATAAACATTTTCCCAGACAGCTTAATTGTGATGTTTTATTGATTATTACCATTGTTGCATATTGTTTGGTCTTTAGTGACAATTATTGCTCATTTGATTTCAACTCCTACGTATTCCTTCCGGGAATTCAGATCATTTCCTGCGGTGTATCAAGGAACTGTACATGTTTAAAAATCACAGAGACTCTGTTCGTGTATCACCTGAGTCCCTTCCTTTCCCGTAGTGCTCTTTGCTCATCTTTGATATCTGAATATAGAGTGGGAGTTGTGCAGACTAGCTGACCATCATCACAAGGTGCTTTCATGCTCACCATTCCAAGTAGTACATCATTATCTTCCTGCCTGCTGCGAGCCTTCATCTGTGTCCACAAATATCATCCAAAAGCACAGAAATTCACTCATCTAGATGAAGAAAGCCACCTACTTCATCACTTACCAAATCTTAAAGGCGAGATGGATTCATGTTTCTTGCTTGAATAGTTACGGTCATTGCGGAGTATCGGGCGACACCTGCTTTGATTTAAAATGGCGTTATTCCTAGAATTCAAAATCATCCTAACTCACATAACTGAAAATAAGGCAGTGTCTCTTACCTGTGGGGCCTGCCTGGCTGGAGCCTGCTGACATCCTCACCTTCACTCTCTAAAAACCCAGAGGGATTCTCTTACATACTGTGGATGCAGCCTGCAGTCTGGCTGAATCAGTAATTGCTTGGACTGGTTGACTGTCTCTCTGACTGCTTTGCTGGCGGGTAGTTTTTCACAGGTTTATCGGCATCCATCATTATTCCACCTCGAGTCAGCGGGAAATTTGAGGCCAGCCCCTATTTTCCATTTTTTCTGATATTCATATACAGGCTGGTTGACTGGTAAGTGTGCTTGGTGTCTGACACTCATCCGCACTTGCTGATATATCTTAATGGAGTGTACTGTGGTAGCTTCGTGGTGGTTGTGGCCGCATCGACTGGATGCATTCTCCGCTGAAATGGATTGGGATATTAAATTAAATTTACATTTTGAGTGCAAAATGCCTTCCTCAGAACAATAGATGCACTGCATTTTACAATTTGCTTACAAACTGAGGCTTAAAAGCAAGAAATCTCATCCCAAGCTTATATCAGTGGCATTAATCGACACTCCAGTCAAACCCACTACAGATATGCTGCAGTCTTATAGGCAGTAAAGCAGTAACATTTCTACTCGTCTCAGTTTTAAACCACAGAATGCATTTAAAAGATGGGATGATGATGGTGTTTCGACTGCCTGGAATGCCTTAAGTAATTTGGCCATTGTCATTAGGTAGTTATTAGTAGACAATAGCCTGGCTAGCTGGCTTGGCCACTGCCCTTTTCCCCCCAATGGATCTACATGTTTCATTTGGCACAGGTTTTTATGCCAGATGCTCTTTCAATGCTCAAATCCAGGCTTAAGACTAGCACAAGGAGTGCACTAGCTTGTGACCCCCTGAAGTTGGGGTTATGTCTCCTTCTGGTCTTGAACCAGGGATTTTTCAGTAAAATAGGTAAACGTGTTAATCGCTACGCCATGGAGCATTGTTTGTTTGTTTTTTAAAGACTAGGCTCCCAGTCTTTCACAGTAGCTTTGATTTCAATGACAGTCGAAGTTATCAAAAAATATTTTGTGAAATCTTTCACAGCATTATTGTTTTTTGTGCATAACAGAAAGAGCAGTCTTCATACAGTTATGCTCAGTCTTTGGCTAAAACAATATCGGAAATGCTAGCAGTCTGATATAGAGCCCAATCAGTATATTGTCGGCCGATATTAGCTTTTTGCCGATATTGGCGCCATAGCGTAGTGGTTTACACATTCGCCTAACAAGCAAAAGATCCCTGTTGTGAACCTGGGAGGAGACACAAATTCCTTTCGGAAAGGGTACCTGGTGTTTTAAAAAAAATAATAAAAAATGTGCTATATCAGACCCACTATGGTGACCCCTTGTGAATAAAGGAACAGCTGAGAGTGGCTTTATTAGTTTTTACCAATATATCAGAATCAGCCAATTATCTTCATGTATCAGCTGATGTATCAGCTGTACATCTGCACCTAGAGGATAAAGGACACGCTTTCGAAGATGCCAGTGTTCACATTTTGGAAGGGGGAGACAGATGGTTTGATGTCTACTGTGAACCCCCCCTCACACCTTACTTCAGGTGACCTCAATAGGTTACATGACAGTGTTGGAGCAAGGTCTCACAGTTTCACCTGAAACCCTTGGTAGTTATTACCCACACCTTTTTTTTTTTTTCACACCCTGGCTCATATGATGACGCACATGATTAATAGTGGGTCAATGAGCACCTCCAAAGGTGACAACCCCCACCCGGGACACTCCACCTTTTGGTTTTAAAAGAAGCCTCTTGGATACGAGGTGAAAGGTCTTCAAAAAAATGTTTTTTCAAGCTCTTGAAACTATCGTTTGATATATTAGACTTTTAAATCAAATATCGGTATCAGTATAAGTTGGAGTATAAATGAAGCTTCTGTCAGATGAATATATTAGCATTGTTTCACTGGGTTAGTCATCACATCCACGATGCTCAGTGTGCTCATTGAAGAAGTGGAATAAGGGTGTGTGTGTGTGTGTGGTGAAGCAAGGAGAAGACAACAGTAAGATAGAAAAGAGTGCCAGTGAGAGCATTAGGTGTGAGGTCGATGAGAATCTGGGGCTAAACGGTCATCAGTGACTGCGTACTCACTGATTCCCAGCAGTGTTTTGTTGCTGTAGTGTACTTTCTCACATCGTCTGCATGTGGTACTGTAAGTGTTCTCGTTCTCTTCCGTTTTGTTCTTTGCAGTGCTGTTTGCCTTCTCAGTTTTTGTTACTCTTTGCTGTAGTTTACTTTTTTGTGTGACAGTTTTAGGAAAAATAGTTTTCCCCCCCTCATGTTACATGTAAATGTAAATATAAGTGCTTGCTGCGTTGCAAAGTAGATTGTAAAGCATGTGTTCACTTTTATATACAACAGCAGTCGGTGTTCCTAGAGGATATGATGTAACGTAGGCATTCAGTGTGAGGGGCAACTTCTGGAGCTGAAACATGAAACCAGTGAGGCAAAAAACACTTTTTCTCTTGGAGCCACTTGAGGCTGGTTTCAAAAGGGAGTCAGACCCCGTAGACTAAGATGTTAAAATATCCAACTTTACAGCATTAAAAATCATATTTCCAGCCTGGTACAAAATGTAATTTTGGCCTATATTGATGGTTTCCCCCCTTCATATCAACTCTGAGTGGGGTGAATCTTTCTGTCATCCACCTGAGTTAGGGGTGTGGGGTGGTGTGACTGGTGATTAAACTGGACCTCTTTACTGTGTGTGTGCTTTTTGGAGCATTTTTAGTGGATTAACTGACCTGGGATGGTTTGTGTGGTATAAAACATCTTTTAGTGGTTGAGTTTTATTAGTCCACTATTTAGCTGATATATGTCTGTGCATTGCACCTGTACAGTTTGTGAACTCACTCACTTACTCATAATAAATGCAACATTAACTTTTATTTCAAATGGGCCTATGAGTCTAATATTGATTGGCCTTTTATACTTTTTTCACACTAATGTCATTATTTGGAAAATCAGGCTGTACTACGTGGAGAAAAATATATGAACCTAGTGCAGCTCCAGACAAACTAAAGGCTGGTAATGGATTAATTATCTTGGCTTTATTCTGTTTTCCTGTCCAAAATAATTGGCATTTTCTTTTTACTGTTTTTAAAACTCTATTTTTTATTCTCCTGAGAAAAGTTTACCTGGTGTTTTGATGGAAAATGGTGAGTTAAGATCTCCAGAGTCTCTCAAGACAAAAATTTAAGGAGGAGTGGCTGCGTGGAGAGTTTAAGAAGGAGCGATTGTAGTTAAGGCCTTACTCATGGGGGTATTTAAGGTGTATTCAAGAGGTTTCTGATAGAAAATCATTTTCAGAGATGTACAAGGAGAGAAAGTAAAGTCTGAAGAGAGCAAGCAGGAAAAAAGGCAGAGGCGAGGGTGAGATGCAGACATTTGGTATTAAAGGCTGAGATATTTGGAGGAGAGCCGTACTCTACTGGTAATAATCTGGTGCAGCGTGACTCCGGTTTATCTTACAGGAACATCAATATCAATTTCATCATTTCAAGACAACTGGGTCATTTTTTTTCCCACTTTGAAACAAATGAGAAATGCAGAACAAAAAAATGAGTTCATGACTTCAACAAAACTGAAAATAGAGATTTGTATTGATGTGAACTATTATAGATTTTGTTTCTCATTTATGTTTGTGGCCTAAAGTAACTCAAAGGTGGAACTTGATGAGTTTGCATTATGTCATGTCAGATTTCTTATCAATTACACTGTTAGACTTGAGGCTAGGGATAAAGTCCTTTTATAACAAAGAAATGATACGTTACTGAGAAAAGTAAAAAAAAAAAAAAGCCCATTGTTAGGTAGTTGCTAGGCAGTGCGATGATGTCATAATATATCATGCATAATTCAACAGTTCTGGATATAAATGAAATGCTATTGTGAAATTAAAACAATAGGATGCTTTTATAAGGTGTTAGAGGCACATAAATGTTGAACTGGGTCCATTGCTAGGCAAAATGATGACGTCATGTTATCTGAGATAGTTATTATAACCTTCAGGCATCTAAGATGTACCTGTGCCCCAAGTTTTTTTTTTTAACTCCTTATGGTGTAGAGACAGAGGCAAAATATTTTTCTGTTAAAGTAAGATTAGTATTAGTTTTAATATTATTTTTAAGCCAGAGTGCACTGAAAGCACGTCCAGTACCTGCAGAAGAATGGACTCAGATGTACTGCATGTTCATGTTCATGTCTTAATAAACCTGTGACTGAAATGATCTGGTGGTTTTTCTAAGAATTTTTCTTTAAAAAAATCCAAAGTTAGTTACAGCTGAAAACATCTTTACATCACCAGGAGTACATGCTGATCTCTGCACATTTTTTTTTTTTTTTTGGAAACAGAAAACCTTATTTCTAACACCTCTCCCACTGGGTGCATAGATTTGCATATAAAGTTTTTTTTTTTGGTCACCAAAAAATTCAGCAGTCAGGAGTACAGAAGATGCAAATAAAGATAGGGAGGAGGAGAAGGAGAGAAAATCGAATAATTCTGGACCTCCTGGACTTTTGGCATTCTCAATGTTCAGTCGCATTGTGATGTTTAGTATACGTGTGGCTTTCCCACAGGGCTGCATGTGAGAAGATAGCACGAGAGGAAACGAGATAGAGGCAATTTTCTTCCATGGCTCAAAGGAGGGAGGGGTGCTGTAGAGGGAGACATAATTGGAGGTTCAGAAGAGGAAAGCGAGCAGCAAGAGGATGGGGTGGGAGATGGTTTGATGATCTCTGTGACTTTGCTTTGTTTGTCTCCTCAGTGTTGGGCTGCAGTCTGAGTGCCATCAACAAACAAATTATGCTTCCTTTCAACAGCTGGTTCTTTTTCTTCACCATCTCTTCCCAAAGCACGACAGATGCACATTGAATAAGCAGAACGAATAGATGATCAAAGCTTTCATCCTCTTTCCAGAGGTTAGCCCATTTCAGTGGGACGGCTGTATTCCTGCTATTTTTAATGCTAAATATCTTGCTGCCCCAGTTCATGGAAATATTTCACATCACCTTTGATGCTGAAAGGGGAAGCTATGCGCTCTCACCTCCTTTTACATTACGGCTGTCTTGGCTGGGATAGCACACAAGAGAGAGCGCCTTTGAATTTCTCACACAGTGTTATTATGATGCAAATTCAGACGCGGTGCTCCAAAATGGCGGTTGGAGGTGACATTTAACCTACTGTGACCAAGCACGATCACACGTTGCCAGATCACCGGTGTGATGCTGCCACCATGCTGATATTTGTCAGTCTGAAAAGCCACACTGATGAATTATTTTGCTTCCTGACGTACCGCAGAGGGAGGTCCAAAGCTGTCCAGCGGAGGTTCACTGACGCATTCGTCTGATTAATTTATGTACTGAAAACACACCATTCATCACGTAGATACTGTAATAGTGTGTGTTTATGGAGTAATTGGATTTGCTGCCAACAACAGAGCTGCAACCATTAACAACTAATCAGTCTCAACATGCCAATAAGCCAATAAGACAGAGCCTTTTTTTGGGGGGGAGACTTTCACAATCAGCTGGCACAATTAGTAGCATGTGACCCAAACTTGAAGCGATACTTGTGTTTTTTATGTTTCATTTAAGGCAATTTCATTTGATTAATTATGCTCAACCAGTTAACTGTGGCTTTCCACTTTAGGAATGAGTCTGAGGATTTTGCTCACTCTTACTGACAGATCTTATTAGCTGTAGCTAGCTAATTAAACCACTTTAGCCAGCACGAGGCGGTTGAGAGCCTCATCTCGAGGATTCTTACACGTGTGTTTGATGACTAAGTGCGTGCTGTGTTGCTGATGTGTTTAAAGTTTCACGAAGAAAAAAAAAGCATTTCACACAGACAATTTGAGTGCTCTGATTGAGTAGAAAAGCGCTATATAAGAACTAGTCCATTTACCATTTACCATTTACAATGAGCTTGGCTGAGGTTGTTGAGAGACAAAGCTGCTCAACAGTAATAGCATCCAAGACTGGAGCTGGGCAAGTACTCCTACAGCTTTTTTACCTATAAAATGTGTTTAGTAAATGTAATGCTCCTTGCTCTCTGAATTAAGACTATCCTCATTTTTACATCCTACATTAGGGCAGCTAATCAACCTGTTTGGATTTAAGCTGAGTCTGCCATCTCTGGATGCTTGCTTTCTAAAACCTCCACACAGCCACTAGATGGCCTCAGGCGTTACTGATCCCAGGGACCTGTCCTTCCCGCCCACTCACCCACCCACACACACACCTGTTCTCACCTGTCTCCTCATAAATTCTAAACCTGGCAGGTGAACTTGTTCTGTGCCAGATTTTCTTGTCATGCATGCTCAGTACATCACAGATTGTTTATGGCATCCCATTTCCTGCTTTCTTTTCAGTCCATTACTTTACCTGCCCTGATACATTTGCTGTTTGCTGGAGGCAAATACCAAAAACAGTCTATTGATGAATAACTATGAATACATTAAACTGTTTTTTGGGGTTTTTTTGTTGACAGCTGTGACCTTTTCACTACAGAAAGTTGCATTTTTTTTGTATTAAGTCCTTGCAAAGGAGAAAAGTGAGGCCAGGTTTAATAAGGGTAAAAAGTTCTAAATAAAACCCTGTAACATCATCTTTCAGTCTGGTACCAATCTGGAACTTTTATAATTTATACACGGGCGAAAAAAAGTGGGGTGGAAAATCACTGCATATGGTTGTTCTTTATTGTGAAGTCTTGGCAGATGGATCGAGCCGTGAATCAAATTACAGAGGCATCACAGAAGCCCAGGTAATATTATGCACAGCGGGTTGTGCTTGACATTCAAGGTAGTGGTTGTTGTGGTCAGTCTGTCCATTCCATCATGAGGTCAAAAGCTTAAGATACAAGGATGGAGAATATTTTCTTTTCACAGGACATTACAACCTCTGACGGCACCACATACTTACCTTTTGTCTTCTCCAAGCAGCTTTTCTCTTGTTTTCCCTCTGCTGCCATTTACCTGTCTTTGCTTTTGTCATTCTGTCCTTTCCTTTTGTACTTGAATGAGATTTTCTCCTTGGTTTGTACCTGGCCCCTTAGAGAGATAACTGGCTGACTATGGCTGCAGATTTCACTGAAGCCCCGCATGGCTCAAGTCAGCACTTGTCAGCACATATTAAGGTTAATTTCTCTCTGGCCCTGTATTTGCTGGTTTAACTTAAGTGAAATACCAAACTGATGACCTTATTGGAAACATGACTTCCTTCACTGCTTTGGCTTTATTAGAAGCAACTTACTAACCTTGGCATTCCTCTGTGAAACATAATTTAAGTGAATATTTGAAAGAGAAAGTGAACAGTGAAGGCGGGCCAAGCAGAACCCAAACAATGAGCTGAAAGATGTCATGTTCTTGTGTGGCTTTAAATATTCAAAATACGACTTTGCTGCACAATGTTTTACATGCAAACCAAGCAGAAAAGGATAGATTCTTTTTTTATTCAGTGCAAAGTCTGAACAACCATCAAGAAGGCCACTGAAGGACTTCAGACACAAAATGTGATGAGCATTTACTACAGTGTAGGAGTGAAAGGCTGGTCTGTATCACCCTCACCATGGGAGGAGTATTTTTTTGTATTAACATTTATTATTGCTATTAATGTGTGTTAACATTGGTCTTAACCATCACTATAAGAGACAGTGGACCCAGGGTATACACCAGCCACTGCATTTATTACACCTTGCTAGTACCGGGTTGGACCCCCATTTTGCCTTCAGACCTGCCTTAAATCTTCATGGCACAGATTCAACAAGCTGCTGGAAACATTCCTCAGATTTTGGTCCATGTTGACATGATAGCATCACACAATTGCTGCAGATTTGTCAGATGCACATCCACGATGTCAATCTCCTGTTCCACCACATCCTAAAGGTGCTCAATTGGATTGAGATCTGATGACTGTGGAGGTTATTTGAGTACAGTGAACTCACTGTTGTGTTCAAGAAACCAGTATGAGATGATTTGAGCTTTGAGACATGGTGGTTTAACCTGCTGGAAGCAGCCATCAGAAGATGGGTACACTGGTCATAAAGGGATGGTCATGGTCAGCAACAATACTCAGACGGTAAACCACCCTCATTTTTGGCAAGCCCGTGGGAATTTTAGCCTCGGTTGCCTGTTTTTAACTGATAGGACTGACACCTTAGTGTGGTCTTCTGCTGCTGTAGCCTCTATCTGTTTCAAGGCTCAGCATGTGGTCAGAGGTGCTCTTCTGCATACCACGGTTGCAACAAGTGGGTATTTGAGTTACTATTGCCTTCCTGTCAGCTGAATATAAAGTGCAGGTAAAGTCATTGTACTGCCTCCGTGTGCATCTCCAGCAAAAGTCTGAGTGCTAGCAAAGGTGAAAAGGAAACAGTACTTCCTGGTCTCCTTCAATTTTCTTGTGGTTTTCCATTTGCCAAGGGGATCTTTGCAAGGCTTTGTGGTTATTTTGTCTTTTTCTGGGTTTTGTTTCAGGCACTCCACAGCTGCCTGGATTGGCACTGAGGGAAGAGACAGCTATATTTATTTTTCTACCTGCCATTTAAAGTTCATTGAACTCAGAGGGAAAAAAATACTCTTCTGAAATTCGACTTCTGTGTAATGCTTCTGTTGGTGTCAGTTCATGCTGCAGTGCTTTGTGTTCTCTTGTCACAGAAATACACTGACTGGGTAATTTTGCATTTAGTGAGAAACTACTCACTATTTTTTCTCAGTAGACAAAGAGTAATTTATGTTGCAATATGTCATAATATGACTCTTTTTCTGGGCTGTATTTGGCCGCTCAGAGTGGTTGTGGCTGAAGTGGCTGGTAGGTTGTCTAATAAATGCTAAGTGGTTGGGTTGGCTTGGACAAGACCCTGAACCCATAGTTGCTCCCAGTGGCAAGCAAGAACCTTTCAGGACACCTTCTGTGACATTCAGTGGATGAGGCATAACATTCAGAACCAGATTGCAGGGCACTAAAAGTAAAAACCAAAAATAGTAAGATGCATTTGCTTTAATTATTTTTTACTTTTAAAGCTATCTAATGCATCATCCTTCTCTAGACAATTAATTTCAGCTTTGTTTGCTCGTATAAAAAGTGCTTGGCCCCTTAAACGTGTTCCCATTTTGTGCATACTAATGACTGTCCTGTCCACCAGGTCTACATTCTTTGTGCTGTGTAATTTCCTCTTTTCTGTCTCGTACATCATAGGGGAATAGCAAGGTGCTGTGCAGTTGATGAATGGCTCCAGCCTTCAATTGTTCCTCTTCTGCTGAACCTTTGTTCCCTCTCTCCCACACACACACACACACACACACACACACACACACACACACACACACACACACACACACACACACACACAGATAAAAAAAAAGTGACATAGATTCATACAGGAACACATGCCTCTATAATCAAGACTCTCTCGGACAGTGAGAGTCTGAGGCAATCAATAAACTCCTGAAGGAAAACAAGAATGTTTTGAGTTAACATTTAGTATATTAAGTCCAAGACATGCACACTAACAGACACACACACACACACACACACACACACACACACACACACACACTGCATTGAACTGCCGTATGCAGAAATGACCTTGCAAAAGTTCTTGTTTTGCCTCTCTCACACTAAAGCCTGAATTTGCAGAAAAGTCACAGCCTGTATTTATTATCATTTTTACTGAGGCAAACGCCATTCAAAATGGACTGACAGACATTTATTCATCCTGATTTTTGCTGGGGGGGGACTTGGCCTTTGCTTTTCTTCATACTTATCTCCCATTTACAAAACAAAACTCTTCACACTTTGGTTTCATGCTGTACCAGCACCAAGAGAGTCTGGCCGTCTGTCAAGGCAAAACAAAGACAAAGACAGCACACTCTGAGTTTCTCTCTCATTTTAAAGGGATCACAGCAAAAGAAGCATCTCGCATAGGAATAACATGGCAAAGTAAAGCACATAATCTGGGGGGGTAAACCAAAATGCCACTTGTATACTGGCTTTTTAAAATTAGATTTAGCAGCTACAGGAAGTGTCATCAGAATTGGTAACGAGAGTTTACCTTTCATCAAACTAAAGATTTTTATGTTGATCTTTTTGAGACATACAAATACTGTAGACAGAGAATAGAAAATGCATGACACAGGTGTTATACCTGATCTTGCAAACAGCTGCATCTGTGACCAGCATGGTGATATATGCTTTCTGTTTATGTGTAAACAGTCTTTATCAGATGCAGCTGATTCTGCATTAGGAGGAGTATTTAATCATACTCATAGTTGGCGGCTTATCATGGCCCATTCAGTGTTTCCACACCTATTATCTTTAGGAGCGAAACTTTCTCAAGACAACAGCCCCGGGGGATTTGAGGCTCTATGCAATCAATACAGAAGAGCTCTGGGGGCAACAGACAGCCGTGTCAGCTATCAACATGTAATAAATGGCTGCACGAGAAATCATTGTGGGAATCTGTATCTCTTTAATGTTTATTTCTTTTTCATATGACTGCTGATGTGTAGTGACTCAGCTGCATTTTCATTTGGCATCATTCATTTTAGAGTGATGGGAAAATGCAGCAGGTACAGGATACTGATTTGAGCTGAAATGATGTATTGCTGCTCTGTGTGTGTGTGTGTGTGTGTGTGTGTGTGTGTGTGTGTGTGTGTGTGTGTGAGAACATTCTGCCTTCTGGAATAGGGTTGAGCCAGAAACATTGAATTTTAATTTTGTGGAATCCAGGATGATACCTGCAACGGCAGAAGTTAATGAGCTTTACATTCATTAAATCATTTAACCCTGTTGTACAGTCTTCGCACAAAATCTCAACCCTTTGTAAAAACTGCTTGTTCCTTTATGAATTCTTACTACTGTTTATGTGCACTGCTGCCTTCTTGGAAGGTTAAGTTCGGGTTGGTGGGGCTGGTGGGGACGTTCCAGTTGGAAATTCCAGCTGGGAACTCAGAAATTCTGGCTTCCCTCTCAAAACACACCATAGAAGTAAGCAGGGTTTCCAAGGGTGTGTTTAAAGGGCTGGCACAGGCCAGTCACTTCACACTTGCCCATATGAATGGGCAAGTGTGTCCAAACGTTTGACTGGTACTGTATAATTATTAAACTAAATAAAAGTGATGCACACGTTAATGAATCGATAATTGCAATCCAGTGGTCACATGTATTTCTGAAATGGATCATTTTGTGTAGTAATTTGCCTTTAGGCACTTTAAGCATATCTTGATACTAATATTTTGATGCTAATGAAAATGAAATTTGAATGCATGCTTTGTAACAATTTTTTACACTTGCTTCTTTTAATTTAACACATCACACTATATTGTATCACACTATAAAGTATTTGCTCATTTGCCTTCATACACACATGAACTTGAGTGACATCCCATTCTTAGTCCATAGGGTTTAATATATCAGCCCACCCTTTCTGAAATGTCTTGGTGTGCTGAAGCATTAAGAGTTCCTTTCACTGGAACTAAGGGGCCGAGCCCAACTCCTGAAGAAC
Organism: Archocentrus centrarchus; assembly: GCF_007364275.1. NCBI lineage: Eukaryota > Metazoa > Chordata > Actinopteri > Cichliformes > Cichlidae > Archocentrus > Archocentrus centrarchus. The sequence goes on along the minus strand of NC_044361.1, from coordinate 17,836,548 downwards.
AACCATAATCCCCTCTCCACTAAACTTTACACTTGACACAATGCAGTCAGACTAGTACCGTTCTCTGGCACCCACCAAACCCAGACTCATCCACCAGATTGTCAGACGGAGAAGCATGATTTGGTACTCCAGAGAACACGTCTCCACTGCTCTCGCTTCCAGTGGTGGCGTGCTTTACACCAATGTATCCAACACTTTGCATTGTGCTTAGTGATGTAAGGCTTGGATGCAGCTGCTTGGCCATGGAAACCCATTCCATGAAGCTCTCTACACACTGTTCTTGAGCTAATCTGAAGGCCACATTAAGTTTGGAGGTCTGCAGTCATTGACCTCAGAAAGTTGATGACCTCTGCACACTATGCTCCTCAGCATCCGCTGACCCGGCTCTATCAATTTACGTGGCCTACCACTTCCTGGCCAAGTTGCTGTCATTCCCAATCTCTTCCACTGTGTTATATCATCACTAACAGTTAACTGTGGAATATTTAGTAGTGAGGAAATTTCATGAGTTGTTGCACAGGTTGTATCCTGAGAGCGACCCATTCTTTCACAAAGCAGAAGCAGAAGCAGTCTGCATATCTAGGTGCTTGGTTTTATACACCTGTGGCCATGGAAGTGATTGGAACACCTGAATTCAAAGATTTGGATGAGTTACTGAATACTTTTATCAATATAGTGTACTTCTTACAAAGTAACCCCTGATACAAAACTATTTTTAAGTTGTTAGAGCACCACTTCTCATTCAATAGAGAGCAGATGAGTCTAAAAGTCATGCCCAGTGTATCAGTTTCTGATTGGTCCCCACAAGTCCTGCAGTATCAGAAAAATGCTGGAGTCAGCTCCTCCTTTTGCTTATGTATAATGTATAAAGCAATTAAATAATCCTGGAGGAATTGAATGTAGTGATTATAAAAAGGATCATAAATATGTCGATCCTATGAGGGTTTATCCAAATATTCCTAAGATCAATCTCTGTTTAGAAGTAAACTGATAATTTTTATTTAATTACTTTTATTTATTTATTTATTTCTTGGTTTGAGATGTTGCCAAAAAAACACCACCAACGGCCAAAAGAGAGAGAGGGAAAACTGAGACAGAGCCATGCTGAATGTAATCTGAGCCCTTCACAGCACATGATCTGACACCGCTCCTCCGGCGTCAGCTGATGACTGATTCAGCTGACCTTCACAAGTTTGATTTATGTGTGATTCATCCATCTGACACTGCTTGGGAACAGAGTTTCATGACTTTTCCCCTTACTTCCTCATAGGTAACTTATTATAAAATGTTTAAAGAGTAAAAGAGTTTTGATGTGAAATTAATTTCTAATGTTTTTGTTCATAAGATGGTGTTAAACACTGCTTGGACATATGAAAAAAGTGGGGTTATATTATTGAAATAATGATCCCTCTTTGTTTACTGTCAACATGATGATTGACAAGTTATTTAATTTCCATTGCCTTAAGGCTTCACTGAAAAACTTGTAAGGTTGAATGGTTATTGGCTCACTGACAACCACAGCAGGACCATTGAATAGCCTTAAATTAAATCCTGAAGCAGCCCCTAGATGAGTGATAAATAGAAAGAAAAGTGGTTTCCAGTAGGAAGTAACCTATCCTTTGTGGAACATAACATCTCTGCCAGTCTGCTCCTGTCTTTTAGTGGGGCAGTTTATGCCTGTGGAGGTAAATAGATTTTGCAGAAACCTGGGAAATGAGGTAATAAGGAGTTGGTAATGAATAAGATTTCATTATGCACAAGTTGGAGGCACTGACAGATCTGTGTGTGTCTGTGCATGAGCTTTGATGATGAGCATACTCTGTGTTGGTGTCTGTGTACTGAAGGTGTCAGCAGCATTTCTGCTGTGCCAGTGAAAGACAGAAAAAAACAATTGTGTTCTGTTGTGTGAGCTGCATGAGCCGGGAGTTAAACTGAAGACTGTACAGCTCGTAATGTCACACTGAGCCCTGAGAAGAAAGCAGGAAGTACAAAGGAGGCGGTGTGTGTGTGTGTGTGTGTGTGTGTGTGTGTGTGTGTGTGTGTGTGTGTGTGTTTTCTTTAAAAACAGACATTAATAAAATGGCCTGTCATTTCCCAGAATCAGTACTTGGCTGTAATAATTTTAGATTTTTAAGTATTTGCTTTTAAGAGCTTGTACCAAAATTCATGGAAGCGGTGCAAGGAGGAAATGCGGGAGCGTGTCCGTGTGTGTCTGTTGGAAGTTTAGTCGCCTTCACCACTGATAATCAAAACCTGTTCCAGCCTGGTTTACCCTGCAGTGGTGCAATAACACCTGAAAATGATGGAGCAGACTTCATTATGTGGACTAACATTTCCACTGACCTCATGGCAATAAATCCAATTGCACTGAACCCGCAAAGGAAGTGATCTTGTCTTTTGTCTTTAGCCTTAAAACCAATTTAATTATGTCTTTCTCTACAGCAGGTCCTTGTGTTATATCACAGTTCAGTGACTGTTGAGTAAATGTGGCATATAGTCTGACACTTATTTTACTCTACAATCCAGACTCTCAGAGTTTACATCTCATTAAGTTCAGTTTCTATTAACTTTGCTGGCACTGCATCAAAGAAGTTTAATAAAATCTCAGTAAACTTTTTATTTTCATCCTGTGTGTCAGATATTTGAATCTTCGGGTCTCCTCTGCACTTGTTTGGCACCACATATAATCAGCTTGCTGGCAGGTCTCCTCACAAGCTTGTCTGGCAACAGTTGTTATTTTTCGACATCACTTTAACCCTCATTTTGTAAGCAGCTGCTTACAAAATCACATCACCCCTATCCCTGCTTTCCTTCACTGGCTTCCAGTGAAATTCAAACTCCACTTTAAAATCGTATTAATAACATAAAGCCCTACATGGCCAGCATATAGAGAGTATACAGCAGAGCTACTCAGACCTTATTCCAGTGTTTGGCCCTTCCGATTATGTTATCAGGGTCTTTTAACTGTTCCATGCCCTTATTTTAAAACCAGATGACATCACGCCTTCCTCAGCTCTGTCTGTGGTTTGTTTTAAACAACTGCTGAAACCCAATTTTTATAGGTTATAGGTATAGGATTTATAGGTAGCATTTTTGGACTTGTGAAAGTTTGTGTGCAGGTATGACCCTAAGACTGTATGTTTCTGTGTCTGTATGCTGGAACATGTGCGCTGACTGTGAAGCACTTTGTAACAGTGTGTTTTTAAAGAAGGGCTGCAAAAATAAAGTTATTGTTATTCCCATCTTTCTCAGGTGAAGTGGAATTGAGGGAGATGTGGTTTGCTTCTCTTCTCCACTTGTTTCTCTCATGTCCTGTTTCTTTCTTGCCCACTTTTTTTCTCTCTCTCTGCCCAGAAATTCCTGCCCAGAAATTTCGCCATTTAAGAAGTGTCTCACAATTATGCTGACCTTTCCTCTCCAGAGAATTTTTTTCTTAAAATATTTGTTTTCTTCTTTTTCCAGGGCAGTTGGAAATTGCACCACCCACTGCAGCACAGTTAAGATATGGTAAGAAGTCGATTTGCTCTTGTTAGATATAATAACTCCTTTAATGTGTTCCTCTGTATATTTTATCCTTTTCATTTTATAAGATGAGTACTTAAAATAAATTGCTCACTAATCTTGTAGGATGACGGCTAGATTGACATGCTTCGTTTAACAGTCAATCAGGCTGGGAAGGTTAATGAAGACCAGTTTAACTAATGGCTCATTGCTAATGCGTTGTTTCCATGGTCTGCCCAAAGGAAAGGAAATGCTGTCGTGTATATGGACCTAATAGATTTGATGTCTCAGACAAGCGAAGGAATACAGGAGGAAAACAGACTCTGAATCTGGGGTGTGAAGGACTTAATATTTAGCTGTTCCATCATGCTTGACCACATGACTGATATTTAAATCCCCATTAGCACTTACTAATGTAATAGCTCCTCTGAATAAACACTGCTGCAGCAAAGGTGTGAAGCCATCAGAAGCACATAGAAAATAAGACTGTAGGCATGAACATAAAACAAAAAAATAGACCATCAGTTAAACAGGTATGGGAAAACCTACAACTAATATCCATAATGACAATCTGCCGAGACACAGCGAACAATACTTGTGGAACTGTTATCCTAAGCCCATTGACTTACTAAAATCTTTTTTAAAGTGGTTTTTATTCAGGCATTCTCTAATAAATAATAGTAGAAAATTCCACTGGATTTCTGCCACATATAGACCATGTTCTTGGAAAAACATTTGTTCAAGGTGGAGGAAGAGCTATTTCATCCTTATCTACCTTTGTATCAGTGTTTCTTTCTAGTCGGGATTCTTGAGAAAGCCCACTTAATAATGGCCTATGCAAAACTATTGTGTAGGCAGGTAAAAGTACATTTTTAAAGTGTTATTTTTATTATACAATGGTGCGCTGGTTAGTGCTATCCCCTCACAACAAGAATGTCCTGGGTTCAAATCTACCAGATGGCTGGGTGGAGTTTGCATGTTCTCCGTGTGCCTGCACGGGTTCTCTCCGGGTACTCCGGCTTCCTCCCACAGTCCAAAGACACGCATGTTAGGTTAACTGGTAATTCTAAATCAGGCGTAGGTGGGAATGTGAGCGTGAATGGTTATAGGCTGGTAACCTGTCCAGCAGGTTCTCTCACCCAGCAACAGCTAGGATAGGCTCCAGCCCCCATCCTCGCCCCCTCACTATCCCTGAATTGGATAAGTGGTTAAGAAAATGGATGGTTGGATAGTGAATTTGTATATGAAGAATTGTTTTCTGTTGCCACTGTTGTCTTTTATTCCATCCTCGGTCATCTTGTGTTAAACTAGTCAGCACCTGCCCACAAGAGGGTTTGTATTAGAAAACACTTGAACCACACATTTTGTGGAGTAAATAACAAAAAAAAACCTTTATTTTGAAATAAACCCAAATTAGCCAAATTTTTCTCATACTCACACAGAAAGGATGTAATCTAACTGCACGTGTGCAAATCAGTGCACGTGTGGGCATTTTTCTCCCCGTTAGGGATCTCACGAGTTCAGCTTTCTCTCATCACTTCTGGTTGCTCGAAGGTTTGGAAGCCTGCTCTTAACCTACTGTAGTTCATATCATCTTCTGCTTGTCTTTTTGCGTAATATTTAACAAAGAGATTTTTGTCGCAACACAGACTTTATGGGGGGAAATATTTTGTCTCGGCTGGAGCAGAGCGTTTGTCTTTTTGTGCTGTGTTCTCTGCCTGACACAGAAGAGACAAACTTCAAGTGAAACATTGACTCAGCCTGGTGCCATCGAAGCAATAGTGTCGCACACGTTTGTGATCATGATTTCCATCAGCGCAGCAAGTCTTTTTGTCGTGTGTTCTGTTGTTGCCTCACTTTTTTCCCACCGGGATTTACGGGAGTTGTTGACGACTTCCTTGGGAAAAGAAAAGAATTACTGTAAGAACAGATGTGTTGAGTATGTGAGAAATGGAGCCGTGACCTAAATATCATGAAAAAAAACACTGCATCTGTCTGAGGGATGAAATCCTTCAGCTCCTGTTAGGGCAAGCTGAGGGGATGGGGGCCCACCTGAGGAATGAAGTCTACAAAAAATGCCTGTAATATCTTTAATATTTCACGACGGAGAGCACAAAGTTCTTTTTTGTGATGAGCTCAGGAAAACATTAAAGGAACCAGATAAAACAGAGTCCAGACCTCTGCCTCTGCCTGTAGGAAGCAAAGTTTGGGCTGAGACTGGAGGAAGGGTTTTAAGTTAACCAACATCAGTAAGGAAACGGGAGCCCTGATGTCCTCAAACTTCCTAATTGAAATTTCCACACTGACTGTGAAAACTGTTCCAAAAATGATATAATTTGAACTAACATAGCCAGAGGTCTCTCTCTTTTTTTTTTTATATTTAGTTAAAACTCAAAGGATGTTTTATCCTCCAGTGTGCAGAACAGAATCCTGAGACAGCTGAGTCCAGTTAAGATAAGGGCTACTTGCTGTGAAATTCAAATTTAGGGTATCCACGTGTTCACTGTTTTTAAATCTGTAAGGACGGCTTCATTCTGATGTAATTTTCTGAGGTTAAAATGAAAAAGTGATTCAGGAGCATCTGCATTTGAAAACATGTTCGAGAGATGACAGGCAAATGATTTACCGAATCATTCAGTCAAGCTTCCCTGACTGACCTCACTTACTGCTGTTAAGAGGAGCTGTTTAATTTCACACCCGAGCTCCAGTTTGTTTCTGCAGGGAATCAACTCAAATCTAACACCGGGAACCTTAAACACTATGATTTAGTGCTCTCTTTGTCCTATTTCAGCGTACGTTTGAAGGTCAGGGTTGCCTCTGGTAGAGCATTAGCCTGTGTTTAAGTGTCGAGTGAGTAGGTGTTTTTCGTATTGTGCTCAGACTCTCACAGCAAGATTGAAAGTGCTCGCTATTTGCTGAAGGAGCTCTGCGGCACAACAAGAGCCGTAGAGAAGACGGGGATTGCAGTGATTAGGGTTCAAGCAAAAACTTTTCTGCACATCTGTTACTTAAACTAGACTGAACTTCACTTGAACTTAAGCTTGAATAAACTTTGCCGGGCTGGTGCGTGACATTTTAAAATTTGCTTTGATAGCACCAACAGTACATCAGGCTGTCTGTAATATACACATACGCACTGCTGGAAGTAGATTTTCTTGATATTTATGATGCTGTTTACTTTTTTTATCATAAAAAAAAATCCATTCCATTTTACTGAGAGACAAGTGTTCACCTGCTGGATTGCGAGCTGTCTACATTTTGTCAGCGGCCATGGCGGTGCTTAAGAAATAAGCTGAGAGAACTTACCCTAGACCGCATTATGAGCATGCACTAATGCATTACCTGATACTGATTTACAGGGTTTGTTTACTCACCAGCACACAGGTGTCTGATGTTGTCATATCTGTTACAGTTCTGTTCTAAAACACTCCTATGGTTGATGTGTTATTCTTTATCCATGCTAAGTCTAGTATTATGTGTCTGATAGTGAGTTGTTGTGTTTACTTTCCAGTTCTGCTGCACAATGCACTCCCTTTTGTTGGATTTGGGTTCCTGGACAACTGCATCATGATTGTTGCTGTAAGTGTCAGTTTCATATGTATGTGGGTGAGTGTATCCAAACCTTTGACTGGTACTATATATAATATAATATAATGCAATTCATATTCATCTTTCAGAGCTGGCACTATTCTTTTAGTGTCAGTCTCTGGAGGTAGCTACAGTAGCACAACCTGAAGATCACAGGTTACTTTCCATTTCAGATGGAATAAAAAGTTTCTGCTCTAAAGGAAACCACAAACTGAGAGACTCAGAGCTTCTGCTGAATTATGAAAAAGTGATTTAGAGGTTATACTATATTCAGTACCAGTCAAACGTTTGGACACACCTTCTCATTTAATGTTCTTATTTATTTATTTTCACATTGTAAATTAACAGTGAAGTCATCCAGTCTATGAAGGAACACATAAGGAATCATATAGTAAACTTAAAAGTGTTTAACAAACCAAGATATGTTTTAGATTCTAGATTCTTCAGAGTAGGCACTTCTTGCTTTGATTACAGCTTTGCACACTCATTTTCTCAATCACCTTTATGAGGTAATCACCTGAAATGGTTTTCCAACAGTCTTGAAGGAGTTCCCAGAGGTGCTGAGCACTTGATCCCAATTGGCTTTAGATCAGGTGATTGTGGAGGCCAGGTAAAAAAAAAAATCTCAAATTTGGACTCATCAGACCAAAGGACAGATTTCCACTGGTCTGATGTCCGTTCCTTGTGTTCCTTGGCCCAAGCCATTCTTTTTCTCTTGTTGCTCTTCCTTAGAAGTGGCTTCTTTGCAGCAATTCAACCATAAAGTCCAGATTCACACAGTCTTCTCTGAACAGTTGATGTTGAGATGTGTGTGTTACTTGAACTCTGTGAAGCATTTAGGTGGGCTCTTATCTGGGGTGCTGTTAACTTGTGGTTTCTGAGGCTGGTAACTCTGATAAACTTATCCTGTGCAGCAGAGGAAACTCTTGGTCTTCTGTTCCTGGGGCGGTCCTGATGAGAGCCAGTTTCATTATAACGTTTGATGGTCTTTGCGACTGCACTTGAGGATACTTCTTGAAATTTTTCAGATTGACTGACCTCCGTTTCTTAAAGTAATGATGAACTATTGTTTTTCTTTACTTAGTTGAGTAGTTCTCCATAATATTACTCAAATAGGGATATTAACTGTATACCAACTCTGTCCCTTCACAACACAACTGATGGTCTCAAACACATTAAGAGGGCAAAAAATTCAAAGAATTAACTCTTGACAGGCACAGCTGTTAACTGAAAGCCATTCCAGGTGACTGCCTCATAAAGCTGACTGAGAAAATATCAAGATGTGCAAAGCTATCATCTAAGAAAGAGATGCCTACTTTGAAGAAACTAAAATATTAAACATATTCTGGTTTGTTTAACGCTTTTTTTTTTTTACTAAATAATTCCATATGTATTTCTTCATAGTTTGGATGACATTACTATTGATCTACACTGCAGACAATTTTTAAATCATGAAAAACCACTGAATTAGAAGGTGTGTCCAAACTTTTGACTGGTACTGTATATAGATTAAGTTTTGACCATGGGTTCTGCAAGGTAAGAAGCTTTGCACTGAGCTTTGAGTTATGCTACAGTCACACTAGGGAAAACAGTGACCGGAGACTGTGTGCATTTAATTTGCAATTTAATTGCGTTTGAAATGGTTGCTTTGAAAATAAATCATAGTCTTTCTGAGTGGAGTCAATTTGGCAATTACTTGTAATCCATATGCAAAATGTCATAGGCGCTCAGCAACCTTGCTTTTATATAGGGATATAACCGGAATACAATGAGTTGAGTCCCAAAGAGTTGCTTACAACAGTGTTCACTGAGCTTTCCCTTTGTATAAATTAACTTCTGTCATCTCTGTGTTCTCCTGTTTTTTTTTTTCAGGGCACACAGATTGAGTTATCAATCGGCGTGGTTCTCGGCATTTCAACTATGGCAGGTCAGAGAATCTCATATTCTTAATGCAACTTAAATCTTTATTTTGTTTTTTGTGTTTTGTCTTTTCATAGCATTAATTACCTGAATTATGTCAAATGCTTTAAACAGCTAAAGAAGGGAGTCGCCCATGTGTTAACAGTGCAACACTTTTTTCTGTAAACATGCTGAGAAATGTGTGCTAGACTTCCTCACATTTGTTTTTCCACTTTGAGTTTGCATGTACGTCACATTTGGTTTCCTGTATGTTTGTATGCAGAAAAGCAGTATTTTAAATCAGTCACTTATTCTTAAATTTGATCAGATTTAGGAAAAGAGAAAATTTGACAGTAGCAACTTAGACTCAGCTCATGTACAGCTGCCATCATGTGACGACGTGCTAAATCACAGTGGACTCCCGGCTCTCCAAATGGAAGAACGGGCGCTTTCAGATTAAGTGTTGACAGAGTGGAACTGTGTCATAATGAAACCTAATAAAAGAATTGTGATGCTGTTTTAAAATAATTATAAGGTGAGGTCAGATTAAAGAAGGACAGGAGGCTGGCTGCGATAATAAAAACTTCATGAATATGTTAATGCTGATCATTAGCACATTGAATGGATATTATAATATCCTCTCAATGATGCACATTTGAATTTTTATCACTTGCCCCTGTTCACTGTATCTAGAAGAGACCCGTACGTCGCTCTGAGAATGAACACATAGCAATGAGCAAATGGTTAGTTTTGTGCGACCATCTCACTCAGCGTTTCAGATTTAGTGTTTTGTTAAGCTCAGTGAAAGAGAGTGTCCTTTAGTTTGTCGTTAATCATGCCCAGAATAAAAGGAAGCGGAGTTGAACAGCAGTGGGCATTTCCCTTTCAGCTGTTGGCAGTGATGGCAGTTCTTTCTCTTGAGCTCAAGCTTTTAAACGTCCAGCAGACTGGGTAACCTGATCTGTCTGAAAGACTTTGAAGTGCTACTGCTGCTGTTTCACCCCAGAGCAGAGGGGGTAGAAGACCAGGGTTCTTTTTAAATTCCCCTTCACCTGGACGGATGTGAAAGACTTTACCTTTTCCTGTTAAATAGATCTATAAGGGATATACTGTAGAGAAGAGTCATTTGAATTTTCACTTCAAACATTTCCCCGTATATTTCTAGCCAAAGCCAGGTTTCAGTTAAAAAAAAAAAAATCTCCATTTGTTCATTTTTTTTTCCCAGCGAATGGATGATTGGAATTTTGATTAAAGCAATTTCAGGCATGGTAGGACTTGCAGAGAGAAGGTTATCAGGCAGAATGTGCAAAATTCATTTTTAGAGAGGACACTGAAGTTTGACAGCAGAGCTTGTTATCTCTCTGTGGGGAGGTTTTCTAGCCCAGGTTTGACAGGGAGCTGTAGCAGATACCCTCCTTAAATTAGTAGTTAGAAAAGAAAATCTAGATCCACCACAGAGCCACTCGCAGACAAGAAATACTGAGAACTTCTGTTCTTTCCTCAAGCACAGCCTTAACCCACTTTCTATCACTCTGGTCTGTGAACCAAAAGGCTGCAGTTATCTAACCTGGTCCAGAGTGATTTAGCACTAATGTCAAGTCTGTAGTGAAGACCACAAATCACATCCTAGGAGGCAAAAGTGCCTCTGCTCGCTCGATGAGGATGGAAGCTGCATAAATCGTCTACTGCTGACTTTTCTAATTACTTCAGTTAAAGAGCGTTAATGATGTGAAAAGCCCCAAACAGGAACAAATCTATGAAAGATTACAACTCCAAATTAACAATGACTGAAGTCAAAGAATGAGCCGTCTCAGGTCCCCACAGTTTGGAACATTTGATTGATTACACCAGTCATTTTCAAACTGGCGGCTCTCAGACGACCAGGCAAAAACATGAAGTGAAACTAAGGTATATTTATGTTTGTTTGTTTATTTATTTGTTTCAGGGAAAATAACTAAATGAGTGTCTGCTGACGGAGTTAGAGGCAAGGTTGAGATGGTTTGATCATGTGCAGAGAAAGTGAGAGTGACTATTTGGACAAATTATGTTGTTCTTTTGCTTTTTTTGTTACTCATTTTAAAAATTGTGGGATGTGAACTTTTTTCTGAAGCGGGACATGCCAGAAGAAGTTTGAGGACTACTGATTTAGACTTGATTTTTATTTTCAGAACCCCTTTTTAACTTTTAAGAGCTAAATAACATCTCACATTATTCCCACTCAGTGGGTCCTAAACTTTTTTCCTGCAGAGGTGCCCTGCAGTTTGGGAACCACTGTCCTCCTGACACATTTAATCCTTTTAGGATTCAGTTTGCACACTTGAAGCCTTGCAAACACACATTGGCAGCTTTGAGTGAAAACAGTAGTATGTAAGGCTGTGTACTGTTGAGTGTAGGAATACTTGTGTTCTTGTCACTGCAGTGAGGCTCGTTCATGCACACCTGTACAATATGGCTGACTGTATAGAGGAGGAGTACAGACAAAGGCGAGAGCCTCCGGTAAAATGTTTCTGCCGTCTCCCATTTGTAACTTCACATTGTTTCATGCCCCATTTATCCAACAGCAGTCGTCAGTGAATAATTCACATGCAGACAGTATCTCTGCCTTTGCTTCAGTTGGAGAAAGTTTTTTTTTTTTTTTTTTTTTTTTTGCCTGGTTCCAGGCATTTGAATCTGTCTGCTCCATCGAGCTGACAGCTCTATCTAATATTAGACAAACTGTTTTAGAAAGTTCCCAAAAAATATGATGAGGTGTATTTTTTAAATTTTATTTTTACCCCAAAGTGGTAATCCAAATAAATACTAAACACATTCACTACTTGACTACTTGACCAAAATTATTGTGACTGTTTGCAATGAACTTGCAATCTTGTTGCGTCTGAAGATTGCTTCGAAGACTGGGACCAGGTCAGTTGCCATCAGTTTGTTATTGAATGGGGTCACATTGGTAATTACATGCAGTCAAATCAGCGATTAGCTGTGATAAAACAGGCAAAATCGAAAAATCTGTTGCCACCTACATACAAAGAAATTTACATTAAACAGGAATTCAGCCAGAATCTCATGGATTTGAAACAGAAATGGTGACACAGCTGCTGCAGGACAGTGATTTAACTGCAAAATGACATAGGCCCTCAGCAATGTTACTTTCATATAGTAATAAAACCAGAATACCGCCAGCTCGCAATCAGCTGAGTCGAGTTCCCCATTCCAAAGAGACGCATCAAAGACAAATTGTGCTCATCAGCGCACACTGACACAGATTGATTGCAATGTCTTGGCAATCTGCGTTTATAAATTAGACAACAATTGCAATCTAAAGTGCTTGTCCGGAGCTTGAAGGTGTTGAATGCTCAACCTCTGTGCAACCAGTCGGTCATACCAACTACTTGCAATCAGTCGCTGAATGTGGAAAAATTCAGTGCAATCACCACTGATGCCACCCTATTTTTACTTTAATTTGACTGAGCCATAAAGTCTGTAGCCACCCCCCTTTTTTCTGGTCATTTGACTCTGTCTGTCTTTGATTTTATCCCCTTTTTAAAACCAAAACTTTTACTACTTGAAGAATGTTGTCGAAATATCAGTTACATGGTAATTTATATGTTTGGAACCAAGAATCACTTGGATTGTGGCGCACGTGCCTGCCCTCCTCATCAACCTGTCGATGTGCATCAGATCAGACCCAAAGAGGCAGAGAAAATAGCAAATTAAAGGCACCGCTAACCTTTTCTCGTAATTACATTTGAGTAGCTTGACCTCATAATCAAGTCTCAAGCTGGGCTCTCTCTCTCTCCATCACTGCTGTCTCTTCAAGGGCTGTATGGAGGTACAGTGCTTTAACATGAGCGAGATATTGCATCACATCTGTTTTAATCGTCTTCAGAGTGTAGGTTCATTAAAGCGGCGTGGTCATATTACCTCAAATCAAACACATTTGCGTGCGTGTGTGCGTGTATCCTCCTTCAGCTAACTTGTACATTGTGTGTTCCCTCTTCCTCTGCTGCATAGCCAAGAAGTCAATGAGTGTGAAAAGGATGCAGCGTTCCACACTCGGCTTTGTGACCATTATGAGTACACCATCCAGATGCTCTAGCCGTACTTGTCAGTGTGAGCACACTAAAAATAGTAACCTTAAGTATGAAGCACTGTACACTCGCATGCTTTGAGACAAAGCATCCTTTAAATAACCACACAGTGGACACTAAACATCACATCACCTAAATCAGCTAAAGAAACAGCCCCTTTTATTTGTGGTATATGTTTGTGTATCACTACACTCAAAAAATCAGACGGACAAGCTCAAGACCTGCTAGAGATGATGACTGTGCTGTGGCAGTGATGACACTGTCTCTTTGTGTGTGTGTGGTTTTTTTTTTTTTTTTTTTTTCTGGAGGGTTTCTGTAACGCTGCAGCAGCAATACTCAGCACTCAGGGTCATGGACAACTGAGAGAACAGAAGTAAAGCGCAGGCTTTATTTTCTGTCTTTAGGCACAGCTGTTGCAGTAACACACAGCGCAAGCAAAGGATACAGACGCTGAAATGATTTCAGCATCCCCCTATCCTCTTCTAAATGTGCCGCTCTGAAATCGTCAGCACAAGAAGCAAAACAGCAGCACTGTGGTCTTTTGTAGTGCCTCTGCCTCTTTGATGAGCCCGCAATGCACTCGGGATATCCATCATGGCCTGTGGGAAAATACTGGCCCATATTTGCTCTGTGCATCTTTTATATTTGTAAATTGCTGTAAGGATTAATCCATAATTATTTGGATAAATACTATGGCTGATAAATGCTTGCTCTCTTTTGGTAAGGAGAGTGGCCACTAAAGTACTGCAGTGTAAGGAAAGTAGAGAACGACCCGGGGATAACAGAAGTGCTCATTTACTTCACCATCAATACAGTCTTTTACAAGGGTGTGTCACTACAGTCAGAAGGGACAAGAGATGTTAGAACCCAGAGCACTCGTCCCCATGTTAGGGAAGTACACTAGACTTCACCCACTCTCTGATTCCCTGATCTTTGTGTATCTAACCACGTTTTCTTTCCTGTACATTTTTATTTTCATCCAAAAAGACTATTATCTCACTTTATGTCAGGTTGTCCTTTTTCTCTTTGTCATTCACTGCAAGCCACGGGTATTATACCTATACTGTTATCGAAGAGGCTAAATTTAGTAACCTGTTATATGATGGATGCCACTCTATCAGCTGGAAGATAATTTGACATTTCCAGGTACAAACTTCATGCTGGCAAACTGTCTCTTGTCTGTCCTCAACATAAACCTCAATTTCCCAGCGCGCGCTGTAACCCACGCCTCTTCTTCTTCTTCTTCTCACATTCTCTACAGCTGCTGCCCTTGGCAACCTGGTATCAGATCTGGCAGGGCTGGGGTAAGACTTTTAACACAGAAATACACACACACACACGCGCGCACACACACATGTATTCTTATGGGTAACTGCTATACAGAAATTAAAAGGGAAATTCAAACAGTTCAACTACAATTTAAAACAAGGAAAGGAAAGGAAAGGAAAGGAAAGGAAAGGAAAGGAAAGGAAGATTTCTTAAGCTGATAGTACAGCAACACAGTGTTTTCCACACAAATATACACAGATAATAATAAACATATTATTCATGCTACTTTAAGAAGATAAAGGATTGCCATCATATTACCACCTCTTTGTCCTTAGGGCTAACTCAATAAATTGCTCAGTATTAATCACTTATAGGATTTAGCCCAGGTTACCACCAGCCTAATTTAGGCTTATGAGTGTAGTTTGATTAAAACAGGTTTGAATTAGGTGTTTATAGATGGGGAAGTAGAAATTATTTTTTTGTGATCTGTAAGCAGGAGTTATGAACTCTAAGGGTGATTTACAGTTTATCCTTTACAAAAGAATATTTTTTTATGTGTGCACATAATATAATAGTTTTAACTGCCATTATACCCTGTATTAAACATGAAATGTGAAGGTGACATTTTTTTTAACCCCCACTTAAAACAGATTTTTTTTTTAAATCCCTGATGCATGCTTTAATTCATTTGTTTTCCTCCTGCAATTTCTTCATTTTTATTTTGTTTCCTCTCTCAGAAAAACCACAAATAGTTTTTTTTCTCCCTTCCTACATAATTGAAATTAAAAGAATAAAATTAAGTAAAGATTAATTCAAACATTGACTGCCAGGACTGATGAATTGGTGCACAATATTTAATGTGATTTCCTTAATAACAGGATAATGATATAGCAGTGCTTTAAGGTCATGTGTCATGGATTTTTCCATCAGCTCATTCATGACCGTTATCTACCTAAGCGCCTCCTTGTGGCCACAGGGACAATAACCCTCTTGAAAATGAGATCTGGATCTCAGTGGGGTTTTACCAGGTTAAATAATGGAATAATGAAAAACTGGCTTCATGAGCTCAGCCATGCTTTTTACTTAATAAAGTGATGGGAGAGGACTTTAATAGTCAGGCGAATGTACTGAGAATGGATTTACACTCATTCTTTTGAATGCAGACCATACAGTGGAAGACACCGTGCTGTTTCCTTTTCAGTGTTTTTTTCCTGTGACACATTACTCCAGGTCTTGTGGTCCATGTAAACACTCTCAGTAGGCACACACAGTTTTGCTGCTGTGAATGAGTTTGTGATTGGCACTCAATCAAAGAGGAAAGTGGAGTCCCTGTGGCCACTTTATCAAGGTGAGACAAGGAGTGTGAAGGCCATTCCTCTGCTACAGAGTCTCAGTGGAGCTACAAGATATTTTCACTGCAACATTTGCGATACAGATTTTGTACACTGCAAATAGGAAAGGCTTTAGTGTACACATAATGCTAGACCTTTAAATTACACTGGGAGCCAGTGGCACTTTAGTGGCTGCTGAGAGACTTGGTGGACTTCTTGCTGAGGTTGTAGGTAAGCTCAGGCTCTGAGATCCCAAATGACTCTTTATTGCAAATGTTGCTGTTGGATTTCAAACTGTTTGGTTAACAGCAGTTGGCAAAGTCCCTAAATTTTAAAAAAAAACAAAAAAAAAACATATGCATATGGTTTTCTATTTGTGGCTTGGATTACATCCACACTTTGAAACACAGTCAGTTCACCTGGAACGAGATCAAGCTTCCCATTTCCAGGCAGCATGGATGTGAGGATGTTCAGCTGAACTCATTATCCACCTGCATACATGAGCCAAATGAGAGGCACTAGAGACTGAGTAAAATGCTGCTAATAAGCTTACTGTGAACGGCAGCTTCTTTTAGTTTTGTTGAAATGTTCAGATTGTTGTCAGAGTGCCTTCAAGTTTTATTTAGTCACAACTGACTTTTGAACTGCTATGATGTGCAGTGAACAACAGCGTCCCAGGCTGCAACTTTTTTTTGCCTTACCTGAGTTCCTCTCTCCTGATTAATGTGGGTGTAATGTACCTTTTGTCCGTAAAACTTTTTTGCTGTTGTTGTTGTTAGAATTACTTAAAATAAAAAATAAATTGTCCTGTCCCCGGTGTTTTCTGTTTCTGTGGATGCATGCCAGCATTTTAGCAAACACACTGAGATTGTAAATTGTGTGTGGGTGTGCTTTGTGCAAATAAATCCATAAACCCGCACACAACAGCACACAGCAGACATGAATTTTCCTAATTTAAGAGACACTGACTCACTTGTATAGAATTTCATGTGTGTGTGTGTTTTCTTTGTGTTTGGGCCTGTGGTGAACAATCTGTGCAACCATATCCACATATGTGCCAGTGTATACATATTTTATCGTGTAGGAGTTCATCTTAGGCCACGTTTGTAATATTTTCCTCCGTACGCGTGTTTAAGTGTTTTGACAAATGTAGGAAACCATCTGAATCTCGCTGTACTCCATAATTTAGCTCATGAGTCATTCTGACCATTCAGACAGTTTTTACCGATGCTTCTGCACAGCTTGGCCTCAGCTGTTGAATGAATTTCTTACAAATGCAATGCATCAGTGGCTTTTTAGGGCAGACGAAGAAACACACATTAGCGATCTTTAGGGAATACAAAAAGTGGAGACGTATCGCCCTGCGTATCATGCCTGCATTTCCACCTTACTCCTTCTGGAATAATCTGGATTATATCCCATTACCTTGCATTATAAAGAGTAGGGGAATGACTGTGTGACTGATGCCTTTTGAACTTCACAGACTAACAATAGTGACATTTCATCAATCTAGGCTTATCTAGTGTGGCCCCTAATACTTGCTCTTTTTCCACAATTCTGATGCACATCTCTACTAAAGCTAACACTGCACAAAATTTTTTTCCACAAACTGAGAAACTGTGTGAGTGTGTGTGGTTTTAGTGCCTTCAGATGTAATTTTCCAAACTATAAAATGTTTCACGGGATTTTCTGGTCATTTGTGATGCAGCCAGTTGCTGTTTCAGCCTGCTTCACGTACAGTGAATATGCCGCCTGTTGTTTTGGGGATGAGCGCGGGCCTTACAGTAGCTATCTCTGCTTTCAGTAAATTTCATCATTCCAGTATTGCGATTGCTACAGTGTTTTGTTTTTGATGCAGAGCTGATTTATTTTGCCTTCTGTTGTTGCAAGAGGATGAATTTGATGTAAAAGCTGCGAATGATTATGACAGTTATTTAAAAATCATTTTAAATGCAGAATTGAAATATAAAACATAAACCAGAGACTTAATGGCTACAGTGTAACCAGTTCAGATGCTGCAAGAAAAAATATTGTCTAATAAATCTAATTTTTGTCCTCATCATTTTGGTTTTATTGGCTTAATAGCTCATCATCTGTTATGATAAGTATCAGTCCTGAAACACTCTATTTCTACTACTTCTGCTGCCTGATCCTGAAAGGCGATGGGCCCAAAAGTACACCCCTCTAAACACACATGCAGGTTTCCTCAGGTTGCCTTTTTGTCAGATATGCTATGTGCAGATTATCGCTCCCCTAACCGCTCCAGCTGCAGCTTATTTGCATGTGCAGCCGACTGAGGCTCCATTAGTGCCAGTGAGCGAAGCAGTCCTGGATCCAAATATCAACCTGAATTTCTTTCCTCACATTCAAAACTGCTTCACCTGCACCGTATTTTCATGCTTTTGGCATATGTAGGGTCACATGACTGGTCAGGATGCTGTTATTGTGTTTATGTCAGTTACCTTAGTCCACTTTCTCCACTATTCCTTCTGCCAGATAATCTTCTTCTTTTTTTTTGCTTAAATGCCATTTGGCAGACTGGCTGTCACCTCGTGTCCATTTTACACAAAAGTGGCTCTAACTGCTCACTGGAGCACAATAATGACCTTCTTGCTCAATTTCCAGCATGGCCAACTATAGAAAGAGTCCCACAGTTTCCAAATGTCTTTCATTCCTGAACTATTGAGGCAAATGTCTCTCTGGGAACACTCAAAACTTTAGATACCACTTTATACACCTTTGCCTCGGTGCATGATGTGCCACAATTTATCTCCAGATATTTCCTCAGAAGCTATAACTTTGATTCTAGCCGGAGTAGAAACAAGTGCGTGGCTTCCCAAACAGGCAAAGGGACTCCAGTTGAGTTCTAGAGACATAATTAAAGCAAACAGGAGGCACCTGAGCACAATCAGGAGTATCTCAGTAGAGGCTCTGAACACTAATGACAGATTGCTGTTTTTGTTTATTCCCAGTGGCATATAGTTCTTCATACAATATTCATTTTCCTATGTCAGACAAACCTTAGAAGTTATGGAGAAAAAAAAAGACGTCTGCATGATTGGTGAGTTTCTAGTAGAGCGCGCTTTATTTGCTGCAATCCATCTTTGCTCCGTCATCTGTATAAATTCACGTAAAGCGCGGAGTTAATTTATACACGGTGAAAGCTTCCTCTTTGACTCCATCTGTTGTTGGAGCTGAGATTTGGCATCCTGCTGGGTTTATGAACGGCAGCGACAAGAAGCAGATTGGAACATTAATCTGCTGATTTATTTTGTCATTATTAGCACTAACTCTTGTTGTTTGCGTTGCTGCCCTGGGTAGGAAAGTATCATTCTGCGGGTGGGTTTATTGACTTATGATATATAATGCAGAAAAATATCAGCGGGGGATCATTATGTGAACAGGAACAATGCAAACACAAATAGACAGCGGCAGATTTAACCTATTACAGAAATTGCCGTAAGCCTTTAACAAAACCAATTTTGATATGTTTGTTTGTGTACGCCACATTTTACTGAGTGAGACTTTTTATTTCACATCATTTTTCTTTTTCTCACAATAACATTTTAATGAGCGCAAGACTTTACTATTCAGACTTTATTTGTTTAGAATGATTTGATGGAAATCTTTGATGTTGCTGCTGGAATAGGTGTGTGCAATAATTCTCCAGGCTTTCTGAAGTTTTCTCTGGACATTGTCTGTTTTTTCATTCATTCATTTTCAGTCCACTCTTTGTGTCTGGCCATTTTCATAGGAATGTCATCTGTTTGTTAAGCCACTTAACACTGATCTATGAGTCATTTAAGCATTTAAAAAAAAAAAAAAAAAAAGGCACCTAACTCAACCTTTGAGGGCTTCTTGTTTAAATTAAAGCTGCGTAAGAGTTCAGGCTGTGTTGAAGAGTAAAGGTGGTCATAGCAAATCTTCACTTTCAAGCTCCTTAGAATTGCATGTTTGTCAATAAATCACTGCACCCATTTCCCATTTTCAGCAAAATATTAAAAAAATTTAAAAAATGAGGGGTTGCTCAGGACTTTTGCACAGCACTGTATATAAAGCATTCTATCAGTAGAATAATGCTGCTGCTGCAGTTTGCTGAACTATGTTATGCCTCTTCCTACTTTATTCTTTTCCCTTCTGTCTGTCTCTCCCTCTCCTCAGTCTGGCAGGTTATGTAGAAGCTCTGGCGTCTCGGTTGGGAATGCAGATTCCTGATCTGAGCCCAAAACAGGCCGATATGTGGCAGACCAGAGTCAGCTCTCACACGGTTGGTATAGAAAAACTTACAGCTGTTAACCCAGAATTTGGTCTTCCCCTCTCAGCGGACCCTGGTGGATGTGGATACTAATGAAACTGCTGCAAAAGCCATTTCTGTTGGGTTTCTATTTACTGTGTAAAATGCTCATCAAACCAGGTCAGGCTTTTGCACGCTGACAACAGAAACACAAGTCTCTGCGACTGGCCCATTCAATCACTCCATTCTCCTTAAAGGAAATTAAACCTGACTGATCTTTAATATGCTATGACTGCTGAAGCGCAAAGTATAATTAGCTTCAGTGATTAGTGTGGCACTAAAAGTCACCTGGCTGGCTGTTAAAGGCTGTTGTGGCTCATTAGGAAATTCTTTTTATTAAATATAAGGCTAAATTAACATATCGGGCTGTGGAGATTTCAAGTGTTTGCTCCCAAGCCTTTGTTTGTCTTACTATAAGACAGTAGGTGTGGCATGAAAAGCACTGAGCTTAATAAAAATAGCAAAGATTTCTTTGAACCAACAGACCAATCTGCAGTTACATAAACAACTTTTAATACAGTAAATCGCAATTCTAAGCACAACTAGTTAGACTTTTCTCTCTTTATTGAACCCAGAGAATTATTAATCACACTGCAGGCTGGAGAAAGTATGACTTCTCCAGAAGGTTACTAGATTCAGCTGCTCCAGTTAAAAAGACAAGATTGGACATGCGTGTTGAAGATGTCCTTCTATAAATAAAGGCCACTGAGTCTGTTTTTCTGACAAAAATCTGCTCAAGAAAGATTGGTTTGAACTTTCAGAGAACTTGAAGCATTATAGAGATGCACAGAGGGTACAGAAGACCTGTGTGTTCATCAGTCAGTAATAAGGCGAGTTTTCATGTATTTCCTGAAATACATGAAAAAGAATCCCGCCGTAACTTTCTCCAGCTTGCTAAAACCTTCGTGTTCTTCTTCCCGTGCGCAGGGTAAAGCCATCGGCGTGGGCATCGGCTGCATCCTCGGCATGTTTCCTCTTCTCTTCTTCAAGGACGAGGATGAGAAGAAAGAAGGCCAGATGGAGGTGAAGGAGAAAACGCAGTCACCACCTGCTCCAGCAGAGAGCAGCAAAAACTGAAACGGAACTGGAGACAAATGCTATTTGGAATCCATTTGAACACTTGACTTAATCTGACACTGACTGGAGCGTATGGAAATGTCAGTGAACTCCGTATGGTCCAATCACGTGGCTCAATTGAACTATCACAGGTATTCTGAAGAGGATTTTAGATAATATTTCATTGCAAACTCTGAACTTAAGCACAGGAAAGCTCATCATCTCTTGAAGAAACAGGACTGCTGCTAACCGTTGCACCGTAACCTCACTTTGTCTCGACTGACCGACACGGCCGGAAACGTATTTGTCTAAGACGCTGCAGCGGCCTCCTCGTTTCCTCCGAGTCTGCTCAGTGAGAGATATCTAAACTCTAGATTGTTATCTGCATATAGGATAACTGACAGTTTTAAGCACCCCCTGAAATTTTACAAATGAATACACAGTTAAATCTCAGTCGTATTAAAATCTTAAACTTCATAGGAAAGACTGAACGAAGAGCCACGTCATTTGTTCAGTTTAGTGTTTAAATACCTTTTCTGTGTTTCCTTGTGAGTTTTTGATGGTTGTAAACCAAGGACTGAGTGTCTTCAGTTTTGCAAGCATGTAAGCTTTTGGATTTGATCAAGGTCTCAAAGTCCCAGCTCATCCACAGGCCTTGACAGCTAGTCGGCTGCAGGCGATTGAATATGTAACACCTGATGGCTTTGTTTTTTTTTTTTTTTTTCTTTTTTCATTTTTTGGTCAAGCATATATGTACTGCATATAAGCTTGCATGTTCTGCCAAAGCATTTCCACAAGTCACTGAAATGTGCTGAGAAGCTGAAATGTGTACTCTATGCGAACAGCTTTGAAACCTATTTTTGTTTGAAGAAAAGGAGCGGAGCAAGAGGCAGAGGGAGGAAGAGACGGTGAACAGCTTTGGCAGAACGATATGAACTACAAGCTGTGGACCACCTGAGACCTCTTTCCCCATTTGCACTGATCCTCTGGCTCATATATCATGTGATGTCCCTCTTTCTGCTCTGTATTTGCGGCCTAGAGCCAATATCCAACATATCCCTTCCAAGGCAAGTTAATATGCAACCTCTTCTGAAAGCAACCACAGCACAGGGGGGTAGTTTAAATGTTGTTTTTGCATAATGTGTTTGTTGTTGTTTTCATTCTAAGAGATGGCTGTTACAGGATGTGCAAACGGGCTGCATTTCCTCTTGTCCCTCAGTTCTAATGTGTGTTACTGCCCTCCACTGGCTGAGACACAAAGATTTTATTTTTGATTTTTTTTTTTCTTTCAACTTGGCAGACCTGCTACAAGCCCCCACGCACGTGGGGTATAATTCGGCCCCCAGCACCACAAACCTTAGCTGCTAATCTTCTCCAGCTATAATTTCCAATCTCACTGCATCATTTATCACCCTGTAATTATTGTTAAAATGATTCTCCTTCAGGGGCCGAAATGAAGGAGGTAAATATATGAGAAGGAGCTCCGTGTCACAGGGAGTGTATTTATTTTGTTGTAACATTCAGACTGATGTTAATGTGCGTTTGTATTATGTTTCCTCTTTATCTCAAAGGGCCATGTTCAGAACAGAAAATATTTATCAGCACAAAATATACCTTTGAGTATATTTTCAGCAGCGTTCTGTCCCAGGAAGGACCGCTTTGTTCCAGTCTAAACTCACTACACTTGTTCTAAAAACACTAAGGAGACTTTACTCTGTATATGACTGTTCTAGCTATTTATTATGTGGGTAACATGTGATCCTGAAGAGTGCTAATGAAGAAAATATATAAAATGAACACATGCATATATGTAGCTAGGATTTTTGATCTTGATTGCTTGATTTACACCTTGCATGCACTGCTAATAAAAAAAAAAAAAAGTAACCTTAATTTGTTAAAAATGGAGTATGTTCTAAGGTTGTGCATTGCAGCAGGATATGAATCAGTGGAGGAGGATAAAGGAGAGGTAAAGTACAAGTAACTCAGGCTGGAATAAGATGCACAAGCTATATTTTTTTTTTGTGGCTACAAAGAAGAATCATGTGTTTCCCTTTAAGATAGCCAGTGATAAATTGTAGTTCTTTAAAACTGGATTGTCTGTTCAAAGTAAAGGCTATTATGAAAAAAAAAAAAGTTTCCAGTAATAACAGCAATTTGCCTCTTTGAACCACGCTGTTAAATGGCCTGTCTCCAGGCTTTAAGACTCTTTAATGTGCAGCCAGGTGCGGTAAAAACATATAATCTCACTTAAAATATGGTAATATAGGGGAGTTACTGCCTTTTGAAATGGATGAAGTTATTGAAAGGAGGGCAAACAAGAGCTCTGAGCTGATGCAGCCATTTGAATTGTGATTTTTTGGGGGGGAGGGGGGGGTGGATGCAGCATGCTGCAGTCAAATGCATGCATTCTTAAGGATCAGTTTTGTTTGATGTTCTGGTGTTTCTTGAATGCTGTGAGTTGGTAAGCTGTTACGATTACTTTCATTGGTACAAGCAGGTGCTGAGATTAGCTCCATCTTTCTAGGAACTGTTTGGTTTAAGCTGAGAAGAATCAGTTTAATCAGTTATGGGCATGTATGCATTTCACGCAGAGAAAATCTGCATAACGTGGATTAAAAACCTGATTCCTTCCTGCACTACTGTGTCATGTATGGCAGTATGGATGACTTTATTTCTTTTGATGGTGCTGAATAATTCATTTTTGCTTTCTGTCAAGGTAAAATCCATTCCTTTTGTTTGTAAACAAACATTGAATATGTGCTCTGTGCAACTGTAAAAAGATCATTAAAATGAACCTTAAATATAATGTAGAGGAGGAAAAAATGGTGTAGAGTATAGGAGTGTGTTTCTGTGTTTTGTTTTGGAATTTATCTGCTTTGATTAAACAGTTACCACTTGGCTGCAAACATCTTGCCTAGTGTGGACTTCACACATTCTGCATGATCACACTGAAAAATGGTATTTTATAAAGTGATTTCTCTTTTTAAAATGTGTCTATAAGGTATGCATTAAATGCATGGTTCAGCCATGAGGTTATCTGCAAATGATTAATTATGCCTCTGCACACCTGCACAGTGGACATTAAATTAAACTAAAGCTCAGACTTCCAGCTTTAATTCAAGTGCTTCAGTGAAAGTATTGCATTAACTGTTTAGGAGTTCCAGCCGTTTTTATATACACAGTCTCTGGTTTTCAGAAGCACAGGTCAGCCTCAAGTAGGAACACATAGTCATCTTATATCTTTATTTTAACTAGATCATTTACATTCTGTCAATCAATCCCCTGCTCCGGAAAGTAAAGGAGTTCTTTCTTTACCTGATCCAGATACTTGCAGCTGCTTCTCCAATTTTTAAATATCACTTCCTCCTGCGGGGTCTGGATCAAATAGTGGCAAAGATTTAGGAGGACCAGCACAGAATGCTTGAACAAATGAAAGGCAAAGTCTTCCCATTAAAGAACTGACAGCCTGAACATTATCTGGAGACATAATTCTGTGGTTTCAATGATGAAACTTCATTGTGAGTTGTGTGTTATCCTTTTATCTTGTACATTTTTGTAGTTTGCATGGATAACTTATTCCACTTGTTTCTACCTTTTTCTTAAGTGATAAGTTGAGGATTGTGGGTACCCCCCCACTTTTTTAAAGGATATGCAAACACTACAATATAACCAACACAGCTGACTTAAAAAGGTGCACACTTTCACCTTATCTACCTCCAGATGACTGGTGGTGTTTGCAGAAACCATTTATGCAAGTATCCATATTTCTCCAATTTGGACCAGTAACAGCTAGAAAGAGAACATAATCAAGTGTTATAGTGATTTTAAGTACATTTTATACACGTTTGTCGTCTTATTGTAATTATGTGACACTGAGCTCAGGCAGGATCACTGCATGCGCGCACACACAGGCATATCTGTGCCAGATGGGAAAAGACATGACACGAGGAACAGAGATGGAGCCACTTTGCTCGGGGAGAGGCGTCGCATGGAGGAGGTTTGGCTTGATCACAGGAATGAGGAAGCGAGCAAACGGCGAACACTAACAGAAAACGAAAGCTACCTGCTGACTGAAACTAAGCTTCATTTGTTCTTAGAGGTTTTATATTCACAGCTTCAGAACACAAAAATAAAAGCCGTCTTCATTATAGTTTAATAATAACGAACCCACGACAGTTTTCCACTGGAGCTTTATTTGTTACTCACTTAAAAAAAATAAAAATCACATTCCTCCATACAATCAATACTAAAATGGAGCAATGGTGTAGTTAGAAACTCTCACATACACATTCTTACAGTCAGTACATTTATGTAACAAAACATCATCAAAACACATACCAAAAACATCTTCAGTATTGGTCATTTAAATAGCTGCTCATCAACACTCACACTGTAAATTTGCCACTCGCTGCTCGTCTCCCTGCTCTAAAAATGCATCGCCAACATAAAAACATGTGGTGCCACAAATGTTACAGACAAGAACTTAGGATTTAAAGGTTATGACCAGTCCTATACCAGTTAATGAGGCCTGAGGTACTAAGTGTAACCCCATCAGACCTTTTACATCTAAATGTTCAGAACTAATGGCCGAAAGCTATCGTCCCTAACATTTCACTAACACTATGAGACGCACTGATGTACATTCAAACACTGCCACATTCAACAAAATATTTAATAGCATCTTTAATCCAAACTGGCCAAAAAATTTAAATGTTAAAATGTAGTCAGAACTCATAACCTCCTTTAAAATCTTGAATTTACCTTGGAATATTTCTTTATTAAACAGTGTTAAATTTGATTTACACTTTCCCCTCCAACACGCCAACACCCATGAAGTGGACGCTTGTCACATCACCTGTTACGACAAAACTTCAAGCCTCAAAGTAGAGCCTTCATAATTTGAGGGTCGAGTCACTAAGTAAACTGAGCCAAACAGGCAAGTCCAAAACACACATTCTCCTGTAGTTACACAGTTTAGATTCCAAAGCAGCCAATAAAAATGCATCAAGATTGCTTCTCCATGATTAAAGATGACGCACAAACCCAAAGAAAAAACACATTTTCATTAGGCAACCCACACTGTGCATTTTACAACATTTTTAAGTGTAATCTACATTTTCTTTATGTAACAAAATCTTGCACTGTAACTCTACTGTTAGTATTTCTGGCAAAACTTATAATAACCATAATGAAAAGCTAACATTGTAGCTTGCAGATAGCACCATTAATGAACAATCCAATGTGCCACCTTTAAAACTACTTATGCTCCCAAACCTATCATCAGTGCTAAAAAAAAAAAAAAAATACAGCACAATAAATTAAAAAAGGCAAGTGGTATCTTTTGTTTTAAAGTGAATGGCTCATCTGCAATCAGTACATTAACTTCTGATTATTCTGCTTCAACTGTGCAAAGGGAAATGTTCGTGCAGAGAAGGAAATGTGGCACAGTGGAAAAAGGCCCGTTTAAGTCAGTCAAACAACCTGTCTTCATCACTCGGTTCAGCTCAGTTCAGACAGTACAAACAACCACCAGATGTCTCTGTTAAATCAAACTCTCGGTGCTATAAAGAACATGAGAACCACCACGGCACCCAATGAGGAGGAACACGCTTGAGTTTTTAGCTCTTTTTCAGGCTATTTCACCACAGCTTTTTCTGAATTTATTTGATACTGAGCTAATAGAGATTCAGCACCATGCATGTGATGAGAACCAACACATTCAGAATTTCACCTCACTGCTGTTAAAGAGATTTTCAGAGGGGAAACAGATTACTTTGACTTAAGCTATGGGTAGTGCACTCTGGCTTTCAACTGTGCAAGGCAAAACAACATGAGCACAAGATTTCACTTTGTTACCTTTTCCTTTATGTTCACAGGGGAAAACCTGAGGAATATCCATAGAAATTATCAGAAATTATGTCCTTATTCCGCAGACTATTCTCACCTAAAGGAGCTGCCATCCTCACTAAATACTTAGTAATGGCTAACAGTAATATTAATGGTTCCAACTAGACCGTTTGAGAGCTCAATGGTCAGATTAGTATTTCATGTGGTTTTAATCCAAGCCAGTAAACAGTGGAAGTACTGTGACAGTCCATAGTTTTTCACAATTAGGTCCACACACACACACACACACACACACACTGGGGTCACTGACAGTGGTTGTTGGGATGCAACCATCACCCACACAGATCTACAAAATCCTCTGGGTAGAGTGAGTGCAGCGGGTGCAGCTCCCCCTCCTCCTGGCATGCTCCTCTGCGGCCTCACAAGGACAGCCTTTGTGTCCCACCCGAGTGTGACCGAGTACAAGCATGTCTAAGAGTGACTATATGTGCATATTTGTGTCCTAGTGTCTATTTATGCATGAGTTTGTGTGTGTGCATGTGTCCTGGTATTTCTGCCCCATTTATGAGCTGCTGTCCCGCTGTGCTGGCTTAGATCCCCAACCAGTCAGTAGGACAGCACAGATTGAGGAAAGAAAGTGAGCCTCATTACTCTCTTCACACTGTTGCATTGTTGTTGGAGAAGGCAGGCTGCTGTTGAGATGGCTAAGGAGGGGAGAAAGTTGGAGGGAGCAGGGGTGTAGGTGAAAGGGAAAGTGGGATTGGGGCCAGCATTCTGGTGGTGGTACCAGAAACATTTCTTCAACTAAAGTTTCTCATTAGTGTCTGCCTGTTGCGCATCAAACATGGCAGA
Source organism: Archocentrus centrarchus (assembly GCF_007364275.1). Classification (NCBI taxonomy): domain Eukaryota; kingdom Metazoa; phylum Chordata; class Actinopteri; order Cichliformes; family Cichlidae; genus Archocentrus; species Archocentrus centrarchus. The sequence continues at coordinate 17,808,826 of NC_044361.1, read as the reverse complement.
GGGCTCTCCCCCGTTCACATCCAGTACCATAAGTGCAAATTTTCTTTACTCTGTACTGTCAAAAAATAAATAGCACAACCTTTTCCCATTTTAAGTTGGCTGAATGGCCTTTAGGGACACCCATTTTTTTGTCTTTGAGAGGAGATTTAGTACTGAAAGTCTGGTAAAAGAACGTGAAGTGAGATTTTCAGTTTACTTTGTCATTGTTGTTGGAGTGAACATGCTGGCACTGGGCTGAGCACGGAGCAGAGGAGGAGGAGGAGACAGAGGATGTTTTGGTGGTGGGTTCCCTGGGTTTGTGTGTGCGATGCAGGGCGACTGCAGCCAGAATGCTGATTATGTGCACGTGGAAGTACATGGACCTAGGTGGGAAAGAGACGGAAAAACAGTGTGAAACTTTTATTATGCAGAAAAGAAAGAAAAGATTACAAAAAAAAATCTAAAAGGAGAACTGAGATCCAATAGAAAGGACATCGCAGGCATAGCAGCTCTTGACATGCCTCCTATTTTTGTCACAAAAATCCTCCATGTACATTCATGCTCTATATTGCCAAAAGTATTCGCTCGTCTGCCTTCGCACACATACGAACTTAAGTGGCATCCCATTCTTAATCCACAGGGTTTAATATGATGTTGGCCCACCCTTTGCAGCTATAAAAGCTTCAGCTCTTCTGTGAAGCTTTTCCACAAGGTTTAGGAGTGTTTATGAAGCTTTTCCATCCTGCCTTTCATCAACATTCCAGTTCTTGTTGAATCTGTGCCATGAAGAATTAAGACAAGTCTGAAGGTGGTCCACCCAGTATTAGTGTACCTAATAAAGTGGCCAGTGAATGTATATTAAAATAAGGGGCATTAGTTGTGCTAATGTTAAAGAAGAAATCTACATAACTGTAATGACCAGCCTTGGGGACCTGCCCTTATTTCCTGTCTCCTACTCCACTGTCAAAGACAGGAAACATGACCCGGACCAAGTTACTAGCGTATGATATAAGGACTGCTGATGGGTGAATGTGCACTCTGCCTGCACGATTGCAACTTTTTGGAACCATATGAATGTGTCAACAGGCGCTCTTGCTTGGCTTCACGTGTATGAAAACATTGGAAAATTTATATAATATTGAATCACACAACTATGGAGTTAAGGATGAGAGGATAATTTGATTAACACAGGGTAGGACATACCTGTAATAAACTATACTCTGGTCTACTGCAAGAAGCAGAAAAGGCATGACAGTGTAACAGATGGCCAGCTGCGTGGCTGCCCAAGTTAAGATGTCATAGCCCAGCTTCAAGCCTCTGGATTCCAGGAAGTAATGACGAATAGACCTTCGTATCTGGTGGGGAGAGGCAGATGGACATAGAGGGAAAAGTTGTTGTTTTCACACAGGTGATACGATTAGTGTATTCAGGGAAAACTGTTGGTGATCTCAAACTATTCAAATAATGGACAAGAAGGAGAGGAAGTGCAGAGTGTTCTTGTGCAATAAAAAGTCAGTTAAAGCTGTTCCCAGAGAGGTTTTGTTCAAACAGGCATTAAACACATTTCTGGAGTCATTTTCATACTAATGAGATACATTTTTGTTTGTAGTTGTACTGAGAAAACTGAAATATCCTTACGTTTTACACAGTTGTAATAGTAACAGGGCTGTCCAATCGAGTCACAGTTACAGCATACTGCTTGTTTTAATACAGTAAGTAAACAATTTGTTTGGCTTCCATTTGTATTCTTGATTTTTAATTTGAATTTCCAGAGAATGTAGACAACTTACAGCTCGTGCTGCTATGGTGATGGGGATGGCAGTGAGGAAGGTAAAATAGTACCCTGGATAAACACCATGCCACAGAGCAGACAGGATAAAGGTCAATGCCAAACGGTGCTTTGGGGCTCGGTCATAACACACCCTGGAAAGAGGGGAGAGAGAGGAACAAAAAAACAAAAAGGAGGAATTTGACTTTAAAGAGCCTGCAAAATGGTAAAAGAAAAAAAAAACATGGAGGGTTCTGACTGTGGGCATGAAAAGTTGGATTAACACTTGCAGCACTTACGTTTTAAGCCAAATTCCTGTTCGAATATTCCAGTTGTCTATGAAGGTCTTGAAGCTGGTTGCGGTCTAAAAAAAAAATAAATAAATAAAAAGATCATTAACTACTTAAGAGTGTGCTCCAGTGTCGAATTAACCTTCAATCAGACAGAGCGATGAAAGGTAACGCTCTCGATTTTAATCATCTGAAACAGGGCACCTCAATCCCAATGATGTTGAGGTTGCTGATGAGGTCCCAGGATGGTTTTCCATATTCATCCATCCCCAGAAAACCATAACCTGCAGCATTGTTGACTGCGTCAGCTGCCAGAGGAAGACAGAGGAAGATTATCACATGACTTCCAAGACATTTGTCCCCCAGAAACAAGGAAATGGCCAGATAAAACACACACACACACACACACACACACACACACACACACACACACACACACACACACACACACACACACACACACACACACCCTACCTAGTGTCCAGGCGAAGTAGAATTTGGGCCTTGCAGCTTGTATGGAAAAGAAAGCATAAGTGAGCCTGGTGAGGAAAGAGGCTTGGCTCACAAAGTCGGGGTCAACATTGTACGTTATCGGCAAGGACCGGGTCACAGTAAAGAAGAACAGCATACAGCCAGAGCAGACCAGCAGCTTTCGACAGACAGCATTCTGCAAAGAAAACAACTTCTGAGCACCAATAGGAAGAACCATTACACTTCAAATCACTCTGAAATAGAAATTAGCTTCTAGATCCGAGACTTAACCAAGGAGAAACTAGAAACCAACTATTGGTTTGTAGCTTTGCTGTACACCCACTGCAAGTATCAGGATCTAAAGCCAAAATCTCATTTTCTATAACAAACTTTGAGCATCAGGATCATGGGATGCATCATATGTTCCATAAAAACTTTGCACCAATTTCAACGTCTATAACACAGAATAAGAGAAAGAAGCATTCAAACCCTAGATGTTTGATTTTGCATGTCTTTAAATGCTCCAAATACTCAGTCTCAGTTTTATCAGAAGCTCTCGCCCACCTGTATTTAAATCTCCAATATATGAAGAACAGCCAATCAGAAAGCTGACTTAGAACATGGGGAAGGGAACTAAAATGACCTATTTCAGAGTGGATGAAGTGTATGCCTGCACCACATCCCATTAAAAGATAAAGAATTATTTTGAACTGTGAATGATGCAAAGCTACTCTAGTAAAGTTTCAGTAATTCCAAGCAATGCAAGAACGATGACTCAATGAATCAGGATTTAGTCCCCCTCCTGATACAGTAGCTCTCTCCAAAAATATAAAAATGAAAATAGGAAAAGACTATAAGAGCAGCAACCAGGACTCATGAACTTACCAGGGGTGACGGGTCCTGTGTCTTATTATAGCCGTTCTCCCTGTACCTTGTGGCATTCTGCTGTTTGAGCCTCGTGCTGATGTGTCTGCCCTCTATGAAGTCTACGTACTCTCTGTAGTTACTGCATGGTCCCACGAGGACACTCAGGAAGTTCAGATTATAACTCAGGTACTCAGTGAGAGTAGGCTTCACGCTACAAAGAGACATGGCAGAGATCACTGAAATGAGACAAACCTTTTGGAACCAGTAACTGAGATCGCTTCCAGTGAAACAACAGTGCTGCTTTAGAGTTTCTCCCAAGTTGTGTCGTAACATGAGGAATACATGCCATCTATTTTTAAATTAAAAAAAAAAAACAACAATAAAAAACCCACAACATTCAACAAGCGATCATGTGAACCTGCATCACTGCTTGGGTTAAGTTATATAAAAGTGACATTATGAAGTTTCATCTTCGCAATTTAAAATTAGCTTTTAATTCGGTTTCTCTGACTCACCACATACACCAGTTACCGAGGAATAAAGGGAACCAGGGATGGGTATTAAAAATTCATTTAAAAAAAAAAAAAAAAACAAACAAACAGCCACTTCCAAAGAAGTGGGAGGAAAAAAAAAAAAAAAAAAAAAATCAGGTTTTTAATGTGTTTATTACCTTTTCAAAGCTAAATCATAACCAATGAGCTTTCATCCATGTTACAAAGTATATATAATGTTTACAGTACAGTGAAACTGATACGTGAAACTGGAATCAGGACTATGCATGGTCCCTAATAAATAAAGAACAAAATTAGTCAAATGAATCTAATATTTAAGTACTATGACAAGCACAACAATTACCAGATTTACAACTACAGGGTTATTGCACAGGTGGGAGACTAGATTTTACAATTGCTTTTAGATACATTTTTATGTATTTTAAAATGGCATGCATGGTACAGTCCACTGATAATGTGATTTCATGAATTCACATGCACAAAAATGTAAGGTTTTTCCATGCAAAATGATGTCTCTTTTCTATGTTCCCAGCATGCTTTTTTCCATAAATAAACTATTCACCATGATTTCATGTCCTTGTCATTGTCCTTCGCGGCTAAAGGAAAAGAAACAGTTATTTATTCTTTAAATAAGATCTAAGTTCAGATGCACTGTGAAAGTATCTAAACAGCTTTGGTGGACATGTATATTTTACATTATAGTATTACACTCACCAGCTACTTAATTAGGTACACCGGGCCAACTGCTACCTAGTGCAAATGTCTAATCAGCCAATCACAAGGTAGCAACTCAATGCATTTAGACATTTGGTGTAACCAACATGAAAGCATTGATCCATCCTGCCTTGTATCACCAATTCAGGCTGCTGGTGGTTTCTTGGCACACTTTGGGCACCTTGGTCCCAAGTTAGCATCATTAAATATCACAACTTACCTGAGTATCATTGCTGACCATGTCCATCCCTTTTTGACCACATATTTCCTGATGGCTGCTTCCAACAGGATAACACACCATGCCAAAAAGCTTAAATCATCTTACACTGGTTTCTTGAACATGATAATAATTTCACCGTACTCAAATGGCCTCCACACAAGTCACCAGATTACTATCCAAAAAAAGCACTTTGGGATGTGGTGGAATGGGACTGTGAAATCATTCTGCATAATGAAGGCGGAGCCGACAAATCTGCAGCAGCTTATCAGTATGGACCTACCATATCAACATGGACCAAAAATCTGAATCTGTGTCATTACTGAATCTGTGCCATGAAGAATTAAAGCAGTTCAAAAGGCAAAAGGGGGTCCAACTCAATACTAGCAAGCGAGGTGTACCTAATGAAGTGGCTGGTATGTATGTAAGTGCATTTATGCATAGAGACTTAAAAACTAAAATCAGCAAGACAGAAAAAAATCCTAACAAAGTGCTTCAGTCTATTAAAATCAGGCTCTGTTTCAAAACCACATTATTACTACTGTGTTAATGAAGTCATTAATTTGCTTTGCTGTGAAAACTTACTTTATAGCGATAAGCCTCTGCTCCTGTGTCAGCTGTTCAATCTTCTTGGACATACCTGGGAAAAAAAAATGTTGATGTGTTTAATCTTTTTCCTTCTCTACCAGACATTTAAATCTCACTATGAGAGACCTTTTTCATTGAAACAAGAACAATTCACAGTGGGAAAAGCACAAGTCTGAAGAATAACTCACTTTCACACAATCAGGACTTCAACATTCAACATTTCATAAAAAACCCAGACTTCACCTTTTACAACAGGTGTGACTCCTGCAGTGTAAAAGGCCTGTCGTTCATGTTAAGTTATTCTGAGAGCGTGCTGTGAAAGGCACTGTCAGAGGCTTGCCAGTGTGCTGAGTTTACATGAGCACTGTGTGCATCCACTCCTCTGTCTTACCGTCATGGAGCTGGAAAGCAAATGTGGTGAGCTTCTGGGTTACGATCATCAAAGGCCTGGGCAGAAAAAGACGGTAAATTATTTTTCTTTAATTTGACTATAGAACCCCTCACAACCCCTGCCTGATACAGGTGGTCAATTTTGAAAAGATTTCACAGTAATAATCATGTTACATTATTTAAATATTGGCCATATGATAGCTTAGCAAGCAGTAATTTTAATATATTTGTGTTTTATCATGAAAGTAAGCACTTTTTAGTCATTTAATGCATTGCCAATGTAAAACAAAGCACTTCCCAAACTAACTGAGCCTCTGTGAGAGGCTATTGGATTTGTTTACCATTGTGAATCACTTCATTCTTTCCTAGTTGTGGCAAATCAGGTCACTTATTAATCCAATGCAATTCTTTCCTATCCCTGGAGCGTCTTTGTATCATTGTGCCTCTTTGAAAACAGTACAGCTAGATTTTCAGCTTATCAAGCTCACAGTTTGGAAACTCATGTGAATGTGTGTCCACATATAAACTACATCTCTCTCTCCCTCACGCACACACACTGCTTTGTGTCAGTGAGAGGGCTGCATTGTGTGCACAGCATGGAAAACTGAGGCAGAGAGAGGCTGGCCATGCGGCTGGCAGTGCCAGCTCAATGAAAGCTGGCAGGGGGATTTGAAGAAACGTTTTCAGCCAGTATGTGAAACACTCCAGCACTATAGCATACAGGTTCAATTTTCCATTTTCTAAACTACAGGGCAGGCAAAGTGCCCAAAATCTTTGCCTGAAGTGTCATTTCCTTTCCTTTACGCATAATTTCAGACATTACCAGTTCGTGGAAATGCTCTTGAACAAATGCAAACAGACTTTAGCGATAAGCTCTAGATGAATGACACCCTCCTGCAGAGAGCGCAGCAAAAAAAAAAAAAAAACAACAAAAAAAAAAACATGGAAAACCAGAAAAATCATCCAAATGAATGATTGCTGCTCAGTCAGAAAAAGTGAATCACACAACCTTTGCTCAGAAACAATCATTTCTGGCTAAGTAGTGTGTGTAGTTTGTTTAAAAGAAGAAAAAAAATATCCTAACCATTCTTACTGGACTGACACTAAACATAAAAACTGGATCCCTAATTCAATATGGGACCATACCAAAGGCTGACTCATAGGCCTGGCTGCTCATCTCTAAAGTCACGTGGAGTGTAAGTGAGGCTGCCAGCAAATTCATCCACGCTGGAGCTAGGCAAAGAAGCTGCTGAACACAGAGGCCAGCAAAGTCAGCTGTTACTTGAAAAAGAAACGCATAGAAAAATGGACATTTCCAATGAAACCACCCCACACATGGACTGGTTGTAGGAGGCAGAGAGCACCCTAACTTTCCTTGGCTGGGCATTGTCAACTGAACAAGTCTTGCTGCTGGCCTTTTAATCAGATGTTTTCTATATGCACAAGGCTGAGGGAGTCACTGTGCAAGCAGGTGCCCCAAAGTGTAAAAACGTTAGGTGATAACATATCTAAAACTCAAACGTCTGGATAATGTGCTGTCACAAGGAAGGTGTGGCAAAGAGGAGAGGAAAGAAAAGATTCAGAGTTTCCTCACCCAGAGAAGTCAGTGGAAAGTATTCCATAATTAAAGATGAAGACTCTGCTCACTTGGCACACAGTCAGATAGCCCATAGATATCACCATGGAATACCTGAGCGAGACAGAACGACACAATCAAAGGACAATTCAAACACTCTTTTGATACAATAATCAGAAAAAGAAAAAAAGAGAGAACAAGATGGTGCGTTAACATTTGACTCACCAGTGAATGAGTTTGGAGATATAATTTAAAGAAATTTTCTTAATGAGTCATAAGAAATTACTGGAAGTGACTGTTGCCTCTTGCCTATTTCATCAAAATGAAGATGTGACTGTTTTCATCACATACTCAGATGAAGACATTTCCATGCATCCCTCTCATTTCAAAAGACAATGACCAATAATACAGGCACAGGTAAGAACTTCTGTTATTTCTGAGGCAGTAAAAAATGAAACCTGATATTCTGGCTTACATTTCACATTGTCAAAGCCACAAACATTGCCATACCTTAACACAACGATTGTTTATTGTTCTGGTTGTGCCCTAGAATCTCCTAACTTTATCCTAAAGCATTCACTTCCCGTGTTTCCCCCTGTGTCAGTGACACACACAGGTGTGTATCCAGGAGACCATTTTGAGCTTACATAGTGTTTTGCTTCTGAAACCTAAAGAACAATACTGGTTTTACCTTGCTCTACCTTCAGGTAATCCTTGAATACCATAGCAACATGACCATACCACATTTCTGCTCCAGCCATAAAAAGGAAAAAAAAAAAAAAAAAAACTACCAGAGACACACCTGAGCCATTCTGTCTCAAGCCAACACCCACATACAACCAAACATGATGAAAAACACATATGCATTAAGAGCTCCACAGAAACACTCCAAACATGACAGTTTCAACATCCACATAAACAACTGCCAGCTGTCTGCAATGAGCAGACTGGTCCGGTTGGCATGCCTGGATTCCTGTCACCTGACATGCTTTCCACCGGTTTCATACTTTTAAAAAAGGTACTTTAGTTCAAGCCACATTATAACAGGAAGATAAAGTGGGTGGGGTGCATTACAATAATATCTTTCTTAGAATGTGTGCCAGAGAGTGAATGAGTGGTAAACTTCAAGGGCGTGAGCAATGATCTACTATCTATTATCTACACTACAAACACAGATATCAAAAGCAGCGCAGCTGCTTAAACTTAGCAACTTAGCCCACCTAAGAAGTAAATGTTTCATGGGCTGGGTTGATCTTGTTTGGCAAGTCCGACCTGAAAACGGTGACTAGTACTGCAGCCTCATTATGGGAAATTAAAGGCTGTAACAGTCCTGCCGCACACGTATGGGCTTGACGGAACAGACACCAGTCAATACAACCAGAAACGTGAGTTTGATGAGCAGGTCTGCAACCAGACCGTCCAGGCTACACCACGGTTACAAGAATTACAGGCAAAAGACCAACAGTTGCACAACTGCATGCGAGAATCCATCAGTCTTTTACACTTGTTGTTGTTGTTGTTGTAGTAAAGAAGACAGCATTTCTGAAACCATTACACACGCACATTATCGCCCATTGAGGTATGAATTTACCTGTGCACATTGCTGATGTCAGCTTTGACGATGATCAAGTAGTTTGCAACAACCACAACCAGGATGTGAGATGAATACCTGCAGAAGTGACATAAAACAATCTGAATGTGCTTTAAATGACACAGGCTGCATGTGCCAGTACATCTTAAATTCCCCTGAGACCTGCTACTAAAGCAATGAACACAACCACATATATTTCTAATTTGTCTCATAAGTGTGTACGTTCATTGTTCTACTGTAATTATAACCCTGGGGCACTAAAAACATTTAGCACTGTATCCCACATCGTTTCACTGCTGTAGAAATCTCAGGAAGTTGCGTAAAGTTTAAATATCAAAACAGGATACAAATAATTTAAACCTCATATTTACAGTGAAAAACAATACAAAGACAACACAGGAAATGCAACATTTGTTCACTTTGAATTTAACATCAACACATTTCTGAAAGTTGGTTACCACCTGTTACCACATTTTAAATGCATATTTTTCAGCATTTAACACATTGCTTCCTACTATTTTCAAATGAATGTATGAGCTAAGAGATTTGTAAATCACTGCATTCTGATTTTATTTCAATCTCGTGTACCCACTGTTAAAAAAAATAACACATTTCTATAAGAGTCAAAAACAGTAACCTTTCTGTCAATTAACTTTATCTATTACTTGATTACTTTGGTGCAGTATGAATGGCAATTGTGGGTGGAGTGTGTTTATTAATAGGAGGAGCTGTAAAACTTGTGAAAATACAGTTTAAAGCTCCAAAATCTATGCCCTCCTTCATATTTTCCAAAGCCAAACAGTGGGCCAGATTGGAACGTTTGCCAGGCCAATTCTGGCCCCGAGCCTCATGTTTGACACCCCTGGGATCCTCAGCTTTGTTTTGTTTTTTTAATACTGTACGCCTAAATGTCACAAATGTTATCTCAGCACATACATATAGTGACGTTATGTCAGTGGGTTACTGGAGACAAAAAAATGAATGGAGTACTGCGTGGAACAGTAGAATACAGTACCATCCAAAGCAGAAGATGAGAAAGGCAATGCCGATTAGAGCGGCAACAGTGTGCCTGACCCGGGGACGGACACGGGCCGGGCTGAGGTAGAGACGAAAGCAGAAGGCAGCAATTAGGGCAAATAGCTGGCATGCCAGAAAATTCACCTGTGTGGGAGGAGACAGAAATGAGTATGAGGTGTACAGCCGTCAAATCATTTACGTTTTATACCTGTTATAGGTAATTAAGGACTTTCATTAAAATCTTTCTCGTGATACTAGTTAAGGAAAGTACCAAATGGCTGTGTATGACACGTTACTGAGCTTGAGAAATCGGTGTTGGGGCCAGGAAAGTTAATCGAAATCCTCCCAATACTATTACAATAATGTGGGCGTCGACGACTTTTAAGGAGTCACCGCACGTGTATCCCTCAAGTGACACAATGTTCACAGACAAGACATTAATTTATGACATGAAATGCTTTTTTTAAAAAAAAACAAAAAAAAAACTGCATGATAGAGGAAAAATTGTATTTATAATCCTTCCGAAATAGCCCCGCTGAGTTATGACTCATGCTAGTCCTACCTGATCAAGAGGGAAGCGCAAGTATTCACTGACGGGCAGCAGCAGTTCGGATCCAGTGGTTTTAAACGGAGTCTGCGCCGGCTCGCCCATCCTACGCAGCTTTTCTGTCACGACACCTCGGTTTTCCAGGTTATCTTTTGCTGTGTTTTGTAGCAAACTACTTACTATTTTCTGTGACTGAAATTCATCGTTTTCCCGAGAGCGCCCGTGACAAGTCAAACCAGTCGGCCGACCAGAAACACTCCTCCCTCCTCCTCCTCCTTTCCCTCCGCGTCGGTACCAGTCGAGTTTGGTACAGGCACACGAAAAATAAATAGCCTTTCCGGTTAAGGCTTGCAAAGTAAAAGCTAGTAAAAGTTTAACGCCACAGTAGAGTTCGCATAAGGATACAAATCTATTTCCCGGCTATAGTCTTGATTTAGCCATACAATGTCCTCATGTCCTATAGAAAAAGTCTAGACGTATCCGATACTTTTCAAAATTGGCATGTGTGCTTTTATTTTGAAAACACTTGCTGTAAACATTACATTCAAAGATTTAAAAAAAAAAAAGCCCATACTGTCTCATACGTTAGCTACAACATCCTATTTAAAGGTTAACCTTTTATTGGTATGTTAAACGTTTGAAATAGGATGTTGTAGTAGTCCCAAAAACTAGTAATATCTAAATGCTGTTACATGTCACTTCCGGTGTTTTCTCAAACTTGACGCCGCAGCCCCATATGCGCGTTTTCTCTCACACTTGGTGACAAATATTCAAGCCAGTGTGAATTCAGTACTGCCTTAACACTGGCAAGCCTTAAGCAGACCCTCATTTCTTTATATTTTGCTAGGGGGAAAATGTGAAACGAGTGCTGTGATTTATTGAAACATGCAAACATAAAGGGAAATATAGTATAAAATGCAAAATTATAATTTTCTAATGAGACTGAAAGTCAATATTTGGTGTGACCACCTTTATTCTTCAACACAGCCTGTACTGTATCAGGCAAGCCTTAGTTCTCCAAGCTTCTTGAAGGATATTTAAAGCTCTTCTTTGGATATTGGCTGTCGCTTCTTCTGTTTTTTACCAAGATGATCCCACACTGCTTCAATAATGTTGAGGTCCGGGCTCTGGGGAGGCCACTCCATGACTGATGGTGTTTAATTGTGTGTTTTTTCTATCTGGATTTGTTTTTACTGCACTGGCAGTGTGTTTGGGATCATTGTCATGCTGAAAAATTAACTGCACTGCATGGTAGATAAATCTGATGGTACTTTGCTGTGTTCAATATTCCATCAATTTTGACATGATTCCCAACACCACTGGCTGAAATGCAGCTCCAAACCATGACAGACCCTTCAGTGTGTTTTAGACTCTCACTGTTGTGCCTCTCTCCTGGTGTCAGGTCCTGTGTCAGGTCTTTGTTGGATTTTTTTTCCCGTTTCTTAATGACATGACTTTCAGATACTGTTCATCTACTATAGATAGTTTTTTAGGCTTGACACTTCTTGTGTAATCCACTTGTCCAGTTTCCTTAAAATGCTTAAGGACAGACTGCACAACATGTTGAGATATACCAAGTTTTCAGCTAATAGATCTTTGGTAATCACTTTATTAGCACACACACAACAAAAAATACTGTTTTATGCCTGTCAAACTGTGTTATCTTTGGCATTTTTTTAGAGATTCCACTACAGAAATTGTAACAAATTATATGTTTTTGAAACAGGCTGCTACTAACAAAGTGCCTAAAGATACAATTTAAATTTGGTTTTATGTTGTCTGTTATGTGTAGACACAACACTGGTTCACCCCTTGAATTGCGTCCCTTTTTTACTTGAATGATCCATAAAACAGTGTTATTAGTGGCTTAAAGAAACAAATAAAAAAACATTCCTCTGAAAATGGTCACATTCAAGAACTGGACTGAAAATGAATGGTCAAGCAAAAACCTAAAGAAAGAACAGGTAGCTCAAGACATTCACATGGTGCAGTAGATTAAAAACTAGAGCATTCATCTTTACGCTAAGGTGGGAAAAGAGAGTAAATAGCCTCAGGGCAGATTTTAAACCAGGCCTTACAGCACATGGGTCACCTTCTCTATACAGCGAGCTAAACCAGCACCTCTGCTTTGTTGACTTACCATACATGGCTCAAAGCTTTGTTTAATCTTGTTCCTAGTTATGTTTGTTGCAGGGACACTGCTGTGAGTTGCAGTTAATATCCATATATCAAGTTTTGAGAGTGACCTTCAAAATTTTGTATTTTCTAAATGATAAACAATCAATTTGACATTGAATGAATGGATGAGAATTATTCTTTCTTCTTGTTCCCCCTCAATAATGAGGACAGTTAAAGATTAGCTGAAAAATCAAACCCAGGAGAAGGTTGGTTAGGGCAGTTTATCATCTTTTAATCTGATGCAGTTTCTTCCTGAATCTTTCTCCCTCTGAGAGATGGTCTATTCAACCAGTTTGTCATCCGGTCACCACAATTCACCGTCTGTTTACAGCATATACAAACCATATGGACCATGTTGGCTAGTATGACAGCAATGTTGTATGACCTCTGAGTCAAACTGTTTACTTGCCATGCAGTAAAATGTCACTAAAATGTTATATATCCCCATTTATATTACTGATCGACACAACATTCTTTTTAGCTGTTTCAGCCACTTCAAAGTTATTATTGTATTATCTGTCAAAGTAAAAATAAAAAGGAAATGTGTGAAAACAGCATGGCATGTGGGATTTGGCAAAGGGCTCAAACTGCACTCGTCTGTCAGGCCATCTAAATTGGATTTCAGTCAGGGGACAGTAAAGTAAAGTAAAGTAAAACTTGATTTATATAGCACCTTTCACAGATAAAATCACAAAGTGCTTTACAATGTGCAAGTAAAATAAATAATAGCCGATAAGACAAAGTAAAACATTTAACTAAAAGCTTGTCTGAATAAAAGTGTTTTAAGCTGCTTTTTAAAAGAATCAACAGATTCGGCCATGCGGAGAGACAATGGCAGGGCATTCCACAGTCTGGGGGCTACTACCTGAAAGGACCGGTCACCCCGGGTTTTAAACCGGGTCTTAGGGACCCTCAGGAGGTTCTGGCTTGAGGACCGAAGATTGCGGCCTGAAGAAAAAGCGGTCAACATTTTGGTGATGTCATCACTGGAGTTAGTTACACTTTCAACTTTTTCCTTGTTCAGAAACTCTTCTGTGATTTTTTGCAGTTTTATCTCATTGTCGTGTTAGAAAAATCCTCTTCATTCAAACATCTTGTATGGTGACTCTAAGGTGCCCCCCACCACACACACACATGCACAAAAAAAACAACCAACCAAACACAAGCATTTTCCAAAACACATTTTCAACAAGATGTTTCTTTCTTTTCATTTAGTTTGTTTAAATATCATCTTTATGATTCCCGAGATGCTCTGCATACAGTGCAGACTGCAGAAACAATACTGTCACTGTTGAACATGTTTAAAAGCATGCTTTGCCTTACAAATGTCTCTGTTTTAGTTATGTCTGCTAACATGAGCTGGACAACTCTGGATAACAAAAGCAGGCAGAACTTTGTTGAACATTATCCAGTAATTTCAGTCTGAATTCCTTCCAGCGTGCTTTCAAGGAAGGAATGCCATTGTTAAAATATTCTCTCATTATCCCAAACTCCTTTTCCATCTTTTTAAACTCAATTTCAATTCCAGGCAAGGACACTGCTGAAAGTAGTACAGAAACTTCAGTCTGTCACTAAGAACTTGAATTGTATCCATTTAAAAACAAAAATTGTTAATACTAACTCTTCATAAAGGGAAATGTTGTGTTTTAAGTTTTGTTGTTATATTTTGCACCTTGGGGCACCATAGATCTTGAAACTGCAAGGCATCTTTTTACTTTGTTTGGGGATGTACAGTCATGTGAAAAATTAAGTACACCCCATGATTCAACAGCTCCTAGAACCACCTTTAGCAGCAATAAATTGAAGTAATCATTTTCTGTATGGCTGCATCAGTCTCTCACGTTGTTGTGGAGGATTTTGGACCCACACATCTTTACAGTGTTCCTTCAGTTCATTGAACTTTGCAGGCATTCATTTATGCACAGCTCTCTCAAGAACCTACCACAACATTTCAATCATGTTGAAGTCTGGACTTTGACTGGGCCACTGCAAATCCTTGATTCTTTTATTTTTCAGCCATTCAGTTGTAGATTTGTTGCTCTGCCTGAGATCATCGTCTGTTTCAGCCAAGCTTCAGCTGTTGGACAGATGGCCTCACATTTGATTCTAGAATACTTTGGTATACAGAGAAGTTCGTGGTCAACTCAGTGACTGCAAGGTGCTCAGGTCCTGTAGCTGCAAAACCAGCCCAAACCCCTCCACCACTGTGCTGACAGTTGGTATGAAGTGTTTGTGCTCATGTTGTCATAACTGGACAGTGTTTCAGGCAGAGTTGGACCCAAAATGCAAGACGCCGTAGGCACAAGATAACTTTAAAGGGTGTTTATTGCGTGACCAAAATAACAGAACCAAAATCCACATGAAGACTAGGCCAAGAGCATAATCCATAAACGGACGAGAACTGGAAACAGGGACACACACACTCCACCGTGACATAAACAGTGACCTGACAATGAACTGACTCAAATGCAGACAATAAATACACACTAGGTAATGAGGGGATGAGGAACACCTGAGAGGAAGGCACAGGAAGGAAAACTGAACACCACAGACAAGAAACAAGACCCTACCAAAATAAAACAGGAAGTGGAACACAGACAATGACTAGGACACAAGAACTTGACAAAGACAGAGGATATCAAAGCATAGAGACCCCCCCCCCAAAAAAAAAAGGTCAGCTCCTGACTGCCCAAACAGAAAACAAACCCAAACCAGGGCGGGAGGCGAGAAACCACGACGGAGGGCCCAAGACAAAACCAGAACGCAAAACAAAAGCAAGCAGGGAGCAACAGAGGAAACAAGCCCAGGAAGAGAACAAAAACACAGGGACAAAACAAAAGGCAGCAACACTGGCTGAAAAACGGTCCAAAAAACAAAAATCAAAGCACCTGGGATGAAGAAGCAGTCCAGGAGGGCCAAGAGCAAGGACCAAAACAAAAAAAAAACAAAAACACAGGGTCAGAACAAAAAGTGTCGGCATAAGGCTGGAAAACATTCCAGGGTGGCCTCCTGGCCAAGGGGCTAGAACAGAAACAAAAGCAAAAACAGCAGCACATAACTGGGGGAAACAGTTCAAGGGGCCGCCCAGGCCAAGGGGCCTGACAGCTGAGTCCAGACAAGTCAGGAGGCCGACTGCAGTGCCAGCGGTGGCGACAAAGCAGATCAGGGGGCTTTCCACAGTGCCAGCAGTGGCGACAAAGCAAATCAGGGGGCTTTCCACAGTGCCAGCAGTGGCGACAAGATGAGACAGGAGGCTGACCGCGCTCCCAGCTGCAGTGCTGAGACAAGACAGGAGGCCGACCGTGCTCCCGTCGGCAAAACAGGACAGGAGGCCGACCACGGTCCCGGCAGCGGCGAGACAGGACAGGAGGCCGACCGTGCTCCTGGTGGCGGTGGCGAGACAGGACCGGAGGCTAACCAGGCTCCCGGTGGTGGCGAGACAGGACAGAAGGCCAACCGCGCTCCTGGTGGCGGGGCGAGACAGGACAGGAGGCCGACTGCGCTTCTGGTGGCGGGGCGAGACAGGACAGGAGGCTGACTGCGCTCCTGGTGGCGGGGCGAGACAGGACAGGAGGCCGACTGCGCTTCTGGTGGCAGCGGCGAGGCAGGAGGCCTGGATGGAGCCAGACGCTCGGGCTGAGCATGACCTTCGGCCTCCAGACAGGGCTCGGACGGGGCTCGGATGGAGCCGGACGCTTGGGCTAAGCGGGACCCTCGAGCTCCAGATGGGGCTCGGACTGAGCTGGACGCTTGGGCTGAGTGGAACCTTTGGGCTCCAGACGGGGCTCAGACTGACCCGGACGCTCACGCTGAGTGGGATCCTCAGGCTGTACAGGACCTTTTGGATGAGGCCCCGAGTGCACAGGCTGGGGCTGCAGTGCAGGGCGCACAGCTGTCCCCATGGACAGCTGGGGCTGCTCTGGGGATTACATGGGTGTGTATGGTGGTGGTGAGGATGACGGGGACAAGGGCCAGGAGGCTGCTGCAGCTGACAGAGGCTCTGACTCAGGTTGCGGGAAAGCTACTGCAGCTGACAGGGGCTCTGACTGGGGCTCTGACCGGGGAACTAGGGGCTCTGACAGGGGCTCTGACTGGGGCTCTGAACGGGGAACTAGGGGCTCCGACAGGGGCTCTAACCAGGGAACTAGGGGCTCTGACTGGGGGTCTGACGGAAGAGACAGGGTCTCTGACCGGGGAACTAGGGTCTCTGACTGGGGCTCTGACTGAGGAACTAGGGGCTCTGACGGGGGCTCTGACTGGAGAGACACAAAACACAGGAGTCCAAACATGGCTCAAAAACAGTCCAGGGTCCTCCCAGAGGAGTAACACAGACCCCAAAAAAAACAAAACAAAACCACAGGGCGGAGCCAAAAATCAGCGGCACGAAGCCAGATTAAAAAAACAGTCCAAACACAAAACAGGCGACGAGGCAAAACAGTTCAGGGGGGTCTGCCGGGAAATCCATAGTGGAAAACAGACAGTTCAGGGGGCCGACCGC
Source organism: Archocentrus centrarchus (assembly GCF_007364275.1). Lineage (NCBI taxonomy): Eukaryota > Metazoa > Chordata > Actinopteri > Cichliformes > Cichlidae > Archocentrus > Archocentrus centrarchus. Next base: position 17,791,623 of record NC_044361.1, on the reverse strand, counting down.
GCTTCCAGCAGCGGCGGCGGGGCGAGGCTGGAGGCCGATCGCGATCCCAGTAGCGGCAACGAGGAGACGACACAGGAGGCCGACTGCGCTCCCAGTGGCAGTGGCAATGAGGAGACGAGACAGGAGGCGCTCCCAGCGGCGGTGATGACGCAGGTCAGGAGGCCGTCCACGTGGCATGCGGTGGAGATGGATGACCTCAGGCGGGCGGCCAAGTGGCATGCAGCGGAGACTCTCCAGAGCCTTAGCCAGCCTGGACTCTTCTGAGCCCAGGCTGGTCAAAGACTCGGGACACTTGGAGGACTCAGAGCGCTCGGGCTGAGAGGGAACCCCTGGCAGCTCGGACTGAGCAGGACTCCTTAACGGCTTGGACTCTGGTTCAGGACCCCCTGGCGGCTTGGTCTGAGCGGGACTCCTTAACGGCTTGGACTCTGGTTCAGGACCCCCTGGCGGCTCGGTCTGAGCGGGACCCCCTGGCGGCTCGGACTGAGCGGGCCAAGGCTGCGGTGCAGAGTGCACAGCTGTCTCCCTGGACAGCTGGGGCTGCTTTAGGGATTGCCTAGGTGCAGGTGATGGAGGTGGTGTGGAAGCTGACACTAGGGGCTCTGACTGCGGGGAAGCTGACTGAGGTGGAACTGGAGGCGGGGAAGCTGACTGAGGGGAAGCTAAGGGGACCAAAACTACAGAGGGAACAGGAGCAGAGGGGACTGGGACTGAAGATGAGGTAGGGAGAGTTGGCACTGGGGACTGAGAGTGAGGGAGAGCTACAGGAGCTGACTGAGAGCAAGGGAGAGCTACAGGAGCTGACTGAGAGCGAGGGATAGCTACAGGAGCTATAGCAGACGGGGACTGAATGGAGGCTGGAGCTACAGCAGACGGGGACCAAACAGAGGCTGGAGCTATAGCTGACAGGGATGGGACAGAGGCTGGAGCTACAGCTAACTGCAACTGAGGGAGAGCTAAAGCTACAGCTGAGGCTTGGAGGTTGCTGCTGCAGCTGACGTGGACTGAGGCTGCTTGGAGACTGTAGCAGGTGACGGAGACTGAAGCTGGGACGGAAGCTCTGCTGCAGGCGACGGAGACTGAAGCTGGGATGAAGGCTCTGCAGCAGCAGGTATGGATGGCTTAAGGTGAAGGGTAGTGATCAAAAAGTCTTTCACTAACCCATGTAACCACGGGAAGCTAGCAACCAGTCCTTGTAGTTTGGCTGAGATAACTTTTTCCTTGTCCTCACCCGGGTCAGATAAAAGTTCCAAACATAACCTGTCCACTATATGGATAATTGATTTCCTCCGCTCCTCCGAGAGAAAGAGAGCTGCAGAGCCCATGGCTCCAAGACAAGAATTAGCCAAAAACAGTCCGCCCACACGACAGACCTGTGGTTTAGGCGGGGGAGGTGAGCGGCGTCACCGGGGACCGTTAAAAAACGCAGGTCCTCCCTGAACCAGGTGAGTGCCGCGGTACATCTCTGTATCTGCGGGGTCCATTGTGGTCACGTCGTTCTGACCCCCACCCGGGGAACAGGAACGGGCGCAAAGGTTGGCTTGTTCATGACCGTCTCTACCCGTGGAAACAGAACGGGTGCAGGGTGCCTCAACTGAGCTGAGCTTACAGCCTTTACAGTGTCTAGTTGATTAGGAACAGGTGCCTCCAATCAGATTATTTTAGTAACAACGTCTTTAATTAAGGCAGGCAAAGAGTCCAGGAGCCAGGGATGATCGGATGACAATCTAAAGTGCTATGGCTTCCACTAGCCCCTCACAAGGATCTTTTAGCCATAAATCACACAGCTTACAAACATAATTACAAAGCTCTGACCATGATTCCTCAGCAGGCAAAACACTTTTTTTTTTTTTTTTTACTGTCTTTTGAGGTGGTTTGGAGAAAATATCTATTTCACTTACTGCTGATAATGTCTCTGATGGCCCGGTGCCAGCATACCGAGGTGGAAAGGTAGAAGTGGGTGGAGGCTGCACAGTATTTAAAGCGTTGTCAGGCTGGGACTGTGCAGGTCTCTTACTGGCGGCAGACAGGGGCTGCCATTTTTGTTGCTGAAAACCATGTTCCCTCCCCACAAGAATGGGCTGTGTCAGCGGCGGTGAAGACAGTGTAGAAGCCCACGGCTGTGGCGTGGGAGGGCCGCGATAGCCCATGAAGCGATCAAAAGCTTCCTGCAGGGTTAGACCGCACAACTCTGGAGAAAATTCTCTACGCTTCTGGGAATCCTTCCTCCTCTGTGCCTGTGTCGTTCGCAGTTTCAGTGGAGGAGGTGAGCGGTGTCGCTAGGGGCTCTTCCAAAATGCAGGTCCCCCTAGAGCCAAGTGAGTGCCACTGAACCAATTGGTGTCCGTGGTGTCCATATGATGGTCAGGTCGTTCTGTCATAACTGGACAGTGTGTCAGGCAGAGTTGGACCCAAAATGCAAGACGCCGTAGGCACAAGATAACTTTAAAGGGTTTTTATTGCGTGACCAAAATAACAGAACCAAAATTCACATGAAGGCTAGGCCAAGAGCATAATCCATAAACAGACGAGAACTGGAAACAGGGACACACACTCCACCGTGACATAAACAAGGACCTGATAATGAACTGACTAAAATGCAGGCAAAGAATATACACTAGGTAAAGAGGGGATGAGGAACACCTGAGAGGAAGACACAAGAAGGAAAACTAAACACCACAGACAGACAAAGACAGAGGGTAACAAAGCACAGAGACAGTATACAAACACTGGGCACAACCCAGGACCATGACACATGTGCTGTTTGGTTCTCTCCAAACATGGTCCTGTGCATTATGACCAAACATCTCCAGTATGGTCTGTCCAAAGGACATTGTTCTAGAAGTCTTGTGGTTTGTTCAGATACAACTTTCCCAACCTAAGCTGTGCTGCCATGTTCTTTTTCGAGAGAAGAGGCATTCTTCTGGCAACTCTTCCAAACTGCTCAAACATCTGCTTTTATCGAGGCGATCACAATTACTGACGACTCAGTTAGTCAAGTGCATTTGATTAGCAGCACCTGTCTGCTAAATACTCTAAGTGGTTTCATGTGACAGCTATTTTGCCATCTTTGCACTGGCATAAAGCTCAGACTTCAGTTCAAGATGTTAGCGATTACTTTCAGAGCTCTGCCTGGTCAAAGGCCTGCATACATTAGCGAGCGCTTACACCCTTACATAACAACCAGACCATTGAGATCTTCTTACCAAAATCTGTTGGTGGTTCCTTGTTTTAGACTGAAAACTAAAGAAGACTGTGCATTCGAGGTTGTGGCTCCTAAACTTTGGAATGCACTACCATTACATCTGAGATCTGCGGATTTAAGTTGAAACTTTTAAAGAGCAGCTCAGACTAGTACAGGCTAGCTTTTAACTAGTGGTTTGTGTGTATTACTATTGTATTACTGTTTTTCCTTTGATTGTTGTGAAGCACTTTGTGATCTTTATTTTAAAAAGTTCTATATAAATAAAATTTACTTACTTATTCTTAATTCTTATGGAAGCAGTAAGGGTGGACTTAGTTTTGAACTTTATTTTTTACATGACTGTAACTTCTATACTCTCCCCTATAATTTTCCCACTCATGTAGACTATATCAGCATGCTCCCGTCTGTCTCACAGTTGTAACTAGCCAGGCCCATGGCAAACATATTGGGCCCCATCTAATTCAAACAAATTTACTATGCTTTCATGTGACTGAACAATGTGCTGGCAATATTCATGACTCTTCTTGTTGTAGTGGTTGACAAAAGTCTTACAATTTTGTGTGGTTCTGAGAGCAGTGATTTTCTCCTTAAACATGGTCCACAGAGGTGAACTTGATGTAATGCACTGTTTAAGCACTCACTGAAATAACGAACAAACAATACAAAAACTGTGGTGTCATAGGGTTCTTTGGAAACTTCGTGCAATTAACCAAAAATTACAAAAATCATGTTTGTTGTAATAAACAGTCGAGCTCATTCTCTCTGAGAATGTGCTTTGGGGCCTGCATTTTCAATGTACATGTTTTTTTTTATTTTTATGTAAAATCCAAACTTACACTTAAACAAAATACAGTTAATATAAACTTATTCAATAATAATAAGCACAAAACACACAGATTTGCAAATGCCTTACACAAAAGTATTGACATTGTGTATTGACATTGATATATATATTTTATGTACATAGTGCTTATGTATATGTGTATAGTTTTTTCTATTCTATTTTATTTTATTCTATTCTATTTTAGTAAATTTGTTTTTTACTCATCCTTTTCATTTTTCTCTATACTGAGCTGCTGTAATGCGCAAATTTCCCCGTTGTGGGATCATTAAAGTTTTATCTTATCTTATCTTATCTTAAATGGCACAAAATAGTGAAATCATTACAGGGCTGCAAAGGAGCTCTGCACAAAATTCTTTTTAGGAGGGAACTAGTGGGGGATGCATTTCATGTTTTGTTTTGTTTTCCCATTCTTTGATCTGAAATCACAGCACTCTGTCATCTGTCACATTTGAGGTTAACATTTTATGCCATATGCTACGTTGTCATAGTGACAATGAAGAGGACTACACAAAAAAATCAAGATAAAAAAGAGCCTGAAATTATGTAAGGGGTTAAATTCAGCTCTAATAGCAATATTTATAATTTTATTGTTATAATTTTCAAGTTCATGGTTATGTTTTGGCTCTTTGCGCTTTCTCTTCAGCAACATTGGTCTCTGACGCCACCCTACGTCCTATCAAGGAGCACGCAAGGCGTGACAAGTGACGTCACGTGTTTACACCTGCCAATGAACACGTGGCGCACTAAATCTGGAGCCGTCATTGGTCGATATGACTTCGATACAGGCGGAGACGCTGCTCTGAGGAACCAATAGACTCTGGCATGTAAATTCCGTTTGAAAATTTCCCGGGAAATCTGAGTTTCGCGGGAGGGTTCTTGAGCGCGTAAACCGTATCCCTTCATTCATCAGGCCGTTTCCTGAAGCCATTTCTAGACGGGGGAAACGAGAGTTGTGCTACTTTTTAATCCGTTGCATCTGCCTAAATGCACTTTCTGAGGGAAAAATACTTTTCAGAAATCGATAATTCAGAAACTCGTCTCTACCTCGGCCTGATTATTTTTGTAATTATTGCGGCGGATTAGCAGCCATACGAGCTCGAAAGTTCCGAGACAAGAAAGGGGTTACCCTGAATACGCAAGATGAGAAGAGGGACCTCCTCGGCTCCGGACAAAGTGATTTTAGCAGGGGTTGGAGGCTCTTCTCTGGAAAATAATATTATTTTAACAGCTCTCTCGGATCGTTTGAACCCCGGTCAATCAAACGCTACGTATATCCAAATAATAACCACACCACCGCCTTGCAACGTTACACAGACATCAAATGTGTGTTTATCCGAGCCTCAGGTTAACAACATTTACACAACTCCACAACAAGCTGCAGCAAACGGAGCAGGACAACGACCCACTCTGGGAAGACCGCCGGTAATAATCGACACAACTCGCCTAAACACATTTAGCTTTGCTACGCTCAGCTAGACAATGTTAGCTTGCTAACCTAGCCGAGCTTGTTGTTCAGGGCAGCTAACGTTAGCTGCTTAGCCAGGGCTTTCCCAACGACTCAACCTAGCGAGGTGGCTAACTAACTACCGCTAGCTAAGTTACCCAAGTGGACTGGTTAAGTGTTTTTGTTGGCTGCGAGGACGCCAGTGACAAGTTTAGGTTAGTTTAGCCATGACTGGAGTACAGACCTGTCATCTAGAAGAGTGTTAGCAGACTTCATGGTGCTTTTGAGTCCGCTTCACCTTTGCAGGCAGATGGAAATATTGGTAAGAGATGAGTAACGTTAGCGCTGGCCTAGTGGCTGCTGTTGGTGTCTTAATTTGGGGGGTTGGGGGATGGTTTCCCTGCCTGGTTCTTGTGCTTTTAGTTAGTGTTTTAACGCTACACGAGTAGTGAAACTTGCACAGACACGGTATTATACACAGATATTGCTACAGCTCAGTTTGAGATGTGCTCGATATATTTTCTCCCAGTCGTCTGTGAAGATGCAAAGCCAACTTGGATAAAGCTTTGAAAATATGTGTTAGCTATCAGTGCTAGTAGCGCTGTTGGTTGTTGGAGGGCAACATTAGTCCCTGTCGAGCTTGACCTTTTTATTTAGCGCAAGCGTTTCATGTCACTCCTTTGTAAATAAAGTAACGCTGTGGTGCCTTTCGTGGCAAGTAAAGTGAAACCCGAGTTTGTTGCTTTAGTGCTGATTCTACGTTTCCTGTATTCTCAACATACACAAACCACACAAAACAGTTAAAGCTGCATTCAGGGTGTAGTTTTTTTTCTTTCCTCTCTTGGCTATTCATCTTTTATGAACTGAACCAGTCTGTACATATCAGGCTGTAAGCCATGAACAGGCTTTGGGGTGAGGGGAGCTGCTTGCTGATATAAAATGGCTGACACTTTGACTGTCAACAGAGGACATTTTTTTTTCTCTTTCTCAGACTGGGGTTATGCAAAAGATGAAGTACTAAGTATGGGTTTAAAAATGATTACTATATAGTATATTTCATCAAGGTAAAGTGGTTTCTGCTGTGCAATGCATGTGTGTTGGAGGGAAATGCAGACCAGCAGGCTGCTGCCACTGTGCCTTGCTCAAAGACACTAAAGGATGGTTTCTTGCAAATGTACTGGTTATTATTCTTGGTGACTGTTAATAGAGGTAGGTTATGAACAAAAAGATTCAGTTTTAAGCAGCTGCAAAAAAAAAATAAAGAATTCAGGAGTGTTTATGGTAAGAAGTGTAACATTTGCATGACTAATTTGAATCCATCATGTGGCCTAAATGGGCTTAAACATGGTGAATGGGAGGTTCTATGGTCTAATATTTATTGGTGTGCAGCACCATGTTCAAATCATAGATGTGACTCATTCTCAAGCTATTTAGGTTTGCCCTCGCCAATAAGTTTGGAAAAAGGGAATCACAGGCCCTGCTTGTGCCTCATCAAATGTATGACAAAACTTCCTTCAATTCAGATTTTGTTATTGTCCTTGCTGCAAAAACCTCAGGAATTCTGAAGTAAAATAATGCTTATCAAACTGCAGAGGACAGTCAGGTTTAGAGATTTAAAGCAACAGGAAAATCACTGCGTGCGTGCGCTGTATTTTATTTTTTTTCTCTGACACTATGGTTTAGAGACCCTGGGGAGGGAATTATAGTTGTTTCTTCACTGCTTATGGGGAGGCCTTGGAGGTGACTGCTAAATGCTCTAAATGAACAAAATAACCATATCTACTGCTAACGTCCCCCATCTTCTCCCTGCTAGGCAAAAAGGCGATTGGCACTCGATGATTCGGACCACCAGTACCAGACAGAACGAGCCAAAACTCCAAGAGGTAGAGGAGGAGCCACAGCAGCAGATGGGGCACGGCTAAAGACACCCAGAAGTAAGAAGGCAGCTCCAGGGGGGGCCCCCCTCTGACGTCTTGTTCGTACATTTGATCTGGAATTTCACTGCAGAAAGATTCAGGTTCACCCCGTGCACACAAAGGAAAAGTGTAGATACAGCTGTTTTGTATGGTTATTAAACAGCTTCAGCCATCATGAAGGTAGGGCGCTTGGTTCTCTGGGTGGTTTACCCAGCTTTTTGTAAGGGAAGAGCTCTGAGTAGTTAAGTCAGCATTTCATTGTTTTAGGAATACCTTATGTTTTGGATTAACATTTTTCAATTTATGAACAATACGGTGCCGTTTATAAGCCATGGAGCTGAAATGAGGTACATTCCAACACATTCACAGGCCTTTAAAGCTTATTACTTCCAGGCTATTGTCAAATATACAGTTGGGCCGTTCACACCTGGGCACATGTGTTCACGCACATGATCAATAGAGGGTCATAACCACCTCAAGGGGACTACGCCCACAGGGGTTTAAATACCTGGGTCTCTCCACCATTTGGTTGAGAACTGAAGAAGCCTTTCGGATGAGAGGTGAAACGTCTTCAAGAAACAAAAAGAAGTCCAGTCGCCTTTTTCAAGCTCCAGAGACTACTAGGACCTGGATGACTGAGAATCTACACAGACACGCCGAGCACAAAAGTTAACTTTCTGTTTTATTCACTGTTTTATTTAGAACTTTAAAAAAGAAAAGGATATGTGTGTTGCTCACTGTTTTCATGAACTATAGTGATTGCAGCAGTGTAATACTTGGTATTGTTGGAGTCATGACAGGTGACATGCTGTGGGATATAAAACTTAAGTAAACAGTCACTTTTTTCTTTTTTTAAAAGACAAGTTTAGCTGGTAAATTCTAACCCAACAGAGGAATCGGATAGTGATCTTTCCAGATTCTCTGACCTGTAGCGTATCTTCATGTAAATGCCAGCTGATCGTGACAGTCATTTCCCTTTCAACATTTCACTGGAAAAATGACTGTTTCGGTTCTCCCAATATTCCAGTGTTCATGAGCGATATACTGCAAATGTGGTCCGGTATGAAAATGACACACTCGTTTCCAACAGTGACTTCAAAGTTGGCTTACTTTTTTGTCCACCGTAGCGCCCAAGTCTCCACCTGAAAAGACGCGGTATGACACGTCCTTGGGCCTGTTGACAAAGAAGTTTGTGGACCTTCTTGCTCAGTCTTCTGATGGTGTGTTGGACCTCAACCTTGCCGCTGAAACCTTACAGGTAAATTGAGGAAATGATGTCAGGCATTGTGTTCGGCGGTTACTTTAGTGACTCATAATTTACATGGTTAAATCTGTGCACGTATTCCTTGTTTGCAGGTACAGAAAAGGCGGTTGTATGATATCACCAATGTACTAGAAGGCATTCACCTCATTAAGAAGAAATCAAAGAACAACATTCAGTGGATGTAAGTGGCTCTTCTCCTTCACTGTCTCGTGCAAATGCTTGGGTTTTAATTTTTTTAATTTAAACTAAGTTTCAGCCATGTTTTTGAGGCTATACTGTAACTGTTTTATTTAATTTGTTTGATTTAAATTTAGGTCCTTCCAGAGTAAACGTAGTGCCTGTCGGGCACTTACATTGGAAATGACCACAGAATTTTCTAGGATCAAAGTACTTGCAAAACATTTTCCACATATTTGTGTTTTGAAGTCACTTGCTCTTTACAGGAAGTGTTGTAAGGGGAATCTGATAATTGCATCTTTTCTCTGCAATATCTGCGTAAAAGAAGGCACTGAAACCTAAATCCAGAGTTTACTTGAACAGAAATGAGACAGAATTTTTTTTTTTTTGCACTGTTGAAGTTAATGTACTAAATATTTGAAGCAAGAAGCATGAGACACCAAATGGCTGCAACAGAGCATCCTGAACTCCTAATCTGCTGTAGTTCATGCTCCGCTGACTCTTCTTTCATTTACAGGGGCTGTAGTCTGTTGGAGGTCGAGGGGGCGCTAAGCCAGAGGCAAAGACTGACAGCTGAAGTTTCTGCGCTGGCCGATGAAGAGCAGAGGCTCGAACAACTCATCCAGAGATGCACCCTGGATATGAGACACATGAGCGAGTTGCCAGGCAACCAGAAATATCCTTTTGTTAGTTGATAAAGTGAATAAAATTTTAAGGTGCCTTCTAGCTCCCTTGCCTTAGTGAGCAAGTATTCACAAGTCATCCTAATTTGACATAAATCTAAAGACTTGGGGCCAGAGTAAGTGGGCAAATCACTGCAGGGCTGCAAAGTCACGTTCAGTTAGCTTTTTGCAGGGCCGCTGTTTTTAGATCACTGCCCGGAAGTCCTGTAGTACTATAAGCACTTGCACTGTGTACACTGCAGTTTTTTTTCCCCCACACGGACCTCAAACTTTCGCAGAGAACACAACATCAAGGCAGATCTGTTTCAAAGTCGCTGAAATTTTATGTGGAGGACCATTGCTCATAATGAGATCTGAGTCTAGGCTGCAGTTTGGCAGTTTCCAGTGTAAGAGTCCAATTTTGAAGCCTGAAGGGCGTGTGTCAGGTGAGGAGCGTGGCTGAGACAATGCTCCTTTTTTTTCCCCTTCTTCTGCTCTCTGTCTCTTCAGCATTATGCACTGTGACTTTGTCCACCATAGTGGAAATGTTCATGTTTTCTGAGAGACAACATTCAGAGAAAACGCTCTGACCTGTGGTGCATGCCAGAGTGTCATCTCAGAGTGCATTGAAAACACAGATTTTTTTTTTTTTTTTTTTTGCCCCACATCAGCCCAGTTTTCACACCGGCAACCCACTCACCAGCTTTGACTCCCTGCAACTTCAGCTAATTTTCTAAGATTAAATATCAAGTTGAATAATCACATACTGAAGGCGACCCAGCACACATGGCAGAGGCGCAAATGCAGGTTAATATAATGGGACTTTAACTGAGACCTAAAAATATCTGAAAATGGCCTCAGAGCTATTCTTCGTATAAACCTGAAATCACTTTATAACACCTGACCTATTATACAGTACCTACCTGTTATAGGATGTGTAGGAGAACACAAAACATATATAATTAGATAGTGAAGTTATTGTTGCTGTGCCACATGTGTAAAGGCACGGGTTGCATTTGTTTTTTTTTCCTGTATGCCAGTTGAGCATGGAGCCAATTATTAAAGTCATTAGAAATTAATAGTTGTTTCAGAACTACTACACAGCATATTGAAATGTCTGTCAAAATACAATAGAGAAGTAGAAACATACAAGTTAATTGTGCACATTCAGTAAAGACATGTAGAGGCTTGAGCTCTTTTCCTCAGACCTAGCATGTCTGTGTAGAAATGGGACTAAAAGTCGGCCACAATGCAAACTGCTCTGCTCACTGTAGAAAGTAACTTTACTGCCTGTAATGCCTAAATAGCATGTGTATCTATTTATTTGGCAAACTATTCTCGCCTTCCTTAGCTGCTCCATGTAAAATTTTGCCCTGTTACAGCATTACAGAGGGTCCAGAAAATATGCAGGGCTTGAGCTAAAGCTTTGACAATGCACTCAGAGCTTTGAGGAGTCCACAAGAATGTGCTCATTCTGATAGCATCTTCCACTGGTATTCCAAATAAAACAACACTCCTAGTAGCAGCTATCATTTTTTTTTTTTTTTTTTTAAATGCCAAAGTGTGTGTGTGTGTGGGGGGTGGTTCATGTTGGCACAGATGGTTTTTAAATGTGGTCCTTGGTTTAAAAAAAATAAAAATAAAAGGATGATCACATGTAGCCCATTCCCTGTTCAAAAAGGCTTACAATAATCCAATACTTCAGCAGTGCTGTGTTGGTGAAAACTGCATTTGATTTAAAGAGCATGAAAATCTTCATCTTTCAGCTCTGCCTTTAGGGACCACCTGCTTTATATTCCTCAATCAGTCTCTTTTCTAATGGACATTACCAAATGCAGGTCATCTTTAACAGTGCAATGCATAAATGAACTATTTTGTAACAGCAGCACATGTCATATAGATACAGTTTTATTTCCTTAACCCTTTTGTTTCCACATATGCTTATGTAACATACCAAGATATCAAACAGGGGAGCCTCAGAGACCAGACTGTTATTGTTGTCAAAGCTCCCACAGACACCAAACTAGAAGTGCCAGACCCTGAGGAGGTTTGTATACATGCATTGTCTTTGCTGTCCCCCCCTGTGCTTTTTGCTCACTTGGCATCTCACCTATGACTTACAGTTCTTTTAAAGACAGGACTTGTTATTCTGCTCTTACTTGGATACTGTCAGTATTAAATGTGAGGTTTCTCACGTGATTTTATGCACAAAGTGCTCGAGATTTGTGCGCCTTATTGGATGTGATACAGCCACCTGCTAGGGAAAAATGTGTATTCCCTGGCTAGTTGGCAGTGGTTGTTGGAGGTTGCCGGCTCTTGCTGGGTGAAAATTGTTGCAAAGAAAGTGTTGGACCAAAAACCACTTATGCTTTGGTTTCCAGCAGAGTTCCACAGTTGCCTGTAGTTTTCCATGTTATTTTGCAAACACTTGCTAACCACTAGCTGAGCAGTAGTAGCTTGTAGAAAGTGTGACGCAAACTGCCAAAGGAGAAGGTTTGTTGTCAAAGTAAAAGTTGTGCCTGTTGAAACATGTTGGCTGTAGCTCTGAGGTACAACTTTTACTTTGAAGGAAAATGGTCCGTGTTTCTGGTTTGTCTTGCATTTTTCACAGTTTCACTACAGCTCAGAGTAGCTGGATGGTTTTTGCGGACGAGTCTCACTTCCATGCAAACTATGGATAACTGCAGGAAATGCTAGTGATCACGTTCATTTGGTGAAAACGTATTTTTCCCTATTGACAGGTGGGCTGCTCAGGAAAAATGGGGGTTACTGAGCAGTCTCTAGGCTTGTGTGACTGGGGCTTTAGCAATCACTTTCCCAGTGACTGCCATCAACCCCCAACACCCCCCTCCCCTCTCACACAACGAGTGGTTACCAGATGCTCACTGATTTCTTAGCCTGTGTGACTGGGGCCTTATCCACTTGATCCTGCATTGGTCACTGTGTTGTTGCATGTCCAAAATGGCCAACAAGTTAATGTTACAAGGTTGGCAGTCATGTGTCTGCAAAACCTTGATACTCTACTATGTTTTGGCAGCATTCTTTAATAAAAATGGAAAATATTAATGTCTAAACTTTGAAATTTTTTTTTTTTTGGCACCTTTAGAGTTGGGTTTGCCAGTTTCTTTGGGAATGACATCTCAGTGGTCCAGTCAGTCTGAGGGTCTATGCACCAATTTATTAGACATACTGTTACATGCACAGACTCTACTTTTGGTAGAGTTGTATATGTTGGGAACACTTGTAAAGTTCTGTGTCATGATTGTAATCCTTGTAGTCAAGGTCAGTTTTTTCCATCCATCCATCCATTCTCTTTCAGTTATCCTTTCAGGGTCAGTTTTTTTTTTTAAATTCCTGTTTATTGTCCCTCTCCAGAGTTTATCCATACACCTGACCAGCACTAAGGGCCCCATAGAAGTCCTGCTGTGCCCAGATGAGGAAAACGACCCCAGGAGTCCTGTAAAAAATGGAAACACAGACATCAATGGGAACTCTCCTTTTGTCAAAGTCCTTCAAGGTTGGTTTCAGGTGGATATTGGTGTACAGCAGCACTTTACATAGAGTTGTTTAATTGAATTTCCTCTATTTTTGTCATTCAAAATGAAGAAACATGAATCGATTCATCTTTATTTATAAATCCATAGACTACGGGTAGAAGAAGAGGTAAAAGCCACTCTGATTACATCCACATGAAAAACAGAACAGCAAAAAAACCAAACAGCTGGGTCTTTATTGTCTTTTAGTATAACTAAAAGCTAAACTGCACTGACCCGTCTGAGTGTCTACACCCCTAATAATGCATATGAGTGACACCTAAAAAAAAGGCCTCCCTAGTAAAGTTGTCTTGAAGGTGGAAATTGGCTATAAGAATCAGAACTAATTTTTTTGTCTGGCAGATTGTAAACCTGTTTAGTTCTGTAAAGTTGGCCATTTTAAATTGGGACTCCATGAGCATTAATTTACTTTTGGAACCAGCGTCAAGTGGCTTGTATGTAATTTGTTCCTGCAGTCCTCAGAGTCTTTTAACTCTCTTTCAAGCCGCTTCTCCACCAACAGGCTGCCGGAGCCAGTATTTGAACCGTTCAGTGGTTTTTCCACCACGAACGCACTTGGTGCTCAGCCGAAAAACGGGTTCAACTCGGGACTCGCAAGCTAGCTGGTCTGGAACCAAGAACGCGTGATGAAAGCGGCAGAAGGGCGTGACTTTGCCGTCTTAACATAAACTTTCTACCACATTACATGTGTATTACATGAGAAAAGCGAAGCAATTTTCACGGGTGTGAATTAGGTTTGGCTCTAATGCTGAACTTGCTGCTTTGTATCAGTTTATATCACAGATAAAAGGACGCAAAGTGCGTACTTGTCGTCTTGCTCGTATTTTCTGTCTGTGTTTACCTCTGTGCTGCACACAGATGCTGCAGTAGTTTTGTTTGGACCGTAAAATGTGTTCGCAGCACAAGATGGGAGCGTGTTCTCTCACATTTGCGCTCTTCGGCGTCCGTGTCCAGACAAGGACCCGCCCACACTCAGACGTAAAGGAGCAGTTTGCAAGTGCGGTGGAAACGCGGGCCTTTTCCTAAGCTTTTCGCCAGTTCTTTTGGGAACCCCGGCGGTGGAAAAGGGGTAACAGACAAAGGGTTTGATGCATGCATTGCCGTTTTCTTACAGTACAGGATGTGACTGTACGATGAACTGCATCTTGTCATTGACAGCACGACCATTTGAACCTGATGGTGTATGAAATGCCAGGGTATTGACTAAACCAAGTGTTCAGTGCTAATCTGTAACTGGTTCCAGAAGAGATGTCTAGAACAGATTGTTCCACTGGAAACAATCTGTTTCCAGTGGAACAAAACTGTCTGAGAAATGGGTAAAATGAGCTATGTTAACTGAACAGCTTCCTTGCGTTTGTAATACTAGTGGTACTCTTGGCTGTTTAGGAGTACCACTAGTATTACAAACTAGTGGTACTAGTGGTACTTTTGGCTGTTTAGGAGTAATAACAAGTAGTCTCTTTTTCCTTTCACAGATCCCAGCGGCACAACCACTTCTCCTAACCCCTTCCTGGCCCAACCTTCCTCCTCCTCAGCTGTCGCCGTCACAACTCTTTCACCCATCTCATCCCCTTACACCAGTCTTCTGCAGCAGACAGAAGACCAGATCCCTTCATCCCTGGGTCCTTTCTTAAACCTTGGACCTACTCTTCTGGACCAAGATGACTACCTATTAGGTTTGGAAGGTGACCAGGGAATTAGCGACTTGTTTGATGCCTGTGACTTTGAAAAAATGACCTCATTTGAGGATCTCCTGTGCAGCTAGCATTAGCTGAAAGAATCAGATGGAAACACTGAGGGCTTTTTCTGTCCCACAGGGGATCCCATGTTCTTTTATGGTATAAGTAATAAACAGCCTCATCAGTGTAAAGCCTTTGATCTCCTTTTTAGTGGATGCTAATTTACACAAATGGTTGGTTAAATGTAAATGGGGGATAGGAAGGGTATTCACTGCTCTGTGTGAGTGTTACTGTAGAGTGACAACAAGACAGAACAGCTATAAGGGAACACCCCCACACCGCTTGGCATTACCGCACATCCTGGGTGATTGCATTGTGTTTAGCATAACCGTGCAGTCACCCAAAACCGCCCGCGAGAGCAGGGTGGAAGAAAAATCGGTCAAACCTTGAAGGATCTTGTCTGGGAATTTGTTTCGGTAAGGAAAGGATACGGTTGATCATCTTTATCTTTTTTTTATTGTCGGGTGTGCAGAGCCACCCAGGTAATGCTTGTGATGTGTTATTGCCAAGTGCTGTGGGATGGAAGTTCTGAAGAATTCATGCTAATTTCACCCACAACAGTGATCTGTGATTGAAGGCTTTTACCTGCTGACTGTTAAATAGTCATCTTCTGTGTGCAAATATAAAATATTTTAGAAATTAAAAAAAAAAGAAAAGAAACTGTCAAATACATTTAATACAATTATAAAGTTCAGAGTGTGAGTATTGGGTATGTTTGGGTTTTCTTGTCCATTGAAAAGTTGGTGTTCTGGAGTACCAAAACTGCAGTGGAAAATAGGAATATGTACTCTTGATTCACTTAAACAAGACATTTATTCCATGTATTCCAGTGTCTCATCTCCTGATCAAGTATGCAACCTGCTAAGTTGCTATTTCTGGCTAATGGGTAAATCTGGACACGAGATGTGCAAACTTGAAGATCATCTTCAACTCATACTCTTATTTAGTGTGTTCGGGACTTGACTCCTTCACTCTTGCTGCCTTTTACCTTTCCCACCTTCAGCAGCAAGAGCCGGCACAATTGAATCCCTTTATGCCTCCTCACTTAGGCTGTGTGCTGTGCAATTATACTGTGGTTTGAGCTAATCAAAGAAATTTGTTTGAATCACTTACCACTCAATGCACACTTCCTACTCAGTGTGTACTGAGACCGTGTTGTCGACTCTCTTTAGCTTCAATAACTGTTGAATTTTAATGGATTTTAAAACTATAGAAATGACTTAATATTATGGTCACCTATAGGAAAAAAAAAAAAAAAAAAAGAAGGATGAGAGAGCCACTTATTTAAACTTCAGCATGTAATGAAGGGCTTTTTCCCCTCTGTAACAGATGCTAAAAAAAAAAATATATATATATATAAAAAAAACAAATACAGCTGTTTTGTAATCTAAGTGATTCCAGCGGAACTAAACCTTAGTGAATTGTGTTGTTTAGAGCCACTGAATTTACAGTGATTAGTCAGCAAAAAGCTTGATTAGTTGCTGAAAAGCTGAAGGGATGTATTTTTCTCCTCCTTAGGTATTAGGAACGTCATCCCAGTTCACTACCAGTAGCTTGTGTCTCATTACATCCTTTATAATAGTGAAGTGCAAAGAGACCTTGGTTTTTAGAGATCACAGGTTATATTGCTGCTGTTAATGTTGACCCCCACCCCCCACCCCCTGACCTGATTGCCGTGTGCTTGAGTAATTGCGTGTGCAGCGTGTATGTGAGATGTCAGTTTGAGCTTGCTTTAAAGAGTGAGCCTGCCTGTGTATAAATTGATGTACAGTTTTTACAGTTTTTTTTCAGTGCAAAAGGTACTGTAGGCTACCTCTCACTTAATGTTGCAAAATAGAAATAGGGCGTTAGAGGTAAATGTCATAGTTTGTATGATTCTGAATTCCCTTTTTGTTCTAAAAATTACCCTTGTTTTTTTAGCAGTCATGTTGGACACCCCGACAAATGGTGAGAATACCTTTTGGTCAAAAGCCAGTCTTATACTGTCACATTAATTCTGACTGTTGGGGTGCACATTTGAAGTGTAGAAAAGTGAATGAATGTATTGCAATACTTTTCCTTTTTGTTCTGTCTTCTCCAATAAGTTATTTAGCTCCTTTGTCAGTGTATTTTGTTTTTAAATACAGAGCTGTCACTTAAGACACCAAAAGGACACATTCAGTAATGCACAGATGCAGTCATTGATCCACAGCTGGCGTATCTGGTCATTCAGAGACATTTCTGTGTTCTCGCATCCCTGTGGATGAGTGGTTTGGTTGTCCTCTGAATATCAGGGAGTGTGTAAAATCCCTGATGTCATCCCGTACTATTTCTGCCGTTTTCACTTTCTTGGAGAGTGCTGATGTCAGTGTTCTGATTATGTTCATTTTCATGCTCATTATTTTTGCGATGTGCTAGACTATGTTTGCCCGCTTTAATGTTCAAGAAGACATAACACTGTACATTTCTGCAGCGCTTCTGTTCACCCTCTGTCTGAAACGCTGCGTTTTAGCCTGCGTGTCTCGAATGTCCCATTCGTGCAAAGTGGAGTCTGCACTAAATGGCTGGCTGGCATGAAGAAAGCAAAGTGACGTCTGAGAAACAGAAAATGTGTAAATGCAAAACTCCCCCCCCCCCCTTTTTTTTTTTTTTTTTTTTGGCTAAAAATCCAGGCTTATGCATTCTTTGTTAGAGGGTCTGCCAAATTAGCCACTAGGTGGGATTCATGCCAGAGCTTTACACAGTGACCGAGAAGTTATTGAAGAAAATTCTCAACCGCAATCAAGCGGAGTGTCAGTTTTTTTTTTGTTTGTTTGTTGGTGGACTTTATCTTTTGTAAGTTTGCAAGGATTTTACATGCTCAAAATTGCAATGCAGCAGATGAAAGGATAAGGAAAAGCCCATGAAGCATGATGGGGGCACTTTACTTTTCTTTCTTTTTTTTTTTTTTTTTTTTTTTTTTAAGTAGCCTCAACTCTGAGGACAAAATCCAGTCTCCTAATGAGTTTTACTTAGACTTAAATTACACAATGCACAGAAATATCCCGACTCGCAGCCTGTTTCTCCATAGGTGTATTTATATTGGTGTATTTTACATGTATGCATGCAGGATTGAAGTAATTTTTTTTTTGTCCCCCCTCATTTGGGTCACAAAACAGTGTAACTCTCCAGTTTACAATAATTAATATTTTTCCCCATTGATTTCAAGCAACCAGAATCTGGTTAATGTATTATCTTCTTTTACATGATGGAAACATTATTATTATTATTATTATTATTATTATTATTAAATTTTTTTCTTTGGAAATATTGTACCTTTCCATAGGTTTCTAATGGAATGTTTTCCTGCACTGCTAAAGCTCGTGTCTCATAACTGGTGACACAAAATTGCAGCTTTTTCATTTGGGAATGTGTGATTAGATACTAGAAGTCTATCGTTAGGCTATATATGATGCTAACTATGGTCCACATTGAAACAGCTTTGTTTTTATCTTATGGTTATTCTTGAGCTGTTACCAAATACAATGTGCTGATTGGTGAATATTCTGTAAAGGTTCTGTTTTTAAAAAAAGAAGAAAAAAAAAAGGATTGGAAAGAATTGAGCGTAAAATTATATTACTGCCTGTTTTCGCTAACTACAGAAAAAGAGCAGTTTGCAGATTGAAGGCATGGGTGAAAGTGCTTGTGAATGTTGGAGATAAACTAATTTGATGTTTTTGATGTGTGTGTGTGTGTTTCAGTTACAGGCTTGTTTCTGTACATTTGTTAAATGAGGAATTTGAGCTGTGTGTATGTGTGTGTTTTTTTTTGGGGGGGGGGTAAATGAATTGTTTTTGTATTTTGGGCATTTGTAATTGAAAATTTGAATAAAGCCAATATAAATGAGGAAATAAATATTTTGTTTTAATCTATCTTAAGGGAGTTTGCATTGTAGCATCAAGTAAGTTATAGGTATAAACTAAACAGATGTCTACTCACTGGCCACCTATTACACCTTGTTACTTGCTAATACTGGTTGGAGCCCCTTTTTGCTTTTAGACCTGCCTTAACTCTTCGTGACAGATTCATCAAGCTGCTGGAAACATTCCTCAGAGATTTTGGTCCATATTGACATAATAGCATCACAAAGTTGCTGCAGATTTGTTGGTTTCACATCCATGATGTGAATCTCCTGTTACATCACATCCCAAAGGTGCTCCACTCGATTGCGATCTGGTTTCTGTGGAGGTCATTTCAGTGAACTCATTGATATGTTTGAAGAAACCAGTTTGAGATGATTTGAGCTTTGAGATGTGGTGTGTTAATATCCCTAAATAAAATATCCCTCAAACCATTATTGCAGCAGCAGCCTGAACATTGATTCAAGGCAGGATGAATCCATGCTTTCATGCTGTTTATGCCAAATTCTGAATGTCACAGCAGAAATCGAGTCATCAGGAAATGTTCCAATCTTATGTCGTGCAGTCTGATGAATCCATGCAAACTGTAGTCTCAGTTTTCTGTTCTTGGTTGACAGGAGCGCCATCCATTGTGGTCTTCTGCTACTGTAGCCTATCTGCTTCAAGGTTAAACGTGCATTCAGAGATGCTCTTCTGCATACCTTGGTTGTAATGAGCCTTGCTATCGGCTGGCAACAATCTGGCCATTCTCCTGACATCAACAAGGCATTTTCACCCAGAAAACTGTTGCTTACTGGATGTTTTCTCATCTTCAGCCTATCCTCTGTAAACCCTAGAGATAGTTGTGTGGGAAAATTCCAGCAGATCAGCCCATCTGGCACCAACAACCATGCCTAGTTCAAAGTAACACAGATCACCTTGTTTCCCCCATTCTGATGCTATTTGAACTTCAGGTAATCTTAACCACATCTAAATGCCTAAATGCACCGAGTTTGCTCAATGAGCAGCTCAACCGGTATAACTAATGAAGTGGCCGGTGAGTGTAGATTTGGTGTTATCCACATATGACACTGAAACATGCCAGTAATTAGATGGGCTGCAGTTAGTATTCACCCACAAAGCTAAATACGCGTTTATACAGTTTGTCCCCCTTTACCTTCCGTACTCACAGGCAAGTATGGCGGTCTGAGAGTTGTGATAACTGTTTTGGTGGTGTGAATTATCATTTTGTGCCTTTGTAAAGCATACTTAACTCGCTATTCGAGTTTATCGGAAGAATACAAGTACGGTGCGACTCAGGTAAGGACCTTTAATCGTTTTTATTGTTGCGGTTTGTCCAGAATAAGACGCACGTGGGTACTAGCTAGCCAATGAGGCTAGCAAAGATGAATGCTACCCAGCAATCCAGTAAAACCAGTAAAGATCATTAAACAAGTACCAAATGGAGCATTTTGAATTCCGTAGTCGACCTTCATGTTAACCACCTGGCTTGAGCGTGTATTTAGTGTAAAATAAAAGCAGCTCTGAAGTGTGACAGTGACATGTTTTACTAAACTAAAACCTAGATAGCGTAACTTCAGCACAGCCTGTATCTCAACTGATGCAGCTTTTTATTTACTTATCAGCAACACCTGTTAAGAGAAGGCATCGTTAATTAATACGTGTGTGTCAGTAGATAGAGGTACTTTAGGATGTCACATTCATTGATCGTGAAGACGATGTCTTGCTAGTTTATTTATTTTTTTTATTTTTCCATAATTTAGCATGCATTTTAATGCATAATTGGCACACTAATTCTGCCGAGCATCACGGTTATGTTTCATGTACTAGTGCTGTTCCTGATGTATTAACGAGTAGGCATGTAACTCACGCACTAACACGTATTAATATAAAAACATCTCTGTGAAACTGAGCAAGATACAGCCATAAGAGTACTTAGGAAGTTTAATCTAAAAATCCTAAACCGTGGAAATAGAGTACAGGTACAAAACTCACTTGTATACACTTGTGTGTGAGTGGCAGGTGCTCTTAATCGAAGTGTAAAATAAATAATCTGTAATAATAAATAAAGCTAATCTGAAGGCCACATGAAGTTTGCAGGTCTGTAGTGATTGACTGCAGAAAGTTGGTGACCTCTGTGCACTACACACCTCAGCATCAACTGACCCCACTCTGTGATTTTACGTGGCCTACCACTTTGTGTGCTGTTGTTCCCAATCGCTTCCACTTTGTTATAATACCATTAACCGTTCACTGTGGAATATTTAATAGTGAGGAAATTTCAGGACTGGATTTGTTGCACAGGTGGCATCCTGTCATGGTACTACGCTGGAATTCACAAATGTTTGTAGAAGCAGTCTGCATGCCTAGGTGCTTGGGTTTATACACCTGTGGCCATGGAAGTGATTGGAACACCTGAACTCAATGATTTGGATGAGTTAGTAAATACTTTTGGCAATATAGTGTAAGTCACAATGTACTTTAGACTTTTAATGTAAGTGTCTTTGTTTTTTATTTTCTCTTCTGATGTTTTTAAATGATTGTACTTTATGTATTTCCAGAGAGGAGACATGCTGTCCTCTTGTGACTCTCTGATTGAAGACATTGAGGACATGGTGTCTTCCAATGACCCCACTCCTCATGAAAGACAATCTGCTAGAAAAAGTATCATACCAAAGTCCAGGAAGAAGAAAGAGCTTCTGAGCAATGAGGAGCTTCAAGCTGACAGGTATGTCTAATGTTTGATATTATGGTACTATCATATTGGGGGGGGGGGGGTTGTTGGCTTTTTATGCAGCATTTTTAACCATTTATTAAACAAAATATAAATATTATATTCTTCTGTGGAAAAAGTAAGTACACTTTTGGCTTCAAAAGGCAGCAACACCCACTTTAGCAGAAATAACTTCTTGGAGGTGTTTGCACAATTGTCTGCCAGTCTCTTAACAGTTCACTGAAATTTTTGACTGCTCTTCCATAATGAAGTTATTTTTTGCAAGATTTTTAAGGGTTTTATTGCATGTTTTGCCAGTTTTAAATCCCTCTGCAACATATCAATGCACGCAAGTGTTTGTCTTGGCCATTCTGTAATGCTGCATTTCATCTTTTTGATCCATTCCTCGAGGTTATTCAGTGTTTCTCTGGATCACAGTTATGTTGAAACACCCTCTTCTGAGCATCACCTTGTGGACAGATGGCCACATATTATCCTCAAACGCTCTTTGATATCATGCTGCATTCAATATCGAATCAAATACTGTAAGCTGCCCAGTCACTGTTACAGCAAAGCATATCTAAACCATAAGATTTCCACAGTTTTGCCTCACAGTTTGTCTGAAGTTCTCCTGAGCAGCATCTTTGGTTGGTGCGAAACAGGTGCATCTTTTGTCTGCCCAGATAACATTAATCAGAAAGACTGATCTTTGCCTGTATCTTCATTAGCATGCTGCAGTTTTGCTCTCATGTTCTTTTTGAGCAGCAAAGGTCATTTGCAGACTTGCCCTCCATGCAGGTCAAATTTATGCAGTTGCTTTGTGATTGGAGATACATTCGCTTTGACACCAATGGTTGCAAGAAATACCTTAAGATCCTGACAGTCTGCTCTTTGGCTGTCCCTGCTGTAGCTGAAGTCATTCTTAGACAAACTGGCAGTCTTTTAAAATTAATGCCACTTGTACATACACTGTATTGCCAACAGTTTTGCCAACTGTTAGTGGCATTCTAACAAAGTGAAAGCGATTGGGAATAACAGCAACTCAGCCACGAAGTGGTAGGCCACACAAAATCTCAGAGCAGGGTCAGCTGATGCCAAGGCGCACAGTCCACAGAATCAGTTGCTACAGACCTCCAAACCTAATGTGACTCAAGAACAGTGTGCAGATTGCTTCATGGAATGGGTTTCCACATCCAAGAAGCTGCATCCAAGCCTTACATCACCAAGCACAATGCAAAGCACTAGATACAATGCTGTAAAGCATGCTACCACTGGACTCTAGGGCAGTGGAGAACACTGCTTGCCTGACTGCATTGCATTGTGGCAAGTGTAAAGTTTGGTGGAGGGGGGATTATAGGTGGGTTTTTTTTTTGTTGTTTTTTTTTTTAATAGGGTTGTATTTCAGTAGTTGGGGGAAATGAACTCTTCACAAAGCGTTCAGGAACTTGCATGAAGATACTGCTCTACTGCGCACCACTGTCTGCTCAGCATGTGGTGCAGACAGTGTTGTAAAAGCTGCAGTGCTGAACAACTTAGTTAGTTAGACGCCATTTCTAAATTACTCCAAGTGTTTACATTCTTAAACAAAAGGTTTCCCTTTCGATTATGTTAAATGTTACACCTTTTCCCAGAGTTCTCTTGATTATTCTTCTGATCGTGCCCCGTGTCAGAGGCTCCAGTTGCCACTCCCAAAACATGGTCTGATCACTAGCATGTAATCTGGAAGCTCTCATCATAATTTTGTGGATTTGAAGGTATTTAAATGTAAAGGTGTGCTTAACTTTCCAAGTAACTGATATATTTTTAATTTAAATTCCTAAAGTGTGAGGTACCCCAAAAAAATGCCTCATTAACTTGTAGGCTCTGTTTTAAAGAGAAAGTTTGTATATAATCTAATTGTTTTTATTACATTAGTTGAGGATTGAAGTTTATTGTGATATTGTTTATTCCCAGTACTTAGGGGGTTATTTTAGTTTTCTAATTTCACCTGGCTGCTAGCTGTTCTGATTAGATTTATGCTAATATTTTACATATTTATATTTTTCAGTAATCAAATGTATCAGTCCATCCTGTAGTCATGCTAGGTTTGTGTAAGCCCTACATGGATAAGCTGGGGAAGACTAAATTGCAGCTACAGCAAGCAAATCATACTGTTTCACATACATGCTGTCTTATATTGTGTATTTCCCACCTAGCAGGGAAAATTCTTATTTTTCTTCTCTTGAAACACTCACTCACAGCATACAACAATCACAAAAACCTTAGAAGCCTCCAAATCACAAATGTACTAAACAAGATCCTGCTGAAATGAAAAGCCACCTTATCAATTGGTTTCTTGAGATTTGGGGAACAGCTTTGACAGCAGCCTAAACCAATTGAGTGTAAAAGCACCTTTTTATATTCTATCCAGTACACTTGGGTAATAAAACAACTTTAAAATGGACAAGTCATTTATCAGGCGGTCAGTTTTATTCAGGATTTGTGATGTTAGGTTTAAATGTAGATTTTTGCACATCAGGATGTTGTATAATGGACATGTTTGTCATCAATTTTTAGTTTAATCCCTGGAACCCAAAAGATCTGGATGAAAACATGGGGCTGCAGTCATAACAACTCAGATGGAGAGTACATGGCTGGGCAGCTGGCTGCCAGCGGATACAAGATGACTGGTAAGAAATTATATAATTGTAGTAATTTGTATTAAATCTGTTGACTTGAAGTCAGCAAGCATTATAATAATGGTACACTAGAGAGATGGATACATTTTAGACCAAAAGATTTGCATTAAAGCTAAATGAACAACTAAAATTGTAAATATGGAATTTTACATATATACATACATACACAATGTCAGTAGAATTGATGACAGTATTGTTATTAAACACAAGGGGGCAGTCTTGCTTTGTAAATGCACAGTACCTTGTGTATTATTCTGGTTTTTGTGAGTTTTATTTTTGCTGAACTAAACATTTCAAAAACATGTATGGATAAACCTTTCAGTGTAAAGAATTTTGATTCATGTTTGGAGTCTGCCAGTCTTTAGGAACCAGATGGAATCTGTTAGTTGTCATTATCAAGATCACACCAGCCGTTTATATGCTTTAACCTGAGCAAAAATGGACAAAAACCTTTTCAGATTAGAGATTGTTAGAAAAAAAAAACCTCATTCTTAGCTTTTGCATGAAGACAATATGCATGTTAGGTACTAGATTACCACACATCTTTCATGAGGGGTTTCATTGTGAGTGTGTTATTAGAGCAACACCAATAAAAAAGATAATGCAAAGAGTGATGATTCATTATTTCAGAATGGAGTTTTGGATTGTAGTTGTCAGTTAAATATGATTTTCTGCTAAGTGTGCATGACCTCGTGTTTCTAGCAGCCCGTCACAAAGAAAATTGACTTATGCCAAGGTGTGGGATTAGTTATGTATACAGTGTGAGTGTTTTTGTTGTACTGCATGTCTTTCTGTATGCACTTGTGTGTGCGTGCGTGTGTGTGTGTGTGTGTGTGTGTGTGTGTGTGTGTGCGTGTGAGTGTGTGTGTGTGTTTTAATAGACACACCAAGACAGATGAAGGAGTGGGAGTGAGCCCCTTAGGCATTTTTTCCCCCCCCTTCTCTGTGGGGTCTCTCCAGCCATAGAGGGACATTAATCACACACTTCAAACATGCAGATCTACCCACTCATTCAACATGACACACAAGACACACTAAACCCATGACCACGGGCCTTTGGTTTTTCCTCCTCATCCAGCAGTTTAGACCCTTGATCTTTCTCTTTTTCTCTGTCCGGAAGCTCCTCGCTGACGCAACACGTCTCTGTTCAGTTTGTTGTCTTTCACCTGCCCCTTCACTTTATAGCAGACCCTGTCATGCTTCTACTAAAGCTTTATGCTGTCTGCTAATTTATTTTGGGATTTGTAATTTGGTGGAATGGTTGCAATCGGAAGAGAGTGTAGAGAAAACTTGTTTGTATTCAGACAGTTGTTTTCTATTCCCACTTTGACCTTTGTAAGGGTAATATCTGCCTGTCTCCGAATCTAATTACAGCACACATTGCTTCTCTGGTTGTCTTAAAGTCCTCAGCAGATATAGATGCAAGAGGGTGTAATGTAATACACTCTTTGGTAATAAGGTTAAATATTGCTGTTATGGATATTAGATTTTTGTAATCACTGGATTAAGCCTCTTTCCGTCTCCTCCTTTTGTTAAAAGCAGGACTGCACAGCGACCACACAGGAAGTGTTTGTTTATAAAGCCTTGCACTTCTCCGATCTTACACCGCAGGTAGCTCAAATCATTCAGTGTATGTACCTGTGAGGAAAACGCTAAAGGAAAAAATGGGATATAAATACACATGAGGGTCAAAAGAAAGTTAATTGAATGTCTTTCTTCTGCTGTTTGCATATATTTTTCATGCCTGCATACATTTAGAAAATATGCACTCTTCTTTGATGTTTTCATAAACATTTGTCTACCTGGTGTGTCCCAGTAGTGGTTTGGGTGTGTTTACTTTGTTGAAAATAAGATTCATTTTCTCTCTGTCTGATATCATAATTTGATGAGAAGCTATTGTTTCACTTTTTTCCCCCCTCCTCTTTCTCAGGATAGTTCTCTGAATCTAGGGACTCTATAACAGCGCATGGCCCCACTCGTGCCATTTTTCAAGCATGATTCCTACACATAAATTTACCTTATCATTCAAGCTGACCATAACAAGCTTGTGGACACAACTGCAGACCTAGATTCATTCCAAGTCAGAGGGAGATGGAGGCAGTGTGAATGTGATTTTTTTTTTTTTTTTTTTTTTTTTTTTAATTTATAATATTTAACTTGCTTAAGTCACATCAAAAGGAACTGGGAATAGTGAACAGTAATAGGTTGCTTATTTTGGAAGAATACTCATGACCATCAGCATTAAGATTCTAGGTAGTTATGTAAATATTTACTAAGGTGTGTTTCACATACACACAAGTTTTGTTAGTTGCATGTCTCTCATATAACTGCTTAGAAAACAAAAAATTCTGCCATTCAGTGGTTAAATCGAAGTAGTTTTTACCCCATGCTGTAGTGCTAATATACCTTAATCTTAGATCCATAAGGACTTGGAATACTGCTTCTGTTTTTCTCCTTAAGCCTTTTTTCACTCTGTTTCCTCTCAACAAAGTACGTTAAAGGTCAAAGTCTTACTGCTAATACTAAAGGCTTAGTTTGGTTTCTGTCCTCCACAGCTCTGCTTTTTATCCATCTCTTTCCCCCCCCCCCCTTGTTTGCGTTCTTGTATTTTTTCTCTTTCCCTGCTGTCCTTGTCGCTCCGTCCCTCTCGGAGTTAAAAAAAATCTCCACTCATTCGCTGCATTTCGTTGTAAGAAAGAGAACTCGACGGTCATGGCCAAATCAGGTGAGATTACATTTGGTAGAGGTGGTGATTGTGCTGAATGGTATTGTATGGAATGCTTTGCAGTCTTCTACAATGGCATGAAATTGTCAGGAGTGTATCAAAGAGAGTGGAATTGTGTGGTATGACTAACATAGAAATAGGCTTCTGAATAGTATGGCGCTGTTGGCCGGATTGAACATGGGGACAGGTTGAACATTATCATTTGTGAGTGAATGTTCTGTATAAAATCATGAATTCCCAACCACCTCTGTAGTGTGTGTTGTTCAAATCCACCATGTCATTCCGCAGTTTAATGAAAGCGTGCGGACAAAGACAGCCTCCATGCCTCTGAAAATATGACATCACCTTCTCTCCCCCCCTTCTCTCCCCCTCTCTCTCATCCTTCTTTCCTGTTTTCTCTCTATCACATCCTTATGCCCCCCCTTGTCGCTCTTTCCTACCCTTCTCTAACTTTCTTTCTTAAACTATGACATCACTTGGTGGGAGATAGTAGCAGTTCTTGTATTGGCCTATGGGTGGCAGCCTCGGCCCATGTAGGAACCTTTTGTTTAAAGAATGAACCACTACGCTATCAGGATGAGGTCATCCTTCGAGTATACTCCGTTCCCATTCATAGTTTTAAAATTTGTAGCTTTCCAAAACTTAAAGGCAACACCTGATCTTGCATAAGCTGTAAATAAAGCCAGCTCTGTATCAACTGTTTTAGAAACATGATTGCATATAATGCAAAGCCGTAAGATATTATGTTTATATAATAAGACTCTGCACTATTAAGACTGAATGGAGTGTTTTTGGTTAAGGAGACCTGCAGCTGTGTTTAGCTGAGAAACACAATTACTCCTCATTCTAGTTGGAGATGAACTTGGCTTGAATATGCAGTGTTTAAATGCAGAAAGCGTAATTTCATGTGAAATGTTGAAACTCATAGAACTTCTTTTAATAACAGTTCATTCATGTTGGAGCATGACATATTAGTTGCTTGCCACTTGTGGAGATAAATAATATGCCATGTCATTTATTTATTTGGTCACACTCAATACATTCCAGTTATATAAATGCATTACACACACTGAATAGTACTTGTCAGCCAGAAGAGAAAATGTCTTCCATCTTCTCTTTTATTTTTTTTGGTTGTTGTGTTTGCATTAATGAAAGACACTTCTGTTGTTTACCTCTGCTTTCATTGTCTTAACACTTGTTTTAGTGCTTGTTCTGGTTCATCCTGGCTTGTCCTCATTAGCTGTTCCTGTGCACAGCCAAAGGGGGCACTGTTTACCCACCATCGTACACTCACACCAATGAACCGCATTTGAGCAGCAGAGCAATGTGCCAAATAGTGACTTCATAGGGAGGCATCTATGGTCACACATGAGCGTATACACACACACACACACACACACACACACACACACACACACACACACACACCCTTCATGGAAAGTCACACCAGGATATTTTGATTGTTTTTGGCTGGTCTCCTCCCCGCCCAATATCTTTTCTGCCAGCCAGCCGCGCACACAGCACTTCAGTTAGGATTTTACATACCGGTTAGGCAAAATTACTCCCGGGTACACAATGTCAGCCAAATGAGGCGTTCTCAGTTCCTGGTTTGGACACAAACGTTGGAGGATATGGGTTTCAGAGAGAGGGTGTGGGCTGCTTTGATAAAGTGATACGAGGACTTAATTGATCAGCAGGTATTACAGGTGGTCCCGTGAATAGCAAATGCTGTGGGTGTGACAGAGAATGTGTGTTTTTTTTTTTTTTTCCTTCTTTTGCAAGGTCATTTTTAGGCATTGACCTGTTTTTAAACATGATATGTCAGGTACTTTGGAAAAAGCTAGAAGTATTGTAAGTATAGTGCTTTTATTTATTATAAAACTGTTTGGTCAACAGCAGCTGAAAAAATATTTTAGTTTAAATGTACATATATATTATATTTTACTGACATTAAGCATATTTAACATTTTGCTTGTAAAATTGGTATAATATATAGATGTTGTGGCTGATACCCCTGAAACAATGTTCTGACGGAGCCCATACTGCATTTGTGTTTCTAGCTCTTCTGCGGCTCTGTGTGATTGTATTACATCACCGTAGAGTATTCACTTGGAGTCTGTGTTCCTCGCATACATGCCATCTCATTCATAAAACGGAGTGTATGAGGACCTTCTGATTGGCTGACTACGTGCTACGGAACATTACACGCCGCAAGGTTATAGCCAATGAAAACTTACAATGTTGTCTGACTCCACCTCCACCTAAACACACACATTGGCAGACGCAGCCCGCTCGCACTCACATTTACTCTTCTCACACACAGTTGCAGACGAGGTGGGAATTGGTATTGTACAGAGAAAGTGTACGAGAGACAGTTGCGTTTTCGACAGTCATCATTCTGCAAGATTAGACATATCGCCTGGTGTCTGCACGCCTGAGAAAAACTCTGTATGCTCACTGTGTTTCCACTGTGTCGTAACTGTGCCGCTTGTTTCACTGATTTAGAGAGGACAGAGGGAGCAAGTGGAAGAATGAAGGAGACAGCAGTGTAAGGAAAGATGAGAGGAGTCGTCTATGGGGAAGGAGAGAGGGTGCTGGGATGCAGGGTACAGCAGACGTAGCCGGCACTTCAAGACAGAATTAGCCTAAGCGATGGTTGGAAGTAGGAAGGGGAGCAGGGAGGACAGTACGGTGCCAGGGAAATGAGCTAGAATCTGGGAGATCTGTAGAAATGGGAGGATGTAGAGGGTCATGGTTTGTACGGCTGACAGGTGAGATGTAAGGGGAGAGAAAATGAGTGCATTTCTAAAAGAGAAGAGAAGCTACAAAAAGAGAATACGAAATCGTAGCTGGCAGCAGTAGATTAGTGGGGTGGGGGATCTCTAATAGATAATAAATTAAATACAAATTAAAAAAGTGAGCAGAATTATTCATTTTTAAATTAAAAATAATCATACCATGCATGCGTGAATTGAAAGATCACTTTGGATGCTGGCACAGTTTACTATTCTAAGTTTAGAAATTGACCTCACGTCATTTTTGTCTCATGCTGTTTGACTTAAACTAGGCAAAACTGCTGAAACGGTAATGCAACACCCATCTCTCATTTCTTATGTCTTTACTAAGGCACACACAGTCTCCAGAGCTTTGATTTTTGTCTGGAGTGCAACAGAAAGACCCATCAGTCCAGGCAGTCAGGTGTAACCATTTAGAGACCAGAAGATTAGAGTGGTTCCAACATTGTGTATGTGCGCATGTCTGCATGTGCGAGCATGCACATGTGTGTTTTGCTGATCCTACAAGGTGACCCATGTGTAGATAGCACCCAGTAAGTAACCATTTAGAAGCCATAGGATTAAAGACCTTAAAATTCCCTTGAGGGAGCTATGGATAGAGGAGAAACACGGGAAGCGGTATAGGCAGGAGGAATATTCATAATACTGCAAACTGGCCTGACCAGTACAATCATGGCAGCTAGAAATTGTCATGAGAGTTGGAAACCATAGTGTCAGTCTTGGAGATTTTTTTTAAAATCATCCTTTAATTTTCAAAAACATTAAATATTAAATTAATCTGCATGTCCTGTCTAAATGCATAAAATAAATGCCTAGTAATTGAAAATAAATGCTTAGTAATTGAAAGAAACAAATATATTCCTCCCAGGAACTCGTTCCAGAGAGGATGCACAGGTCACCTTCATTGTTGGAAAACCCTTCCCATATGTGTGATTTAAGAGCAAGGAGAGCAATCAGATTTGAATGAAAGAGAGACCTCCTTTCGCTTCTCTAAGGGGAGAAAAACAGAACATTTGTTTCTGAAAGGGCAGTGATATTTCACCCTTGTTAGCTTTAAACCTCAAAGGTACGAAAGGAAGGAGAATTGAAGCAAAAAGAAAAAAATAAAATTCTCCCCATCTGCCCAGTCATTTGTGTCCCTGCACCTTTATTTCTTGATGAAGAGAACAAGTGACAAATGACTTGAGAAGCTTGAAGGAAGTTTCCTTTGCTACTTCCCTGTGGAGGAAGAAAGTGTATTACCAATTCCCTTTAGAATCCAGCCAGTCAAGTGAACCCCATGTTATATCAGGAATACCGCCTGCATTCCACAGAGATTGTGAATACCCTGAAGGGATATAATGTGAATATCATGGAGGGATGTAATGGGATAAGGCAGGAGCTGAAGGAAAGGCATGGGGGTGGAGGGGTATAAGGTAAGGAGAGACTAGAAAAATGACAAGTGAGGGAGGTTGTCTGGAAAGGGGATGAGGGGTGAAGCCAGGTTTTGCTCACATCCATAGTGTTGAACCTTAAATCAAAGCTGGGAGCTGATACTTTCTGGCGTTGAAGGTGGCCTAGTTGTAAAAAATAAAAGCCGTTGGCCTACGACTGACAGTTCAAATCTCTGGCCACCACACCCACACTGTGTAGGAAATTGCTGGAGCACTGCCTTCCCTTCCCTTGAACAAAATGCATCGGGTGCCATTTAACAAGGCATTTAACCCCTAATGTCTCGACTGGAGCTGCTTGGTGGGAAACATGGCGTGCCTGTGGATATGTTGGGCAGCTCCCAGTTAGGTGTATGCACACATGCTCTATTGCCCAAGTCTTGCCAATTCATGTGTATTAATATGACATACAAATACAGTATGTGTATTCTTGGGCAGTGGGGATGTCTAAAATTTTGTTCATAAAATTGCTTTCCAGTGGTCATATATACTGACTGTAGATAGAGCACAGCTCTCTGTTAAATACGTCATTCTTTATTTGCTTTTTTTTTGTTTCCTTTTTCGTGAAAGTTGAAACCTTATTTTGGCTACATCATTTTAAATAAAACTATGTGAAGTGTTGACATAAATGGAAAAAAATGTTTGTATTTTTTCTACATTGTTTCAAATTTATAGTAGATTTCCTTTTTATGCACCACCAAAGCACAATAGATGTCTCCAAGTGATTTTAAATGGTAGCTTGTAATAGAGAATAATGAGCCAGTCTTGAGATCCACGTGGATGCAGCACAGTACGGGTAAACAGATCAAAGTGAATGTTATGTTTCCATTTTTTTCCCCCCTGACATAAATTTACTACACAGTGTATAATGACAAGTAAAACAAATTATAAAAAAAAAAATAAATAAATAAAAAGCTTGGGCCTTGTAGTTAATGTGAGGATAACTATACCAGAACTTGCAAATTTGGTGGTTGCTGGTTATTAATAAAATAATGGCATACCATGTCACACATAATCTTGTAAATGTACAATACAGCAGACAGTTATGGAAATCTGTCCTCCACAAGCACCAAGACCCTGGCTATTAAACCGCTAATGGACACCCATTTCATTTTTTGTTCAGTGGTTCAGATTCAGGTGATACCGACAGTAATTTAAAACGGTGTATTTAAAATTACAATAATCTCCATCTAGATGAGTGTGTTAGCACAGTTTTAGGTAGCTTCTATCTATATCAGCATGCTTCTAAATTCACAACACAGTGACCATTCGTGTACACTCAGTATTTTTCTTTCCCCCCATTCCTCATTGCCTTCATTCCATTTGTAAGCGCCACTAGAAGGTGCAAGGAAATAGTGTTTTGAGTCAAACTGGTGATTTATAAATAAATACATATAACGAATCACAAGAGGAACTGTATCAGTACTTTGTTCCTCCCCTAGTATCAGAACTTTGCATTGCTTTCACTGATGGCCATTATTGTGCTAGTTACTCTGTGAGCTGTCATGAAATTAGTTGAGATAAACTTTGATACTAAATAGAAGTTTTATTTTGGTGATCATGATAGTTTTTTGCTTTTTTTTTTTTTTTTTTAAATTAATAACTTCCTTTAAGTAGCAGCGACAGGTTGATTTTTAGTGACATGTTTTTAAAACTCCCCCATACTTGTTGCTTGTTGGAATTGTTGCTGAATTGGTGTTAGTGGCAGACTGGTCAGTACCGAAGTAGTGATAAGCATCAAGTTAAGTGGCATTCATGCAACGATAAGTCACTTTAACATAGTTGATGTTCCTAATATTGTAATAATGAAGCCACTGGTGTTCAGGAGTTACATTTAACTTGGCTTTGTGATAGCTTTCTACGTTCTGTGCCCCAAGGTCATAGTTGCCAGGCCAGAATGTTCAATTTCCTACATTTAATGTAAGTACAGTTAAATGCAATGTGCTGTATTTAAAAAGATAATTGAATGTAAATGGGGCAACAGGGGCACCCTCAAGAAAAAAAAACCCCACCTAAGACAACTTCCTTTGTATTTGAAGCAGTGCAGTGTGTGTTCATTCTTAATCAAAGTGGCTGTTTTACTGGCTTCTTCAGTGCAGCCTTCTGGCTCCAGTGCTCATGAAATTTGCCAAACTAAACTAAAACTGTGACTGGCTTAACCCTATGTCAAGATAACATATGGTATAATTATCAAAAGAAATCTGTAGTTATTGACCCGGGTCAGTTTTAGCATGGGTTTTCGCACGTTTCTAATTAGTGCGCAGATAAGCAGCAGCTGCAGTTTCGTCAGATAATAGCACTCAGCTAGCAAAAATCAAGCTCATTTTCAATTGTTAGGTAAGAGTAAACAACAACAAAAAAAAAACGAAGTCTCAAACATAGTTGATGAGTTAATTTTGTAAAATATTTCAGGTTCCCTCAGTGCGTGTCGCTCACGTTTGGACCAAAACATTTTTTAAAATTCTACATAGAGATTTATGTACATATATCTTTATTAGAAATTTCAGCCAGAGAGGCCTCTTGTCTTTCCAACAAAAACAGGATGAAAGGGTCATCAGATGATTATAATATGATGGATCTACAGCATCTTCTCTGTATCAGGAAGGGGCAATGCCCAAACTGTTCCCACAAACTTGGGAAATTGTCCAAAATGTGTTAGTATGCTTAAGAGTTCCTCTCAGTGGAACTAAGGGGCCGAGCCCAACCTCTGAGAAGCAACCCCACACCAAAATCCCCCCCTCCACCAAACCTTACACTTGGCACAATGCAGTCAGACAAGTACTGTTCTCCTGGCGATCCAGACTCGTCTATCAGACGGAGAAGCGTGATTCATCACTCCACATTGCTAATCTGAAGGCCACGTGAAGTTCATGGAGGTCTGTAGCGATTGACTCTGCAGAAAGTTGGTGACGTCTGCGGACTATGTGCTTCAGCATCAGCTGACCCTGCTTTGTGATTTTATGTGGCCTTTTACCAGTTGCTTCCACTTTGTTATATCACCAACAGTTGACTGTGGAATATTTAGTAGCAAGTAAAATTTCATATACTTTTGGCAGTATAGTGTATTTGAGCATGGGCTTTGTTGACAATAACAAAAAATCATAATAGGTGTGTGGGCAGCTTGGTGCAGAATCTGTGAACTGTCTGTTTTCTGCAAAGCAAGATTTATTTATTTTTTTTAAATGTTGGTTAATTTAGAGCTCTAGCTGCATTGCCAGTAACTGCCATAAGACAGAGCTAACAGTGTGTTAATTAGGTTCACCAAAGTCCAAACTGAGCTTTATTCACATAATTTGACAGCACAAAATTGTCCTAATTTCAAAATGCCATTATTTCAAAATGTCATTATCTTAATTTGCTCAGTGGAGCGTACTCAGAGATTCACTTAGCTTTCTTCTCTTGGAGGACAAACAGTGCAACTTTGTGTCGCACTTCTTGGCAGTAGAGCTAAAAGGACTAAAGACAGATGATCTGTGTTCTTTGACATTTGACAACTTATTGTAGCTTTCTTTGTTTTGGAATAATTAGCTTGTCTAATACATTATAAGCCTAAAGAGGAGAAGGACAAATTAGAAGTGAGAGACTAAAAAGTCTCTTTGGTTTCCTTGTCATCTTGACTCAGCAAGGAAAACAAATGCAGTTTCCTTCATGAAGAGGAAATGCTTGAAAGACGTTTGTAATTAATGTGGCATGCCAAGCTGTTGGTGTGGGTGGATAAAGTGTGGGTGACATATGGATAAAAAGCAAAGAAATCATTTTAGGCATTCAAGGACATGTAGTAAATGACTTTTCAAAGGCCCCTTTGAGGTTATTCTTTCTCCTTCTCTTCACTTTGGCCCTTTTGTGTTGTTTTGGAAGATAGCCCCCACTTTCTGTCTGAGTGTCCAATGTTCAGCCATCAGCTGCCATTACTCACTGACCACCTGCTGAAATGGAAAGCAGGGGTGACCTGCACCGTTGTGTGTGGATGTTTGTACGAGGCCACCTGCTGAAATGAAAGGACTGGCTACCTGTGAGTGAAAAGGGGGAAAAAAAATTGTGAGCATGAGAGTTTGTGTGTTGTATGAATTTATTAGTTGTGTGAGGTCTAGTCACTCTTTTGAATGAATGAACAAGTTAATAAGCTTGTTAAAGAAGTCAGTGGTCCTGGCGAGTATTTGAGTGCTACACACTTCTGTCCTGTTGTAATAAATCCTGCATGTGTCTCTGAGCTTGTCTTTAAATGAGTCAGCTCTGTGCTAGAGTTCCTGATTTCCTTGTGAGAGAACAGATCATGGATAAAGTGGATTAAAAAGCAGCAGATGAATTTAGCAGTGGGTTTAATTTGACTCATTGTTGGACAGTGTAACCCTGATCACCAAGCAGAAAAAATGACTCGACAGGGAGCCTTGGCAGGACCTTACTTGACTTGATAAAAAAAAAACCAAAAAAAAAACCTGTGAATGAATATAAGCAGCAGTGTGTGGTTATCCACGGGTTTCGAGCCAAATGGCTCATCTGCTATCGATTGTGCAGGGCAACTTGTAGACGAGTAATAACTGAGCTTGAATTTTCAGCTCAACTTCTTTGTGTTTTCTTTGAAACCTTGCTCTCCTTCCTTCTGTGGTTATTTTAGTAATATGGATCTGTACAGGGGAAAGTTAGCAGAGTAAATACAAGTAATGTTTAGCCAAGGAAGAGATCGATAGGTGTGTATTGATTAAGCATCAAGTGTGGCCACAAGCAATTTCCTGGTCGTGTGTGTGTGTGTGTGTGTGTGTGTGTGTGTGTGTGTGTGTGTGTGTGTGTGTGTGTGTGTGTGGCAAGGTGAATGATTGTTTTTGGGTTTTCAAATGTATTGGTATATATTTATTTGTTTTTTTCCTTCTTTGTCCGGTACTAAATAAGTAAGGTAGTGCTGAGAGCAAACTGACTCTCAGTATTCTGTTTGTAGTACTTTTCCATGTTTTAGCTTAGACTGAATAATTGCAGAAAACATGAGTTTTATGGCTTTAACTTTTAGGGATCAACCAAAGGGAAACTTTTATTAATTTATTTTTTATTCTTGTTATCCTTTATTATACTTTTTAAAAAGGTACCACCCCTGTTAAATTATTTTTAAAATACATGTATTTTATATCAAAGGAGAGTTTTTTTTTTTTTTTTTTTTTTTTTTTTTTAAATAGAAATCTCAATCATGAAGATTGTACTATAATTAACATTATTCTGTTAAAACAAATGCTGTGATTTTTTTTTTTTTTGAAAATTGTTCTATACACTAAGAGTGGTGATTATTATTATTTTCTAATTCTGGGGGTATGCATGTTTTTTTTCTGTCATTTTTGCTTTTGCCCTCATTTACTTTCCACAGTTTTTGGATCAAACAGGCACATGGATTCATGCACATAGAGAAGTGTGTGAAGTTTATTGATAATCCAATGCTTTCCACATGGTGGACAGATGGTTCTTCTAATCTTTCAGACAGACACTGCCTTCTGAGATCTGATCTGATCTTATGATTGCTCTGTGTGTGTTTATCCGTGTGCATTTCTGTGGTTGAACTCAATAAATCTATCCTCAGAAGGCTCCAGCTGTTGCATGTGTGTTTGTGGGGGTCTGTGTGGTCTTTCAGCATTTTGCTGTGTGTAACTTTTCTATCCTTGATAGTGAGTGGTTCAACAGGAATATTCTTAGCCAGGTTCTTTGCCTTTTTATTAGTCATATTTTGATACCCAGAGTTTATCAGTGAATACTTATTTAATTTTTTTCTTGAACTGACTATATTAGAAAATGAAAAAAGGGAAAGTGAGACTGGATAGCCTTTTTTTGGGGGGGGTTAGGTCTTTCACATCCATCCATCCATTTTCTTCCGCTTATCCGGGGCCGGGTCGCGGGGGCAGAAGCCTAAGCTGAGAAGCCCAGGCTTCCCTCTCCCCAGCCACCTCCTCCAGCTCATCCGGAGGGACCCCAAGGCGTTCCCAGGCCAGCCGAGATACATAATCTCTCCAGCGTGTCCTGGGTCTACCACGGGGCCTCTTCCCGGTGGGACATGCCCGGAACACCTCACCCAGGAGGCGGCCAGGAGGCATCCTAATCAGATGCCCGAGCCACCTCAACTGGCTCCTTTCGATGTGGAGGAGCAGCGGCTCTACTCTGAGCCCCTCCTGGATGGCCACACTCCTCACCCTATCTCTAAGGGAGAGGCCAGCCACCCTTCGAAGGAAACTCATTTCTGCCGCTTGTATTCGCGATCTTATTCTTTCGGTCACTACCCAAAGCTCGTGACCATAGGTGAGGGTAGAAACGTAGATTGACCGGTAAATCGAGAGCTTCGCTTTTACGCTAAGCTCCCTCTTCACCACGACGGACCGGTGCAGCGTCCGCATCACTGCAGAAGCAGCCCCGATCCGCCTGTCGATCTCCCGTTCCCTTCTCCCATCACTCGTGAACAAGACCCTGAGATACTTGAACTCCTCCACTTGAGGCAAGAACTCGTTCCTGAGCCAGAGATGGCACTCCGGTGATTGGGAGGTCTTTCACATGTGCCAAAATATTTTCTATGATCAAAATCTTGACATTAACATCACATTCATAGCCTTTTCTGTGTGGACGTTTGAAGAAACCAGTTTGAGATGATTTGAGCTTTGAGACATGGTGTGTTATCCTGCTGGAAGCAGCCATCAGATGATGGGCACAGTGTGGTGGTCATAAAGGGATGGGCATGGTCAGCAACAATACTCATTTAGGCTGCTCATTTCATTCTAAAGGGCCCAAAGTGTGGCAAGAAAATATCCCCAACACCATTACACCAACGCCAGCCTGAACTCTCGATACAAGGCAGGATTGATCCATGCTGTCATAGCACCAGGCAACAGTTTTCTAATCTTCTGTGATCCATTTCTGGTGAGCCTGTGCAAATTGCAGCTTCAGAGATGCTCTTCTGCATACCTTTGTTGTAACGAGTAGTTATTTGAGTTACTGTTGCCTTCCTCTCATCTTGAATCGGTCTGGCCATTCTCCTCTGAACTCTGGCACTAACCCTTTAACAGTGGGCGATCGCTGCCGATACACTTGTGACCTGCCCTTACCTGCCATGAACAGCTGGTGAACACTGAGCATAGCACCGCTGAGAGGTCTGATTTATAGTAATTATGTGACTGTTTGTCCCATCTGAAAAATTCAAATGGTTTCTGAAAGTTGAAAAATTGCACTTCACGCCCAACATAGGGTTATTACAGTACTTGTTGCCAGAAGTCCACGAACAGCGGGACATTTGAAGTACGTTATGTCCCTGACGACGCATTTGGCGCTATAGGGTTAACAAGGCGTTTTCACCCACTGCCACTCACCGGATATTCTCTTTTTGTCAGACCATCCTCTGTAAACCCCAGAGACGGCTATGTGGGAAAATCCCAGTTGATCAGCGGTTTCTGAAATACTCAACCAGCCCATCTGACACCAACAGCCACGCCATGTTCAAAGTCACTGAAATCACCTTTGTTCCCCATTTTGATGTTCAGTTTGAACTTTGAACAGGTTTTCTTGACCAAGTTCACATGCCTAAACACATTAAACCCAGTCACATAGCAGCAACTCAATACTGCCTGATTAAATATTTGGATTAGCAAGCAGTTGAACAGGTATACTTAACGAAGTGGCCAGTGAGTGCATAAATGTAATATCCTTTGTTTAAAAAAAAAAAATGCAGAGTACAGAGTTAATAAAAAATGGCTAAAAAAAAAAAAAAATCTACATTTGCATGAACTATAACAAGTCCGTGTCTTTGGTAACATTAGTTTTCTGTCACTGTCTCAGAGGTGGCCATACAGTAAAACAACCACTCTTATCTCTTACCTTCATTAGGAAACAGATGTACTTTGAAGGAGGAAGTGTTGAATTATTATCAACAGTAGCTCTAAACATCAATAACAGCTCCATGCAGCATAGGAACTGAGCAGTAACAAAAAAACAACAGGACTCCTGCTGTGACATTGCTTCTTGAGTGACAGAATGACTGCTGGCAAATGGTGATAAATAAGAGATAATTATGCAAGAGAAGTTTGTCGTGTTGCTGAACATTCAGGTGTGGCGCTTCTTTAGAAAGTGAGTTAGTGTAGCAGATATGCTCTATCTAATTTATCAGTCACTTTAAGTGCTGAAAGCAACTTCGCCCATCTATGTTACTCCACACTTTACCTGAGTCTCATGACATTAAGGGCATTGATACATTGCTGTGTGACTGCTTGCCTCGGTGGAGTGTAAAATTCTAGCAGCGTGATTGTCTCAGCTTGATTTAGCTTCTCTGACCTGATATCTGATTAAAGCGACTCAGATGTGTGTAGGAGCTGGATTAGCATATAAAAAGACGGTGACAGGACATCAGATAATTCTGATGCCATCTGTTTTCAGTGGAATCTGTTAGGAGAGGAAATGTGTGTTGTTTGTTTTTTTTTTTTTTGTTTTTTTCTGTGTACGTGCAGCCCCTTCTTCCCTTTTCTCTCTCCTCGTCCTTGCTGCTGTTTTAGGCTTGGTGTTTGTTTTGTACTGCAGCTTTTCCTACCTTTTGTCCTCTTTTGCAATTTTTATTTTATTTATTTATTTTTTCCCAAGGAGAGAGCTGCCCTATTGTTCACAGACTGTGGACACAGATATCAATTATTTATAGTGAGAAACACTTTAATTGTTCCATTTTTGCCATAATTTATTAATTAGGAGGCACATTCTTTGGGATTTGGCTTCATGTCTACCCCACCTATATAATGAAATGAGGCACACATGAATGGAGGTCCATGTTTATGTGTGCACACACATACACATGGTGACTATTTTGAAGGGAATGGTTCACTTTAAGGCCAGAACTCTTTGCTTTGTATATGCCAAGTCACTGATCTTTTTTTTTTTTTTTTTTTTTTTTTTTTTATTGCACCTCAAATTGTTATGGTTTAGCTAGTCAGTTTAGAGAATTAATCAATAGTTGTTGTGAAATTGATTTGACAGACTTTTACTCTTCAGTCTGAGTAATCCTTGTATTTATTTGCATTTCTTTCTGTTGATACAATTTTGGCATGATTTTCTCCATGAATCCAGTTACTAGACTCCTTCACATGTTTTTAACATTTTCTACCCCTTCTTTATTATATCCATACACATCGCTTCCTCTGTCTTTAAATCCTACCAGTCATTGGAGTCAGGGTCTTAAAATCACAGTAAACTTTTTTGTTTTTGTGTTAAGATAAAACCAAGATGCTGAAAATGCACAGTTCAAAAATGGACCACCCTGCTTGGTTTCTGTTTATGGAAATGCACTGTGAACCAGACTAGCAATTTGTATTGGCGTGTGTTTCAAATTTTTTTTTTTTTTTCCCCCCAGCTCTACATGCCTTTAGCAGAACAGCCTGTCTAATCACCAGTCTACCTGCCAGCATCCACATTCCCTTTAAAGCTCGGCACGAAGCACATCAGCAACCAGCCCGCCTCTGTGTACTGGAGGGTGGAATCTGTGATTAAGAGCTTTGTGGTATTCATTTTGAATGTGGTAGCATTGCAGGTAGAGAGATCAGGTGATGTGTTCATGGCAAGTCTGGGTTTCAATTAACGGCATTATAGTGATTATGGTGGAACTACTAGTACATAGCATGGTTTGTGTGTGTGTGTGTGTGTGTGTGTGTGTGTGTGTGTGTGTGTGTGTGTGTGTGTGTGTGTGTGTGTGTGTGTGTGTGTGTGTGCGCGTCAGTGATGCATGTAATTTGTGGAGACACCGCCATTTGAACAAGGTGGTCCACTAAGCTTATCATGTGTTGTGCTTGCACGGTGTTTCCTCCAGATTTCCTCCCTTTTATGCACAAAGAGGATCGTGTGTGTGTGTGTGTGTGTGTGTGTGTGTGAGAACTCACCCATCAAAATTTGCTGTAGATGTAACATATCTTTTTGTCTTTCTCCTTACACTTTTAAATAAATGCTCCTAACTACCCTTCCCTGAACCCTTTATGCCAAAGTACTCTCTTCTATCCAATACTGTTGCTTTGGTTTCATTATCCTTTTGGACCTTTCTCTTTTTACATTTACTTGACTCTTTCCTACTTTCAAATTGTATACCTTACTGCTAAAGGCTTTCTTATTTTCCTTCTCCCTTTGTCTCCACACTGATCCTCTAATCAGCTAACAACACTGTCTGGGGTTTATTATTGAAATTACATGCCATACTTCCCAATTCTTCTAGTCTCCTTGTCTTACCCCCTCATTTTCCTCTCATATAAGGTCTTGTAATTTTTTTTCTCCTGTCTTTCTTTCCTCCTCTTCTTTTTTTTTTTTTTTATATATGCTTTCTTCTTTTTATGATAGTTGGAGAGTGAATATAAGAGTGCAAGTGTCAGCAACATCATAAAGAAGTGTTATGTGCGTCTGCTTTCTAAGCCATCAGGACTGATAACCCCCCCCATGTTCTCTGTATCAGGAAAAAAAAAAAAAAAAGGAGCTCTCTGCATCTGGGCTATTTGCATACCATTTGCATATTAACCTCAACTGGCTGCTTTTAGAATGCCAAGAGGCTAAATTCAGTATTTATTACCACAGCCCATAACTAGTTTTCACTTTTCGGGGTGTCATTTGCATCTGATTTGCATGTCCCTTAGCTTAGATCTGGGACTAAGGAGCCAGATGACCTAAATTGTTTCAATTTCACCCAGACGTTTAAAAAAAAAAAAACACAGAGGAAGCTCTAATTATTACTATTAATCAAATTAGGACACTTTACATGTGGAACATAAATATGTGAAATAGTTATTAGCTCCAAACGCAAGCAAGCAACCTTAATATAAACAGCATTAAGGCTACCCCCATTAAAATTAGAGATTTGTTGAAGAATTATGCCTTCCTGTATTGTTTTAAGTCATTACTACATCAGGGCCTGATGTTTCTCTCATCTTCCTGTAGATATTTGACATTTTAATTGCATTTGGTTATTCACTAAAATCTCTGATCCTTGTTAGGCATTACTTTGCTGGCTGGTGGTGTAGCCACTAGGTAAATTTTCCTTATTGGAAAAGAATATCTGAACCTGTAATTGGTTGGTTACCAAATACAAGCCGGTATTTCACATTTGAGCCAATATGGTATCCTTTCACTTTAACAGCGATACAAAAAGCCTTTAATTCAGTATTTTCCTTTTAAATCATTTTTTTGTAATCGACTTGATCAGTAATATGTGAAAGAAAAGCAAACAATTTCTTTTTAGTGTTACTGTAAACATTTTATTTTGAAAAGTTTTGTTGATTCCAACCTTCCACTCTCTGGCCCATCCTGCCTTATGTGCTGGGCTGCTTTCCTGTTGTGGCAGTCCATGATGTTATTCAGCTGCCTTTCCAGTGAGTCTCTGAACCCATGGGTGAAATCTAACTCCACCTTCTTCACCTGCAGCTGGAATAGCCATTCGAGTTCTGCTCATGTGGCGAACCAGCATTTACAAAACAGTGGAATTAGACTCACATCAGCTGCCATGCCTTTACAGTGTGTATCTAAACTGTGGACACAACTGGACTGGTCATTGTTTGTAATTGTGCAAGGTAGTTGTCTTTCTCTAGCCTACTTCAAAAAACAAACAGTAGTGCTTTTGGTATTGTCCCTTTATTGAACATGGCCTATTTTATCTACTGCCTCTGCTTTTGTTTCAGCTCACACTCCATCTGTTCACATTCATTTGAGCCTTTATTTTCTTTTTCAGAGGGCAGGTGAGCTTTTACATACAGGTGGTTCCTACTTTTTAAGCTTTCTGCCTTCTTTGTCTCTGTACCAGGTGACATATGGCATAAAAGAAAACACACACACACACACACACACACACACACACACACACACACACACACACACACACACACACACACACACACACACACACACACACACAGACACAGACTCAGAGGACATTTCTGGGTCTTTGGTTGTCTTCTAACACATTCTTTTGTGTGCAGAACAAACAGACGTGTGTTCTTTACATGCACATTTTTTTTTTTTTCAACCTTACAATTGTGCATATATACAAACACACCCAGTCACACACACACAGGGACACGTACACCATTGAATATTAACTGCCATCTTCTAGGGCAAACAGCAAATATAATCACATTTGTAATGGCAGAGAAACGGTGTGTCAATATTTGTCTAGTCTGTTATTGTTGTGAAATGTGGAAAAGACTGAGGTTACCATGGTGTGCATGACAGTTGGCTTTGAGGTACTTAAAGTCCCTTTCTCGCGCTCTATCCCCCTCTTGCTGATTTTTTTATTTTTTTTTTTATTGAGTTTCCATCATAATTTTATATGCTTTATAGTTCATTTATTTGTAATGTGTTGGAGACCTGCATGTCTTAAAAAAGTACAGTAGATCCGCTCAGTTGCTCCACAAGTATTAAAAGGAAACATGTATAGCTCGTTTGCTGTGGCAGAGGAAAGTAGCTATCAAAGTTTTTCTACATAAATAATAATCTAAAATTCATTGCATGCTAATCACTAAATTGCTAAGTAGTTCTGTGCGTTATATTGTTCCATATTAACAGTTATAGGTTACGCAAACGCAACTCAGCACAAATACCAGCTGACTTGAACATTAACACTAACTCAGTTGATGGCGTCACGGAAGTTGCTGAGTCAACAGTGATAAGTTTTGATTTTGTCTTGGGTTGTGTCATACACTATATTGCCGAAAGTATTTGCTCATCTGCCTTCACCCATGTATGAACTTGAGTGACATCTACATTCTTAATCCTTAAGCTTTAATATGATGTCGGCCCACATTTTGTAGCTATAACAACTTTAACTCTTCTGGGAAGGCTTTCCACAAGGTTTAGGAATGTTTATGGGAATTTTTGACCATTCTTCCAGAAGCACATTTGTGCGGTCAGACACTGATGTTGGACGAGAAGGCCTGGCTTGCAGTCTCTGCGCTAATTCATCCCAAAGGTGTTCTATCGAGTTGAGGTCAGGACTCTGTGCAGGCCAGTCAAGTTCTTCCACACCAAACTCACTCATCCATGTCTTTATGGTCCTTGGTTTGTGCACTGGTGTGCAGTCATGTTGGAACAGGAAGGTTCCATCCCCAAACTGTTCCCACAAATTTGGGAACATGGAATTGTCCAAAAATGTCTTGTTATGCTGAAGCATGCAGTCCGACAAGTACCTTTCTCCTGGCAACTTCCAAACCCAGACTCATCCATTGGATTCCCAAATAGAGAAGTGTGATTCATCTCTCCAGAGAACACGTCTCTACTGCTCTAGAGTCCAGTGACAGTGGGCTTTACACCACTGCAGCCAGCACCTTGCATTGTGCTTGCTGATGTAAGGCTTGGATGCAGCTGCTCGGCCATGGAAACCCATTCCATGAAGCTCTACACACTGATCGGAACACCTGAATTCAATGATTTGGATGAGTGACAGAATACTTTTGGCACTATAATGTACGATAGTGTAATTTTTTAGAAAATGAGAGAGAACGCAAACTCCAAAATTATGCCATAGAAAACAAAGCATGCATACGCACATCCTTCTATTCTTTGATTAGTATTTTGTTATACTTTACATTTCCCATCATTTAACAGTT
Source organism: Archocentrus centrarchus (assembly GCF_007364275.1). NCBI lineage: Eukaryota > Metazoa > Chordata > Actinopteri > Cichliformes > Cichlidae > Archocentrus > Archocentrus centrarchus. Next base: position 17,747,028 of record NC_044361.1, on the reverse strand, counting down.
AATTTTGTTTGCTTAATGTGACCTTGTTTCCAAATGGGGTGCTTTGCAAAATGTAAACACAAACTGGCTGGCTTTAGGCCTTGTCCCCAAATGCAAAGATTTCTCAAAATTCAGCTTTTAAATGAAAATTTTAATTTAAATATGAAAGTACTATGTTTTTAGGACTTTATGGACAAAAAAAAAACAAGACCTGCACCATTCAGTACATTGAACAGGCCATTTATACTTAGATATCTTATTGCTTATAGTCATGATTGGACTTCAGTTACAGATTTGCTTGAAGACATTTCTTTAATAGTCTTTTTGAAAACAGGCTGAGCAAAAAAGTTTGCTCACTAATTCATCTCTAGCATTGTGTTGTGTTGACAAGATCAGCCTGATGTCTGCAGACAGCTGGCTGGCTGGTATTAGCTCCCGGCAGGGACAGACTGGATAAAATAAAATCCACACCCTGTTTATTCAACTTAAGGCGTTCATATGATGTAGCCAGAGAAAATATCTTGTCAACACACACAGATTTCAGATCAGTGTGAAGAATTTTTCTTCTTTACTCTGTTTCTTGTGTAACTGTGTTCTCTGGATCAAATATGGTGGTTACAGTCAGCTATGAAGGTCTTAAGCTGTGACAGGTCCATATAAACATTAACATCATTAGTTTGGACTATTGAGACTCTCAGCAGCTTTTTTTAGCCAGCTGTAATTTTTGCTACTTTAAAAATGTAAATGCCAGTTGATGCATGTTTGAATAATATTTAGCAAAGATATACCGCGTATCGGACATATGTGTTATGACTCATGCTAATATCAGTCTGAGGATTTTTTAAGAGTCTATATTGGATTTAAAAAGCAATTAATTGAAAAATAGATTCTTTATCCAGCCTTGAAAATTACACTGGCCTCCATCTAGAAAGTGAAAGTGTGTGTCATTTTTCACTCTGAGGTGTGTGGTAAAAGTGAAATCACTGGTATATTAATCTGTCAGTCAGTAACCTTTCAGGCCTTTCTTTTTCCCAGACACCCTGACTTTTGTGCCCTTGACTCTAATAATCCCTTTCTGGCTGTGCGAAATACCTTTTTATGTCTGCGCTGATGATCATAATGGTTTTCTGTCTGAGCTGCTGACTAGTGATTGGCCCCAATTACAGCATGAACCTCAGACTTCAAATCATCCTATCTATGCAAGGTGAGACACGTAATGGCAAAAATCTATTTAGACCTCGGTTCCATCTCGTGCCTGCTTGCAGCTCAATAAATCACACTTGATGCACATTTAAAGTGAAGTTTACTGCCAGATGTTTATCATTACTTTCCATTGTACACACAGACTATTTTTATATATATATATATATATATATATATGCCCTACAAGACCTGCAGTGATTGCTTTGAAACTTCATACCTGAAAATGTATTTGTAACATGACTGTAGTGGAAAATGTGCCTTAATGTTGCTCGGTGTAGGCACGTATATGCTTGCTGCTTTGAACTGGCAGCTCAGCAGTTGTTTCCACTGGTTTTAGTCTGGGTCCCTTGTTTGGACCCAGGTGCACCCACTGTGGCTCTGTGATCAGACCTAAGAGAGACAGATTGACTCTAGCCTCTTGCCCTGTAGAAGCAAACTTCTGCCATCCAAATTAGTGGTTGGCTTGTCTTGCAGCATTCATCATGCCTGCTCCACTTTCAGCTGAGCTCGCCTGCTATTTTTCACTGAGATACTCCCACTTCATCTTCTAATGCTAGTTCTCTCTTCTTTGCCTATCCTCATTATTTTGTTCTTTTATTTTTTTGTTTCTTCATTCTCCTTTTCTCAATCTCTTCTGGGTTGCCTTTTCTTTTTCTTTTCTCGGTTCTTGCTTCACCTCCATCCTTCTTAACTTGTTAGTCTTGATTCTTTCCCTCCCTTTCAGCCCTGCATCCTCATCGTTTCTGTCTCTTTCAGCCTCTATCTGTCAGGCTCACTCTCCTCCTCCAGCAGTAATATACTCAGAGTTGTTGAGGACAGGAGAGTAATCCCAAGTGAACAGATCTTTCTAAGATGTTGTCAAACTGTTGACGCGAGTGCTATCATGGGCTCCTGCTGTGCCTAACTTGGCGTACCCTCCCTACTTCTTCATCCACACAGAGACACTCACACATACGGCCGTATCTGTCCCTTGAGAAGAGGCGGTAGATTATGCACACATCGCAAGAACCACTGCTGTGGATTTCTGCCATTTAACAGAGCTGACATAGACAGTGAATCTTGGGGGACTGCAGTCTGTTATATTTGGTTTCTCTGAGTATGAAAAGGCGCTTTGGAAAAAAATAGAAAAGTAAGTTTAAGAGACGATATCTTAGATGATGTAATATGACCAATTTGTAAGCTTTTTTTTTTTTTTTTTTTCTCTGTTGTTTGGACTTTTCCAACCCTGAAAATCAAGGCTTTGAAAAGACTAACCAAATGGATAAATTAATCCATTTGAATACAGACTGTTTGAAAAGCCCTTTCTTTTTGTGATCACTAATTTTGTCCATAGCCCAGTTTTCTTTAACAGCATGTAAATTTTTTATGCAGTGAGGTACTGCACCTTGTCCCTAAGTATGTTTACTTTGGATAAAGATGAAAATATTTTTCAGCAGATCCATTGATTTTTTTATCCCTGTTGCTGAGTGCCCGGTGTTCTTTAAATTTCCTTAAGAGAAGTCTGTCTTTTACCTTATAGACAGATATAACATGGTAAATGAGTTTGTAGAGAGATGCACAATCCTTACTTAAAAAAAGGGGGGGGGGGCATTATGTGATTGGCCAGGAGAGAAGCAGGCTCTGTAAACTCTACCTATATGCCACCAGTAAGCTTTAAATTAACTAATAAATAAATATGGAGAGTTGGTCACCAGAGGATAAATAACTGAATCTTCAAGCCCCTTTAGTAATACTGAGACTGTCTGATTCTGTTGTGCACTGGTATTGCCCTGTAGTTGCATCAGAAGATTAAGCACTGATAAAGTTAGATATGCCTGTTTTTCCCTTGTTTGTGCTTTCTTTCTGCTATTTTTATACATTTTTTATGAATATTCTCCTTTTTTCATGTTTGATTAGGGCTAGAACTGGAAATTGTTTCTTGTTGATTCAGCTGATTATTTGATTGTTTAATCTATGAATTGTTTTATTTAATTCATTTGCTTCTGACCTTGGAATCAGGACATTGTAAAACAGTGTGTGTATGTATGTATGTGTGTGTGTATGTGTGTGTGTGTGTGTGTGTGTGTGTGTGTGTATATGTGTGTATGTATATATATATATATATATATATATATATATATATATATATATATATATATATATATATATATATATATATATATATATATATATATAATATGAGTAGTGTGTGCGTTTTCAATCAAATCAGCCAGCATCCCTCTAATGACAGTTGATTGCATTATCATCCACGGCTGAGTGGCTGCTAACCCTTCTAGACGTATGGACCAACTGCCAAACCCCAGGGCCCTCTGTCTGTGTATATGTGTGTGCGCATGTCTTAGCATTTGTGTGGCTGTAACTGTGCCTGTACAAGAGCTTCCTTATAAAATGTGATTGGAGGTGAAGCTCATAAGTCCTCTCAGATCCATTCAGAATTTGCCACGTCAGTAAGGCGCACACATGCACACACACTTATTCCCTAAGGAAAGGGAACCTTTTAGACAGAAATGTTGTCACCTGGGAATCAGTCTTGTCCCAACCAGACATGCCTGTCACACACCCACCCACCCACTCTCACACACATGGCTTGGGAATATGACTTTGTGCATTTGCGATCGTATCTGTTACATTTGCGCCTGTTTATCAGTGCCCTGTGAGACTTGTTTGAATAGAGACTGTGGGATGCTGTAAATTCTGTTTTCAGACAAACAATCTGTCTGACCAAAAGAAATGATGAAAATGTAAAAAGAAATTCATATTAATTGTATTTCCCTTATATTTCATTAAGGTGTTTATGTTGGGGTGTTTGAGGTTTTCTGTCAGCTGTTTTTGGCACGTTAAGACTGCAGTAGTAATAGAATAATGCAAATTATTGTTTGCAATATTTGTTGTCCTAACAATATAATTTATGAAATGTGTCTGAGCTAAAAATAAATAAATAAAAGGGGGGAAAAATGTAGTCATATCTGTGCAAGGACATTATTCATGGCAGTGGTCTCTTTCTGACTTCTTGGAGATGCGTAATGCGGTTGAGGGGGGGGGTCACTGCCCCACCCTGCCCTCCAGTCCACCTGTCCTCCCAGCCAGTCCACTTGGCATCCAGCTGTCCGGCCAGCATATCAGCCAATAAGCCCATACAGGCCTTGTTAGCTCAGTCAAGTGTGTCCATTCACCCCAAAGCCACCCCTTGCCCCAGCACGCTTACCCTGATAGAGCACTATAGCCCCATATCCCAAGGTCAGCATGTCCTGTGCGTTTTTGTGTGTGTGTCTGATGAGCAGTGGGGAGGCAGAGGAGCAGGAAAGATGATATGTTTGAGATGAAGGGTGCAATGGATGGAGGGTACAGGACAGAAATAACAAGGGGGGAGAAGTGCATGTGGATGTGGGGGTGTCTGGGCTATGTGTGTAGATGTGGCAAAAAGTGGGTCATGGTTTAGTCTGTATGTGAAGCACCAGAAGCATCAAAATGACCCGCAGGGCTGCTGTCTGACTCTTCTCTGTCACACGCATACGTCTCATGTATCAGCTACCAGTGCTGAAGATATGGAGAGAAATGCGCCTCAAAAGTGTTACAAATGCGTATATGATGAAGCGTAAACTCAGATTTACAAATATGTACAGCGATTTGTGTGTGCCAATCTTTACACAAATACTAAACAATTTGACCACATGTAAAACTGTTTGACAAATGCATATGTCCAAATCTGAATAAATAGTGATCATTTATGCACAAATTTTTTTTTTTTGAAGTTCAACTTTACAAATTTCAAAATTTTCTCTTTCAAAAAGCTTCCCCTGCCTAGAAATGTCTAAAAATACACGTAGCATTCCCTTTGCTCACTTAAAAAACCTTAAATGTGTGTGTACATATCGCCTGATACGCACAGATCATGTGACAGGCCCATGTGGGGTTTTGAGACAAATTGCATGCGGCCAACTTCACACGGATCTGCAAATGTAAGCTGCGTTCAAGTACTAGTGGGAATTTGGGACATCTGGGCTTCCTCTGCATCCCTGCGTTTTTTCAAATAAAACAAATTTCTTTTTCAAATCAAATGGAACAGTTTATCACCCCTCTGCTAGAAAATGTAGACGTAACAGTTACAGACACTGTAGTGTTTCAATCACTTCCATGGTAACAGGTGTATAAGACCAAGCACCTGGGCATGCAGACTGCTTCTACAAACATTTGGGTTGCTCTCAGGAGCTCAGCGAATTCCAGCGTGGTACCATGATAAGATCCCATCTGTGCAACTAGTCTAGTCATGAAATTTCCTTGCTACTAAATATTCCACAGTCAGCCGTTAGTGGTATTGTAACAAAGTGGAAGTGATTGAGAAAGACAGCAACTCAGCCCCGAAGTGGCAGGCCACGTAAAATCACAAAGCAGGTCAGCGGATGCTGAATTGCATAGTGCGCAGAAGTCACCAAGTTTCTGCAGTCAATCACCACAGACCTCCAAACTTCATATGGTGTTCAGATTAGCTGAAGAACAGTGTGTAGAGAGCTTCATGGAATGGGTTTCCATGGCCGAACAGGTGCATCCAAGCCTTACATCACCACGTGCAATGCAAAGCGTCAGATGCAGTGGTGTAAAGCATGCTGCCACTAGATTGTCTGGCAATCCGATGGACAAGTCTGGGTTTGGCAGTTTTGAGAACAGTTTGAAGATGGCCTCTTCCTGTTCCAACATGCACCAGTGCACAAAACAAGGTCTGTAAAGACGTGGATGAGCCAGTTTGATGTGGAAGAACTTGACTGGCCTGCACAGAGTCCTGACCTCAGCCTGATAGAACACCTTTGGGTTGGATTAGAGCCAAGACCTTGAGCAAGGCCTTCTCGTCCAACATCATTGTTGGACCTCACAAATGTGCTTCTGGAAGAATGGTCAAAAATTCCCATAAACACCCTGCTAAACCTTGTGGAAAGCCTTCCCAGAAGAGTTGAAGCTGTTATAGCTGCAAAGGGTGGAACCGTATGGATTAAGAATGGGTCAAGGCAATAAAGTGTGTATATATAGGCATCACCAAAGCTCTGACAGGGACTTTGGTGTATTACTTGACTGAAATACTGAATAACACTTTAAAATTAAGTTTATGGGCTCCAGACCTGCAGTTTGTTTAAGTACTTTTTCTAGCTATTTATTGTTTAAAACAAATGTAAAATTGACAGGCATGTGCTGCAGTACTGTGGAGTGTCCAGTGTTGAAACAGTTTTTTGCCTTAGCGTCTATGTCCTCTGTGAAAGTAAATTAACACTATGCTATAGTTTACAGTGTAGTTTCAGTATAAATAGGAAAAATGGAGGGGACATATGATATCCAGTATTGATGGTCATTTATGCCTTGGCTTCTTGTTAAGTAACAGCGCTGTAACAACATTGACAAATAAATGTGTTTAAGGAATATAAACATAAACCACCATCCTCTAAGAGACACGTTATAAACACTAATGAAAAAGAGTATGCAGCCTTCAGCCTGCTCGCTCCCCAAATTGGCACTCAGTCATGAAAATTTGGAGAGCCCCTGCTTTTCATTATGGTTAGTATGCCTGTAAAAATAATGTTTGTAGTGGAAAATCAATTCTTTAACATATTTTGTGCGTTTTTATATCATTATTTAGTGCAAAGATCATTTGAATCTAATAGGAAAATATAACATTTTATAACCAGCTAAATTTAGACAAAGTCACAGACTTTTCTCATTTAAATATGGAAAACTGTGTGTTTACAGTAAACAACTGAGTTAAATGTACAGTTTTCAGTTGTAAATTGGCACATCTGCATATAGTCCACGGGTGCATTGGAAATGACTGTATTCCCATTCTGCCTGTTATTGTTTGTGCATTGCGCTGCTTTCTGACCCTGCAGCTGAGCCTCATGTCTGCTTCTCTGTGGGGTGCTGCACACACCTGTGGGAAAATCAACAAGAAATACATTCATGTGGAAATGCAGCAGAATGCCTCATTTTGTAGTGTTTGTAAATCAAAATATTTAAGTGTACAGGTAAACAGACAAATATGGCTCTGGCTGTTGCTAATCAATTCTATGCTCCCCACATGCTTTCAGTTCCTCTCTCAGGGTGGCACGTTCCTGTGTCTGTTTTATGTATTCTTTGATACTTTTTATTTATTTATTTTTACGTACAGAAACAATAACTTGCAGTCACCTTTTCTGTGCTTTGTCCATCTTTCCATCCATACTTATTTGGTGAATGCACCTGCTTCCACAACTCCCATACCTCATCTCCATAGGGAGTAGTGTGATTGAAATACGTTATGTATGACCCTGTGTATATGTCTGCACCCACACAGACACACACACACACACACACTGACCACAGGTGCTGCATTTCCAATATCCCTGTCTCTCTTGTATGATTTGGTTTTGGGGTGAACTTACGGTGTGACACACACACACACACACACACACACACACACACACACACACACACACACACACACACACACACACACACACATTTGTAAACAGGAATAACCTCTAGGATTAGATTTAATCATTTGGGCCAGTCAGTGCAAATGTTTATAAAAAAAAAAAAGAAAAAGAAAAAAGTGCTACCCTCTGTAGACATACCGTACCTCCATTCACATACATACAAATCGAAGCCAAGCTTTGTACACATACATGCACACAGGTCAATTTCTTTTCCATATATTGGGGTCAACAGTTTGGGATTGCTGGAATTTTTTTATATTATTGGAGAAACTCACAAGCATGCAGCCAAAAAATATATCAATCTGCTGTGGTCAGATGGAATATATTTCTTATACTGAACAACATATAAAACAGGCTTTTCACCAGCTTGCTGCAGGCTGAGTGAATAGTCATTATTACATGCTCTCTCTCTTTTTCTCTCTCTCGCTGTTTGTTTCTCATAAAATCAAATACATAGATATATTTTCTTGTATGTAAATATACTTTGATCTTGAAAGTTATCCCTAATAAATCGTGTGGATGTGCTGTGTGGATGTGTTTTTTTTTTTCTCCCCCCCTTTTTTTCCTGTATTCATTCTTCATTCTGGTTTAACACATTCATGAATAGCATAGTGTCTGTGAAGTCTCTTAATAGCACAAAGGCAGTAACAGTATCATTAAACTTTTTACCGGTTACCCTTTTACCTATCAGCTTAGTCAAACTGGTAAAGTCCTCATTTATACTGTTTTATTACAGGGATAGGACAAAGACTCATTTTACAGCTACACACACTAGGATATAGATCTATGGGCTTTTTGTTAGGTAAGTCAACAGCTTTTGTGCACTTTCTGTTCTAAGACATTTTCATGTCACGGCAGGCAAAAAAATAACCAAATGACTGCTGTGCCATTGGCTGTGCCTCTGTGCCCATGCAAATTTTATGCAAATTTGAAATTCCAGAGATGTTTCAATAAAATCATTTCTCTCTGTGTGGTTGGAATTTATCAATGCTTAAATGGTGACTAAGTTAAAGTTATTGTGATGCTGCTTTCACAGACGTAAGTGCTTTGATTGGCCAGTGAGACTAGAAGAGCGCTAGGCAAGTCCGTAACTATACAAGATGAGAAATGAAGAGTGAAAAACGTAGGTGCTGACCCAGAGAATCTAATCCAGACCTAACATTTAGTCTGACAGTGGGAAATGTTTAATGTCATACTGAGGAATCTAAAGTGCTCATCATTGTAAATTTCCCATTAACAAGAGGAATTTGCACTTTGACTCACTGATTAAAAATCATGTCATTGATTTAAAAAAAAAAAAAACAACTTGAAAAGCTCTTCCTTTTCAGTTTTTTGCCATTTAGTATAATTTCAGCTGCTGTATGCACCATTTTATTTAAATAAATCAAATCTTAGTTTAGAAATACACAGTCTTGCTTTTTTCGCTCAGTATCATAATAACCGCTGCACATCTATGTCTGGTTGGCTCCTTGTGATAATTTTGTTACATGGTTGACGGTGGTTATGTCTTGATTAGTTTTCAGTTTGATAAAAATGGGAAAGAAGAAGCAAAAGCAGCTGTCACTGAGAATGTGACAGCAATTGTCAGTGTTCTGTTAATATGCTGCTCCTTCTGTGCCCTCTCTGTAAGTGCTTTGTTAGATGCAGCCTCCATTTTTCCAAAAATACAGCACAGTAAAGCGTTGTTTGACCTCGAATATCATGTGATGTTATAAATGTGCCTTTGTATGTTAACTTTGAGCTACAAGACAGTGCTTCTGCAGTCGGGGCCGTGCAATGCTGTCTGCATTTTTTTTTCCACATTCTGCAGAACTCAGAGTTGATTTTATTGTTCATTTTACTTAATCATGCGTTATTATTAACTCTATTTTTAATCAGTAGGTTCATTTCCAAATAATCGCCCATTAGCGCCCTAATATAATGAGGGGAAAAGTCCCTTCAAACTAAAAAGGATCCAAGACATGCAACTCCACCATACTGTTTACTGTAGGGTTTTTTTTTGTTGTTGTTGTTTAGCTTTTATCTCTACACTAGCAAGTTGTGCTTATTCTGTAGCTGGGATTGTTTTGCAGATGTGTGCGCCCATCTTGAGAGTGTGTGTGTGTGTGTGTGTGTGTGTGTGTGTGTGTGTGTGTGTGTGTGTGTGTGTGTGTGTGTGTGTGTGTGTCTGTTAAATTGATGGAGAGCTTGTTATTGTTGGTCTGGAAAGCGTCCCTTGGGACTGAGAGAAGAAAGCAACCACACAGCTGAGACCACTCTCACTGTAGTCCTGCATGTGTGTGTATGTGTTGGTTGCCTCACAAATAAATGTAGGCATAATAAGAGCTTTTGCCAGCTGAACCCCCCCCCCCTTGCTTTTCCTCCCGTTCCTCTCCATTATTCATTTCCCAATCATCAGCATAAAAATACACACACATATTTGTAGCTTTAGAATGACTCATTATGTCTGGTCTTTCTGTTAATAGTTTTCTCTTAAAAGAATTGATCATTCCAAACAGACGAGCCCAAACAAACCCAAACCGTGCTCATGATTCACGCCGTATCATTGTGAGTCATATTTAGTGCTTCTGTTTTTATAAAGCATCATGTAGTCAAACTTGATGTCAGATCCAGTTGGCTAACAAACCTCAAGCCCCAGACTTCTACATTTTTACATTTTAGAGACATGGAGTGGTGTCTGTGTTCATGCTATTAGACTTATCTGTTACAGATTCATCATCATACTGGAATTTATTCTGTTTTATGTTTTCAAACCTATTGGCAAACTGACATCGAGAAGATTTAAATTTTAACGAACTGAAATTTGAATACAAAAAAAAAAAAAAAATACTGAGTCACAGTATGGATGAGAGTGGAAAGACATTTGCATATATTTGTGTGGTACTATGAATAATTTAATAGTTGCTCTGTTCTGGTTTGCCCTGGGTACACAAAAAAAAACCAAAAAAAAAAAGTGAGCAATTGACCTGTAGAGTTTGCTTAAAGTATGGTGATTTATTTATTTATTTGAATATGCCTGTTATTCACTTTTTAAAAAAAATTATTTTACATAAAATCACTCTTTAACTCATTGACTAATACTGTTTGTGTGTGTGTGTGTGTGTGTGTGTGTGTGTGTGTGTGTGTGTGTGTGTGTGTGCGCTTAGCTGCAGCAGGGAAGTAGATTTCCTGAAATATGTGGTTTAATGTTTAATGTAGCATAAAGGAGCAGGCTTCTAGCTCTCCACCACCAACGTGCCATAACACCCCCTCCAAATCTGCGTGTGACAGCTCTCCTGGCAGTGCCATGCTAAGACTCCTACCATCGTCTCAAAGAGTGTGTCTCTGTGTGTGTGTGTGTGTGTGTGTGTGTGTGTGTGTGTGTGTGTGTACATGCTGGTTAAACGTGTTTAAATTAACTCCCTAATTTTAAGTAACTAGGCCTCAGTAGGCTTGTTTTTAAGTGTTGTAAACTCAGGTGTTGATTTGATATTGAACCCCTGAGTCTTTACCATAAAATGGATGCTGAAAGTGCAGAAAATGCTAAGTTGACATTAAAATCAACCTTTTTTTTTATGTTAGAGACTTTTTCCAATGTCCACACTGTGCTCTAGTTCTAGTTTTCACAACACAGAGAAGTGGGAATTTACAGATGGGGTTAAAATCACGGATGCACATTGGCTCATTTTGAGTACAAGCTGACTCACTGTGGAACTGAGACACAAAGGATCTCCACCAGAGACTAATTAAGCTGTTCTTCATCATTTAGGATGCCCTGTGCTTTGTGTTTGAGTCATGTATGAGTTTAAAAAAAAAAAAAATGTTTTATTGGCTTTATCTGGGGTATTCTTACCATTATAATGTTATGTTTGCTTCTCCAGTCTACAAAAATAAAATTCTCTCTCTCTCTCTCTCTCTGTCTCTCTCTCTGTCTCTGTCTCTCTCTCTCTGTCTCTCTCTCTCTGTCTCTCTCTCTCTGTCTCTCTCTCTCTGTCTCTCTCTCTCTCTCTGTCTCTCTCTCTCTCTCTGTCTCTCTCTCTGTCTCTGTCTCTCTCTCTCTCTCTCTCTCTCTCTCTCTCTCTCTCTCCTCTCTCTCTCTCTCTCTCTCTCTCGCTCTCGCTCTCTCTCTCTCATTTTTTATAGATGACCCGACAGAAGCAGACCTGTGGTTGCTCAACAGCTGCACCGTGAAAAACCCTGCAGAGGACCACTTCAGAAACTCAATCAAGTACTGAAAAACACAATGCACACACAGACAATATGTATCCTTGTCAGTTTATGTAGCTGGTCAAAAGGGGCTTTACATTTTTAACAAATTAATGTGTACCATGGTGCTTTCCCTGGTGAAAAGAGTTAGTTTTGTCTTAATAATTGTGTTTTAAATGACTGCATATGAATTATGATTACAACCATAAGTGACAAGGGTGAACAGTTAATACAGGTCCCCACTTTAAGGCTAGCAATAAATGCATATCACCTGATTAAAATATTTTTTGTGTTGTGTCAGACAGTTTTAGTTTAGTACAAATGAACTACAAAACATGGCATACTACACTGTTATTATTTATTAAACAAAAATTAAGGCAAAATGCAGAAGCAGTGTGTACAAACTAAGTACACCCTTACTGCTACCACAGGAATTAAGAAGGCAAATAACAGCAAGGAGCTGCTCATCAAATGCGCTTGATTAATTGATCATAAGCAAGTGTGAGCACCTCTTTAAAAAAAAAAAAAAAAAAAAAAAAAAGGTGTGTGTTAACACAATACCACAATCTTCCCAGGAGTGTTATGTCCCAGAAAATTCACCCCCACGATCAAGACCATTCACTGCTCAGAGAAACTGCAAAAAACCCAAGGGCTACACTTCAAGCTCTGCAGAAAGAGAGAGCCTCTTCTCTCTAAAAAGAACATGACGTCGTGGCCTAGGTTAGGCAAAGTTGCATCTGAACAGATCACATTCTTGTGGAACAGTGTCCTTTGGACAGACGAGACCAAAGTGGAGATGTTTGGTCATAATGTACATCACATTTGGAGAAAACCAAACACAGCACATCAGCACAAACACCTCATACCAACTGTCAAGCATGGTGGTGGAGGGGTGATGATTTGGGCTTGTCTTGCAGCCACAGGACCTGGACAGTTATCGAGTTGACCATGAACTCCTCTGTATACCAGAGTAACCTAGAGTCAGACGTGAGGCCATCTGTCTGACAGCTAAAGCTTGGCTGAAACTGGGTTATGCAACAGGACAACGGTTCCAAGCACAGCAGCAAATCTGCAACAGAACGGCTGAAGAAGAAACAATCCAAGGTGTTGCAATGGTCCAGTCAAAGTCCAGACCTCAATTAATAGAGCTGTGTATAAACCAGTGCCCACAAATGTCAATGAAACTGAAGCTACGTTGTAAAAAAAAGTGGAACAAAATTCTACCACAACAATATAAGAAACTGATCAAGTCATACAGAAAAAAATTACCTTAAGTTATTGCTGCTAAAAGTGGTTCTACAGACTAATGAATCATGAGGTGTACTTAGTTCTTCCACACACTGCTTCTGCATTTTGGCTTCATTTTTGTTAAATTAATTATGATGTAGTTTAATATGTCGTGTTTTGTTGTTCATCTGAGTTTGTATTTAAATAATTTTAAATTAAGGACCTGAAGATTTAAAAAACATTTTGCTATCCTGACAGGTAACACCTCAGAATTGACACTGTATGTTCTTTCTTTTTAACATGACTATAAATCCTGAAACATATTTAATTATTTCAAAAATCACCTTTTCTACTTCTGCATGGACATAATTGCGGTCCTTTTTTGCAAAAAGCATTTTTCTCATGCATAAATTTGTGTGTATGTGTGTGTGAGTAGCCTTTTGCCCTGTGTCAGTTTCCACCTACTCACTGTTCCACTGGTCTCTGTGTTACACACACACACACACACACACACACACACACACACACACACACACACACACACACACACACACACACATTTGCATAAACACAGAGAAATTAAGCTAACTGTTTTGCATTTTGATTAATTTTCCTCCATCAGGGGCGCACACACCTGGCGGGTATGTGCTTTTGTTTGCGACTCAGAACTTGGATTTTGCTTTGAAAGGTTTTAATGTTCAGTTCAAGTAAAAACTCCAAATCCCAAATAATTTAAAGCAAACACATTTACATGTTGATGTTAATGCACTGGATATTATCGCGTGCAGTTGTAACCTTTGGAGGAAAAGTGGACTTAATGATCCTTGTCTAACATCAAGTTAGTCGTGTGAAATTAAGCCTCTCTCTTGGGGCCTCTTGAGAGAATGCAGATTAGCACACTTTTGCACTGACCTCTGCACTGACACAGTGGCTTCCTCCCTCAGAAATTGTTTATGGAATATATCACAGCAGTCAGAATGAACGGGCCAATGCTCAAAAGGGGGAGAAATAACTTTAAAAACTAATGGCTTATTGCTCCCACTGCATTACACACAGACACCACACAGCATGGCACACCAGCCGAAGCTTTTGGACACCTCCTGCTGAAGCTCTGGATCCCCCCCCAAAGGAAAAAAAAAAACAATAGCTGGGGCCCAGTTAGCTACACTTTGTTTATAGATTTTACTGTTTTAGAGTATTTGCATTTCAAGCTAAATGGGCAGGGGAAAAAAGACGAGCTCTAATTTATTTTCTGTCACATTTTTCATTTTGGATGCCTGAATCATTGCAATTGAATAACTTCTATCAAGGGAATATTTCGAGGGGTGAACAGATTTACTTGGCCAACCTGATCAGTGCAATCTTCATGCTCCAGCTGTCTGCTAGTGCTGTTTTCTTTCATTCCTTTTGTTATCCCATTTTTTTTTTCCCATGCATCAAATTTGCCAATTGAAATGCACAAAATAACAACACACTTCAGGACTTTGAAATGTCTTCCTCGTTGATGCTGGAGTTTTTCTTAGGCTGGAAATCACCCAGCTGTAATGCTAATGCAATTAATGCTCTATTCACTGGGAAGAGCGGACACACACACACACACACACACACACACACACACACACACACACAGAAGGAATGGAAAAGTTTTTCTGTATTTCATCACTTACTACTTGCGTGATGGAGACACAAAATGAGGGGGTACAGGATGTGAGAGAATCCAAATACCCACATGTCATTGGATTTTTTTTTTTTTTTTTCCAAGAATTTTTTTTCTTTGCCTTCTCTTCATATGATTGGGGCGGGGGGGTGAGAGGAGGAGAAAGGCACACGGTTTGCCTCGTGCTCAGTCACACGCTAGCCATTATGCCTGCACCTCCTGGTACCACACACTCACACTGAGACTTTACCCACACACTTGGATGTGCAGGGGCAAAATTTCTGTTTTGACAGTTGGGTCCATAATTTGTTGGACAAAAACAGTTTTTGTAGTTTTGCCTCTCCACACCACTGCAGTGGATTTTAAATCAAACGTTCAAGATGTGATTGAAGTGCAGACTTTAATTCAGGGGACTCTGCAAGAATTTTGTATTAGCTCTTTAGGAATTATAGCCATTTTTATACAAACTCCATTTTCAGAGGTTCAAAAATAATTGGACAAACTAACATAATTTTAAATATAAAGACTATTTTTAATATTTGGATGAAAATCCTTTGCAGTCCGTGATTCCCTGAAGCCTGGAACCCATTGATATCATTAAATGCTGTATTTCCTCCCTTGAGATGCTCTGCCAGGCCTTTACTGCAGCCACCTTCAGTTGCTGCTTGTTTGTGGGTCTTCTGCATTCAGTTTTGTATTTAATAACTGAAAAGCTTCTCTGTAGGGTTGAGATCAGGTAACTTGACCTGATCTCAACCCGGTATCCCATTTATTTGCTTTGAGAAAACCTAGGTTGCTTTTGCATTGGGTCATTATCCATTTCCACCGTCAAGCGCTGTCTGATCAGTTATGTGGTGTTTGGCTGAATCTGAGCAGAGAATATAGGCCTGTATGCGTCACAGTTCATCGTGCTGCTTCTATCAGCCATCACATGGTCAAACACTAGTGGCCTTGTTCCCCTGGCAGCCATACCATAGCATTTCCTCCACCATGTTTGAAAGATAACACTGGGCAACAATTTTTTACTTTTTGAATGTTGTCTAGATTTCTACAACTGATTTAGGGTATTTTTGCACTGCTGAATCAGGAAATGGCATCCGTTTTTCTCCATCAGGTTAGGTTTTTGTGCTAAGTTGATTTGAAAAAAATCAGATCTTGTGACAAAATCGATTACATTTTTGTGGCATTATCAGCTGATTTTTGTCAACACATATCCTAAATATGTTTTTAAGAGGAAAAAAATGTTTTTCCAACAACATATATTGATTACCTGATAGAAACATCGATTACTGTAAACTGAATGGTGGGCAATGACAAAGGTAAGTACACGTAAATTGCATGTTGCTTCACCATTGTTCAAACTTGGTACAGAGGTACAGAGGTACAGAGGCAAACTTTCCTATACACTTCGTGGGGTGGCTGCCCCATTAACTTTAGTTTTGATCCACCAACTTTATGCTTTGCTGCACCAATTTTTGGAAGACTTCGAGGTTTTATGACTTTAAACTGATCCCTTTTCTACATAATCACCCAGAACTACCGGACCTGAATACTTCTTGTCATTAAAATAATCATTTCCAATCAAAACAATTATTCGACATCACATTTTACCCCACCTACTTCTTCTAAAATGCTCCACACATGCGTACATGTGAACAAAAACATAAAAAATGACATGTGGCTATAGCTCAAAAACTTGACCTGATTGAGCAAAACCAATGTGATTTTTGGATTCAGCGCATCAGATTCGTCCTAAATCAGCTGAAAAAACTGTTTCTCTCCTTCTCTTTACTTTTCCCTTGCCCTCATTTTGCTTCAAGTTAATCTTTGTTTCATCTGTCTCTGTTTTTGATTTTGTTCTTTGTGTCTTTTGGTGTTGCTGAGCTGACCAGTCCATTTATTTATTTATTTAAAGATGACCTTTTTTGCCTTTATTAGATGGTGTACAGTGAAGAGAGACAGGAAAGTGGTGGGAGAGATGGGAAAACACACAGTAAATGGCCAGGCCGGCTGCACCACAGCCATTCGGCATACATGGTCACCTGTTCATCCACTTAGCCACCCCGGTGCCCCATTCATGATTTTTAAGACCAGATTGCTGACTACTTTAGGACTTTCTTAAAGTTTCTGCTATTTCTCTGATAGGTTTATTTTGGTTTTTCAGCTTAATGTTGGCCATATTTCAGGGTGACTGTCGCTAGCCAAATTACCTTATAGTGTAGGCTCCAGAAGCAAGTTAACAGTTCTGACATCTTAAACATAACCTTGCCCCAAATTATGCCAAAGCTCTCAAAGAAAAAAGTGAAAGAAGCCTGTGGTCTTGTTAGGCATTATACAGGTGTCCGCTAGCTCTACTAGCTAAAATGATTTCATTTGGCAGGAAGTTTGAAACAAATTATAAAAATTTAGTTATATAAAACTGTGGAATATCACTTTATAAATTCAGTCTTGCCCATTGAAAAACTGGATTAAATTTAAATGTGTACTGGGAAATCTGAGCAGCTCTCTACTTCAAGTGTCTTCTAATATACCCAAACAAGACAAAGTAGCACTCATCACTAAAAGCAGCCAGCGCCTTAATTATGCAAAACTTCAGGCCTCACTACAATTGGTACCTTTGTTGTACCAGGTTGTGAACATGTTTATTTCTGCTTTAAATATAGAGATTTTAATATTTTGGTCTGAAGTGCCATTTGAGAAAAGCATCAAACAAGTTATCAGTAAGGTTCTCATTCACCTTTCAAATTGTCAAAGATGAATGAAACATTGTTTTTTTTGTGCTTGAGATCAACAAAAAATATTACTCTGAGATACATGATTTGTTACATTTAAGATGGAAGATAACTGCTGTATAGATTTTTATGAAAAAGAACAAGTTGCTGCCCCAGGTGGAGGAGTTTAAGTATCTCTGGGTCTTATTCACGAGTGATGGGAGAACGGAGCGGGAGATTGACAGACGGATCGGGGCTGCGTCTGCAGTGATGTGAACGCGGCACCGGTCTGTCATGGTGAAGAGAGAGCTGAGTGTGAAAGCCAAGCCGTCGATTTACCGGGTCAATCTACGTCCCTTCCCTCACCTATGGTCACGAGATTTGGGTAGTGACGAAAAAAGATCGTGGATACAAGCGGCATAAATGAGCTTCTTCTGAAGGGTGGCTGGCCTCTCCCTTAGAGAGAGGGTGAGGAGCACAGCCATTCAGGAGGGGCTCAAAGTAGAGCCGCTGCTCCTCCACATCGAAAGGAGCCAGTTGAGGTGGTTCAGGCATCAGACTAGGACCCCTCCTGGAGGCCTCTTGGGTGAGGTGTTCTGAGCTTGTCCAGACCCAGGACACGCTGGAGAGATTATATTTTTCGCCTGGCCTTGGAATGTCTTGCGGTCCCCACCGGCAGCCCCAGAGAAGCGGACGAAAACGGACGAAAACGGACAGATGGATGGAAAATATTAAAGGCGTCCTTTAGTTAAATGGAGTCCAAATCTATATATACTTAAATATTTTATATAACACAGATAAATGAACTGTTATCAAGGTAAATGTGACAGTTAAGTCGTATAAGAAGAAAAAGCCAAATGACCACAAGCCAAACATAAGTACACACATTGTGGTCACATAAGTAACAAGTGTAATAGTAAATGAGTTTTGGGGTTTAAAACTCAAACACAGGGGCTTTGAGCAGTGTTCTGTGGTGGTTTGGAAAGACACTGTGAAAAGATGGTTTATTACCTCTGGAGAACGGGGGCTTAGTTGGCATCCATACCAAGTGTGTGTGCGATAAGGAGCTGAATTTGTGCATATGTGTATTAGGGTTGTCAGGTGGATGAATGCCCAGGCAGAGCACTGTGTGTGTGTGTGTGTGTCGGGTGTGAAGGGTTTCCCAGTGAGAGAATGCTATCAGATATGCATGAGGTTTCTTTTGAGTCTGCAGTGAGTTGGTGTGAGTGCACGCACAAATCCATTTAGGTTAGATCTACAATGAGTGCAGATACTATGTGTGTTTCGCAAGGATGCCTGTGAGAGGTTCAGATTTATTCTATGCTGATTGTAACTGAGATTATATAAAAGCCCAGGACAGAATATGTTTGCTTAATAATTACTTTCACTGGTGTTGTAATACTAGCCGTATGGTTGCCCCTCAGCATTTTCAATTTAAGCTTGTCTGTCTCACTTCAGTCAGCACGCAGGGGGAGATTGGATACCTTCCAGGATCCTTTAAAAGAGCGAAGGTCTACTCCACCCTGCTGTTTACTCCTCCGGCATTGGGAACTTAGTAGCATAAACTGCTAATAGAGCAGCTTCTGAATGCTAAAAAGTCAGTTAGTATGGATGTTTGGGCATGCATGTGTGTGCATTTTAATGCCAAAATCTATAGTGTAATTCAATGTCAGAGACCTCTCAAATCAATGAATGCAGAATACATTAAAGGAGTAGTTGCTCAACACGCTGCAATTAAACTGCTCTCTGTTTGTGTGTATATCAGTGTGCGTTGAATTTCTCCACTTGGCTGTTTCTACTAATTAGTATGATCAAGGGAATGGATGTTTAACGAATTAGAAACCAGCTCAGAGCTCTATACTTCCAAATGCACCAATTCCCATATTATATTTACATTCATTTCAGTACAATTTTAATATTCATGAAACAACCATAAGAAGGGGGGAAAACATTGTTAATTGAAAAGGGGCCCACATTACACAGAATGAAATCTTGGAAGAAGTCCAAAGTGTGTATGTAATGTGCTTATACTGAGTATTTATAACAGATGTGTAGGCTGGGTGGGGCTATGTATTAACACCCCTGGCTACAGGACAATTTACATCAGTGTTGCCTTGGCAGAAGTTTCTGTGCAAATTTTGGGCCATTAATTGTAGACCATATGCTGCCAAAAGTGGATTGGAAAATAGAACTTAAGCTGCTTCACAGCTATGCTATATATCACTTTGGGCCTTAGTTATGGCTATGAATTAGTATTTTGCCACTATATGAGGACACAGCATGTTTGTTTCAGTATCTTTATGATTTAATACTTAGTAATAATTTTAAAAGAGTAGATGTGGCTTTATTTTGTCAGAGCGCATTCAAATCAGGTCATTAAGTTAAAAATGTTACTCAAATTAAATGAACTTTAACAGCTTGAGTAAATGTAGTTCCCTAATATGATCTTAAGTTGCACACAGCTATGATTTTATTCATTTTGACTTTGCTTTGTTTCTTTGAATTTGCCAACATGCATGTTTAGTGAAGTTCCAGGTGGTGAATATGCTTTTTAGCCCATGCAATTGATATGATTTTCTGATCAAATATCTACCAGATTGAAATAATCATTTAGAACACGCAGAATTTACATGTTGTTCTGCTTCGTCTGAGCATCTAAAACCTTGAATTACTAGAGCTTAGACCATAGTCTATCTTATAAATCTTTTAAATGGCAAAATTTGACCGACTGATTTAATAAAAGGTTGGAAAGTGACCCCAAGAAAAACATGACTCCATGACTTATGTATTCATAAATATTTGTCAAAATCCTGACGTGTTTTCCTCTAAAAATACTTACAGGCCTCCCCAGCATGTTGTTTCAAATGAACTGATACACAAAAGCGACTGACATTAAGGCCAGAAATGTTTCCTTTTCATGAGCACATGACAACGAGGTATAAACAATCTGAAATATCTGCAGTGACCTTTAGAGCTGTTTACTAAGGGCAGTTGTTTTATGTCTGTGTTCAGCCAGTACAGCAGACAGGCTGGCAAGAATTTGTGTCTGGCTGGACACACACACGAATGCAGTATGCAGAAACACACACATACAGAGCTTGATGCCTTGGGCTGGTTTTGGTAGAAACCCAGGGATTGGCATTTAATCTGTCAGTTCTACAGGGCATTAGCCTACATTTTCGGGTACACAGACACAAAAATAGAGAGAGGGGGAGACGGACTGATGGACAGACAGGGGAGACGAGGCACTGAGGATGAAGGGAGGAGTGTAGCTGAGTTCAGGCATCCTGTTTTGGCCTCACTGAGCCCAGGGCTGTGTGAGAACCACACCGAGGCTGGGACTGACCCAAACATGACCTTGTTTTAATGTCTGCAAAGTTAGCGTGTACTCTAATTTTCTGTTCTCTTCTATTTTTAATAATGTTGGTTCATCTAGTAGAGAAAGAGAGAAGATTATTTATGTTTTAGATTTTAAGTGGTACTATTCTGTCTACTTCCTGTAGTGCTTTTATTTTTGGATTTATCATTGTAATTTATTGTCATAGTACACCATATAAATAATCTTGCAGAATGTAGTCATATTTCCATTATTATTATTTTTTTAAATGTATTTTTAAAAACGTGCATCCAGTAATTCATTAGGAGTTCGAGTGGCTTCTGGTGTTTTCCACTTTATTTGTTTCTGCCTGGTTTGTTTCATTCTTTTCTGTTACTGTATTTTGATTTTAAGGTGAAATGTCTTAATGTCATGTGTGACTCTGTATGAAACTAGTGGTCAAAACAAGCTCAGCTTTTGATTTTGATTTGAAATACCAAAGTGCACATTTGATATTTCATAAGGCCCTGCCAACACAATAGCTGTGTCACATTATTCTTATTAAATGGCATTTAATAGCAGTGCTTTATTAGCTGCATATGATGCTGATAGATTCTCGTCTCAAAGCTTTACCTTAACGATACACCTTGAAGTTCTAGCTTTGATCTGACTGACTTAACCGTGACTTAACTGGACATGTAATGGGGTCATTATCTATCATCTTATCCTTATCCTTTTAAAATGATTTACCTGCTGTCAGGTTAGATTTTGGTACTTATCCTAAGACTATCAGTCCCAACAACAAACAGTCAGCTACAATTTTTGTGGTGCAAGGAATGCTCTAAGTGAAGTAACAAACAGCATTTTTAAGCTTGTTAATCAGAAAAGGTCATAGACTACTTAAGCGCTGGAAGGGATGAATGTAATGTGATAAAAGGCTAACAATGCTAAATTTCTCTTCCTTGGAGAGGTGACTTTTATTGGCTTGCATTAAAAACATCAAGTAGAAAGTGCTTTCATTTCCACAGCCAATAAAAGGTCCATACCACTGTAGTCTTGCAACGTCAACTCAGAGGTGGCTTGTTATCATTTGGTTCTCACTGGAACAAAAGGACACGCAATTTCTGTACGGAGACAAATGTATTTCAACTAATATAAAAGTGATCATCAGAATTATTTTTAAATTAGTAAAGAACATTAAATATATGCAAATGGGCACAGAATATTCTGCCATTCTTTTACCATTCCCGGCTGATGTGTGACAGAAAGCCAGCGCTTTTAGTTTTGGGGTTTGTGACTAGTTGAAGGGCAAAGAGCCAAAACATGAAATGCTAATGTGCAGAGTTTTTGCCTTTATATTGCAAATCCGATGACCTGCCAGCTATAAACTAACCCACACTTCCCCAAGATCCATATGTGACAATATTTAGTGCATCGTCACATTAAAAAAAAAAAAATCACCAAAGAGGTATTTTTGCAGCATTGTGAGGGTAACCTTTGACCTTTTGGTTATGAATTGTCACCCATCTATCCTCTTAGACATTAATATTCAATTCTGTAGTCAGACAAAAACACGTTTTCCATGGTCACGGGGATATTGGTAATCAGTTCATTCTTGACTTCAGGTGAAAGCTTGTGTCAAATTTAAAAAACAAGCAAACATTTCTCTGTGTTTACTGTTAAGAATAGTCCCAATTGTCTTTGCTGCCAAGGCTTAAAAATCGTTTATCACTGTGCTAGCCTACAGGTGTCGCCTCTGTTCCTTTCTTTTTATGTTTGAAGTGTGAATTAAACTCCCAGGACTCTCCTCTTCTTCTCAGCAATAGGTGTTAAGAAGGCATAGCAAGAACTGTACATACTGTTTTGATTGTGCCACACAGGATGCAGTAAGGAGAGTGGATAGCAAACCAGCTAATTGCATATCTGACATCAGACACGCAGTTAGTTAAGCCAAACTGCTCGGCTCCCCACTATTTTTAAATATGCCTCAAGGAAGTGAGAGAAACCTTTAGATGCAGGAGTTGCCAGAGTAAAAGACTGGAGGAGCGCCAGACCTGGACTGGACTGCTGATTTCTGATTGGCTCCATTTATGACACTATCAGATTGTTAGGCTTCTTCTGCTCATTATTTGGTAGTCTATTGTTCTATGTGCATTTTGATATTCAGAATATGTATATGTATGTGAGCTTCTACTCAGAAGCAACCTGACACATCTGCTTTGCGAAATACTTTTGAGTGCCACGCTCAAGAAAATGAGTTCTCATTAATATGAAGATGCTCATGCCATCTTAATATTCATTGCATTTAACTGATTTAGGGCTTGCTAATTACATTTATTAATGAATACGGTGCATGTTTAAGCAGTCTTATAGAATGATTAATAAAATTACAAACTGATGAATGGTCTACAAATCATCTTAAGCTTTTATCCCAAACTGAGCAAAAGCTCACATCTGCTGAAAAACAGATATTTATTTTTGTGTGTTTTGTTGTGTATCTCTAGTGATGTGTGTGCATGAGTGATCCCGTAATTTAATGGCTGCATAATCACAGCCTGTCACATTGTTGCTGGCCTTATAAGGTCTTCTTGAACAGCAATCACAAACAACTCCTGCCTTTCATCTGTTCAGACGGCTGAGCTCTTAAGGCACCCCACTGGGCTCCTGCCTGCTCCCTGATCCCTGATTGTGGATTTAAGCTATAAAGAGACCAAGTTAATATAGAATTGAAGATGAGGGACCTTTTATCATGGTGTATTGCAAGTTACTGGTTTCTACTGTATAGTTAAATCTCAAGTTAAATTCAGCTTTTTGTACAGGAGTGAGTGAGTTGGTTTGTGAAGCTTAAAAGAACCTCTAGAAAAAAAGTTGGTCGTGACCTTTTAAACATATGTGAAGTCTTGTGCATACTCTAGCTGTTAAAAAGTTAGGGGGAAAAAAAAAAAGGTCATGCCACAATTTAGTGAGATTAAAATTAAAGCATAATTGTAGACGCATATGTTTTCTGTCATGGGGGGGTCTCATACTGCAGTTTTAGATAAAGACTTTAAACATCTGTGAGAGGATGAGTCTGGGAATGGGATGATCTGCCTATAATTCACTTGGATAGAGAAATAGTGAACAAGTGTATAGGCAAAAAATTTAGACTGTTCTGTTGCGGGTGGCATTTGGGTCTGCTTGTCCCCATAGAGGTAAGAGTCAGTGGGAAGGAAAAACCCCCTTTTAACAGGAAGAAGTGGTGTATGAACAGAGAGTGAATCAATGTCCATCAATGTCAGTGTGGGTAATATTATACAGATGGATTTTTAATCACTGAATGAACAAAACAAATAGGTAATTGATATAATACTGTCAGTTTGTCATCCTCAGCATTCAGGCTGTTAATAAGAATAGATGTCAATAATATGGTTGCAGCTGTGTTAACGCTGTCAGAGAGGCTTGTTTCACCAACAAAGTGACTCAAGTCACAGCAACATAATATACCCATTGGCATCTAGATGCCACTGCCAGTTTTCTGTCAGCCATCAGTGAATGACTCTGTGTGTGTGTGTGTGTGTGTGTGTGTGTGTGTGTGTGTGTGTGTGTGGGGTGTAATATGTGACAAAAAAATAAAAACAAAAGTAAATAGAAAATATAAAAAGTGAAGCAGCGGGGCAGAAGTGCACGATTTGAGAGACGGTGTGAGCTGCCAGCTGTAATAAGAAAATGGTGAAATATTTTGAAATGGGAGGTCTCAGCGGGAGTGCTGACACTGTGGTGGTGTTTTTATTTGGCCTGTATATTGTTGTGTTTTCCAGTGAGAAAGCAAACACTAGTGAGTGATGATGGTTGTAATGCTCATTATGTTGTTTGATAAATCTGCAGTGACCCTTGAAAAAAGGTCGTGCTGAAGAGGCCAGAGGTCATCGAAAGGTTTCGGAGGGTATGCTCTCTACAACTTGTGATGAATCACCTGGCTGTGTGTATGGAGCTTTGCACATACTGGATATAGATACATATGGGTCTGTGTTGTCCAGGGAGGCATTGATTGGGTGGACTTGCTGCATAGTCTCTATGTCATCATTCGTGTTAGGGGGTGATTTTGGAGTGCTCTAATTGGGCTTTGTTCTTGTTTAGTAAGGTCGTTTATGTAAGAATGTTTGACTGTATTTACTGTAGATGATGCTGCTTCTTTGTTGTAATCTGTAATATTCAACTTTGAATCATTCAAATGCACTAAAAAACACAGGGAGCAGGGAGAACTGAATTATTACTTTACAAAGAAATATCAGCTGGCATGTTGAGTGTTCCATAAATCATGCATACAATCATATTGTAAAACTGCATTAATCTTCCTATGATAGGTCCCTGCATGTGTGCCTGTTTTCCTGCATTACGTGTGTGGTTTTTCACCCTTCGGGCAACTCTTAGGCCAAGACGTAGTTCTCTAGCACACCTCTTGTTGCTTTGACAGTGAGTGAAATGAAGACAGACACACTCATACACATGCACACTTCATCTTGATTAAATTCAGAAATTTCCACCTCACTGCTTTAACACCTGTGTCACTCTTTCCTTTATCTCGCTGTGTGGGCTGAAAGTTGATTTTGTACCTGTACCTGCTGTAGCCTCTACAGTCAAAGATGGCTGTACATTCAAGAACTCCAACAAACTCTAAGCTGCTTTCCTCCTTTTTTGGACTTTACTGGGCATACCAGCTGCTCTTGCAAAAGTTGCAAGATCGTCTCATGGCAGAACTTATCAATGTTCCTGCCTTCAATTTATTTATTCAGTCACAAGGTGTATGCTAGTTCCTGAATAATCAGAACAGAGTCAAAACTGATATCTAAGTTGATGGAAAGGGTCTTTATGTATTTAGTCTTCAGAGGTGTACCAAGTATAGGCTGTTTTAGCACTGCCAATTTTTTTCCCCAGGTAACAAAACATGGTCAGCAAGACGAGAATTGAAAATTGGTCAGAGTCAAGTATTGCGAGCCCTAAACAATTAATTACAGGGATATACTGGCACTGTTGGGCTCTGAGACTAACTGTCATGAACTGCTGTGGCAGGCAGAGTAGGACCCCAAAATGCAGACTCCAGGGACAGACTTAAACCCAAAAAACTCTCAGCTTTATTGCTGCCAAACACATAGAAAACAGAAACTCACTCACGGACAGAGATGCACACAGCAGGAACACAAAGATGATGTCGCAACAGAGAACAGAGGGAAATGCAGACAATATATACACAGGGACTGACGAGGGACAACAGGAGACAGCTGGAGAGAACAGGTGGACAGAATCATACTAACGAGACTGAACACACTGCACAAGAAACGAGATACTACCAAAATAAAACAGGAAATAACACGAACAGGATAACCACACAGATTTGACATACACGGCACTGGGGAACCAGAAATTAATATTTAAACAATAACTAACAGAACAGGAAACTATGATGATAGAACCAAAAGGGAACTAAAACACAAAATGCTGGCCCACGGCATAACTGGGCCTCTAACTGGGAAGTTAAAGGGCTAAAAACACCCCAAAGAACTAAAGATGGAAAATTAAAGGATATGTTGGTGTTATGGTTGGCTGCGAACTGAATCCAACTTGTAAATTGATTATATAGAAAGAGAAACTTAAAACCCTGTTCCAGTAACTGAAAGAGAAGGCAACTGTTCAGATAGTCTACAAAAGTCAAAAGTCCATTAACAGAATTTAGGAACTGTGTGTGAAAAATGGAAACAAGGTTCCTAAAACAATGTGCTACTGTAACCTGAAGGTGGTAACTGAAACTGTCTGAGGCTACAGAATTAAATACAGGGAAAGCGCTCTGTGGGAGACTGTGTAGGCACATCGTTCAACAATTTAAGACATTTCCCAGTGTAAAATTGCAAAGGACTTGGGGGTTTCACCATCTATGGTAAATTATATTATTAAGAGTTCAAGAATCCAGATAGATCTGTAACAAGTACAAGGCCTTAAACCAATGTTGAATCGCCAGCTTCTTAAGGATCTCAGGCAGCAGTTTATTAAAAACAGTAAGGCTTTACTTGGATATTTGCTCATTTGGAAGGTACTTGGTTTTCAGTTGCATGATTTGGATATTAAACCCTCGCTGGGCACATTTTTAGGTACACAGGTTCAACAGAGGTGGTTGTTGTTGTTCAGTTTGTCCTGCATGGTTGTTGGCTGGTCTGAGTATTTCAGACATTGCTGATCTACTGAGATTTTCCCCACACAACCAACTCTAGGACTGGTCTGAAGAGACTGGTCTGGGGGTGGTGGTGGTGGGGGGAAATCTAGTGGAAGGCAGTTCCTGGGTAAAAATGCCTTGTTGTCAGAGGAGAATGGCCAGACTGCTTTGAGCTGATAGAAAGGAACAGTAACTCAAATAACCACTTGTTACAACCAAGGTATGCAGAAGAGCATCTCTAAATGCACATGTCAAACCTTGAAGCAGATTGGCTACATCAGGAGAAGACCATACCGTGTGCCACTCCTGTCAGCTAAAAACGGGAAATTGAGGCTACAACAAGGAACAACATGAAAGTATGGATTCATCCTGCCTTGTCTCAATGGTTCAGGCTGCTGTTAATGTAATGGTGTGGGGGATATTTTCTTGCCACACTTCAGGCCCCTTAGTGCCAACTGAGGATTGTTTTAATGCCCAGCCTACCTGAGTTGTTGACCATGTCCATCTCTGTTTGATCAGTGTACCCATCTTCTGATGGCTGCTTCCAGCAGGATAACAGACCATGTCACAAAGCTCAAATCATCTCAGACATGATAATGAGTTCACTGTACTCAAATGGTCCCCACAGTCACCGGATCTCAACCCAATAGAGCACCTTTGAGATGTGGTGCAATGGGAGATTCACATCATGGACGTGCAGTGGACAAATCTGCAGAAATTGTGTGGTGCTGTCACGGCAAAATGGACCAAAATCCTTGAGGAATGTTTCCTGCACATTGCTGAATTGTGGCCATGAAGAATTAAGGTAGTTCTGAAGGCAAAAGGGGATCCAGCACATACTAGCAAGGTGTAACTAATACAGTGTCCAGTACATGTGCGGTACAGCTTTTAAGATGAACAAAGGTAAAGGAGCTGTGGTTTAATTAATTTAAAAATGCTTTTTGAAATCATTAAAGTTATTAAATCATTATTACACATGGCATGGGTACCATACCATATTGATTGTTGCGGAATGACATGCACAGTCTTTGCAGTGAAATGTCTTTCTTACAGTTAAAATTCGTTACATAGGAAGGAAAGAGGTTATATTTTATATTTGAACTATAAATTATTCATAATTTATATAGCAAAACTCCAATGAAAAACTAGACTTAAATGCAGTAAAGATGCGCACAAACACCAACAAAAATTGTCTTCCTTCCCATCCTATAAAGTTCTTCTCAAATTAACACCGTGTGCTTTGGTGTGCCTGTAGCCCGGAACAGTTTTAATGCAGTGCTAATGACCTTGATGCCTTAGCAGCACTGTTCTCAAAATTTTGTAGCAGTAATGTGCATTTAATTGAATTTGCAGCTACAGTGTTAACTTGCAAGAGATGAAGACAAATTACAGTAGTGGAGGGAATGGAAGAAATGAGAGAGACAGATAAAAAAGATGGATGGAATGCAGGAGTAAATGAGAGTGAGGTTATTTTGCTCCCAATTAATGAGAACAGAGAACCCACAAGAGTCATTTCTATTCCTCTTTAATTGAGTTTAGTTATTTCAAGCAGATAACATATTTGTCATATTTGTCATTTCATTTGGGAGTCGTTAACTACAGAGGTGGTGAAGAAGGAAGGCAGAGAGACTTCTCTCAGATCTTAAGGTGTTGTGTACTCTGTGCTCTCTCCTCCAGGTAATTTTTTCTCAGCAGGTGATGACAGGCTTTCACAAGGTCACACCATTACCTCTTTCTGTCTGTCATTCGCACCTCACTTATATTCTCTCCAGTTTTGCACCCTCACAAGCCGTCTTGGTGATTCTAGTGACTCTTTAAGTTTTCTGGTTTTTTTTGTTTTTTTTTTCACCCTGATTTTTTTCTTTCCCCCACTTTTTTTGCCATTTCTCTCTATTTGCTTGTTGGTTTTACAGTTCACATTCCTGGGGCAATGAGTTCCTGCTATATGCAGTAGTCTCTGGAAAGGCATCGTATGCCACATCGTATGTAGCATGTCCCGATTGTGTCTAGAAATGATTGATCATATTTGCCTTTGCTCCCCAAAATTCAAATGCACGTCCACTGTTTCAGTGAAGTAGTGTAAACGCTTGTTTGTTATTCCTGTTATTCATTTACAGAAATAACAGCCTTAAAATAACCATCTATAACTGCTCAGTGATGCCAGTTAAACGTAATCAGCACTGCCGCTGTGCTGTCAGTTTCTAAAAACACAAGGCTGCCATGTTGCTACATAGCCCACTCATGTAATTTTAAAGCAATGATTTAAAGGCTTTATACATAATTCACTGTAATCTCATTCAGAGGAAGACTGCGAATCTCATTAGCACCTCATTAGGATTTTCATGGCGAGAGAGAGTGAGAGAGACTGATGGGGAAGGGGAAAAACGATTGGGAGAGACATGGAATGGAGTCAAGCCCAGTTCAGGGCTGAATTACATTAACTGCACTTGAAGGTGTTTTTTTTTTTTCACTCATTCTAATCGAGGTTATATTCGAAAAACTACTGAAACTTTTTGAATACAAATTTTGATTAATTAAGGAATATCTTTACAATGTCAGGCCTTGAAAATTTCTTTGCTTATAGTTGGATTATTTCATTTTAACAAAATATTTTTAACAAATAAATTTTGATTTGTGAGAAACCAAAGTAAATATCCTTTACTTGTGCTCCTTACATCCTTAAGAGTAGTTGCTTGTAATGATCTTTTGTTATTTTTAGATAATTTTCCATATTTTTTTACCCCTCAGCCTGAAAAGGCTGATGGGGTATTGTTGTCACCCTGCTGGCCGGGCAGGCGTGCAGCCATTTTATTAACATTGTGAATGCAATAACTCGAGAACCACGACTCAGGATGTTTAAATTCATAGCATAGATGCATCTATTAAAAATCTTGCAAGAATTTGAATTTTGGTAACTTTGATCTCAAGGTGAGAGGTCAAATTTTCCGAAAATCTTGTGAATGTGATAACTGGAGAAAGATGTCTCCTTTTTTGACCTGCTAATATCGATTTTGCAGATTTTGCAATTTCTCTAAGAACTATAATTGACAGCATGTGCAAACAAGAATCAGCTTGTTGTCAGTATATATTTTTTTCTTAATAAAAGAAATGATTGAATTTTAGTTTCCCTCAAACTGCAGTAAGTTACAGAGCTCTGGATAGCTTTAGCCACTTTGGCTTTGTTAGCGCCTTTAAAATGTCCGTGCTCAGCTAGGTGAAGCTGATTTTAGTCGGTTAGGTTTGTTGTTAGGGACATTTTCTTGGTTGTTCATCCACGGTTTACTTTGGCAAACTTTGTCGTCCACACTCACAGTGAAGAACTTGCTAACGGCCAGAGTCACATGCTGATAACATGTGACTGCTCGTAGTGTGTGGCTGTGAATTTCTTAGATTATTTACCTCAAAAGGTAATCAGCAGATTAAATTTGTAAAGGAAATGTCCGTCACACCTTTAGAGGAATTATATTACATGCTTGCAATGTGTTGATTAAATCTACAAATAAAGCAAATATTTGATGAGAAATGTGGCACATGTGTACATCTCCACTGGTGAATGCACTGGTCTAGAGCGTAAATTGTTGACATTGTTACTTGAAGTAGTGAAATGTCAGTGAGAGATGTAGCTTATCTGACAGATGGCATATGGAGAGTACTACTCTGACCTTCTGTTCACCTGCACTGAGAGAAACTCACATATACACACACACACAAACACACAACACCTGCTGCTCCACCCCTCTCTCACAGTCTCACCTGATTTTAAACATCCTCACTGTGATGAAAGACAATGCATTAATGCCGGATTATCTCTCTAGCCATATTTGTGTGTTTGGACCAGTGTGACACACT
This sequence comes from Archocentrus centrarchus, assembly GCF_007364275.1. NCBI lineage: Eukaryota > Metazoa > Chordata > Actinopteri > Cichliformes > Cichlidae > Archocentrus > Archocentrus centrarchus. Next base: position 17,716,262 of record NC_044361.1, on the reverse strand, counting down.
GGTCCACAGAGATGCCATAATGTCTGCTGATTCAGTGTGTGGGTGTAAAAGGAGGAGGAAGAAGAAAAGGCCTGTGGGACTGGCTGCTTCAGGTGGCAGGTGTGGGTGTTTGTGTAACAGACAGGATAGCAGCTGCTGTGTTCCTATCAAGTATCTTTAGTTACACATAGAAGGTTCTGACACTAAACCAAAACCTGTGACACTGAAACATGATCAGGCTGGATCTATTCACCCACAGACAAAACGGGGGTGGGAGTGTGGGGGTGACAAAAAAAAAAACAAAAACTGGACGCACAAACTTGGATCTCAAAACTACATCAAAACATTGCCAGCATGCAGTCGTGCTCACACAGGTTGACTGTGTTTCACCAAGCTGGTTTTACATGTCATTTATTAAACTCTTCAGAAGTAAGAAAGAAAAGGGTAATGGTAAGAGAGTGTTTCGTGTGTTCTCCTGAGGAGCACCTATAAGCTGTTCTTGGATTTCCCCATGTGGGTCTTTTTTTGCTTTTCTTTTCACTTGATAATTCCAAAGGCCTTTTTGCTGGTGTTGGCTAAATAAGCATTGACCTGGAAATTACCACAGGGCCGCAGAGATACTTTATACTTGCTGCAAGTTATAAAAGATGACATTCTCTCCCAGGAAAAGAGTGTGTTCATTCTTCATGCACTTTCCGGGTGACGAGTGACAGCAGAATTATTTGAGAAACTTTGCAGTAACCCGTTCGCCCTGACACACTCTTAAAACCTCTGTTAATGGACGCCACATCCGAGTTCAATAGTTAAAGTCCAGCAACGTGCTTGATATACATTAAGTCATGCAAGATGACAGTAACATTGCCGACCTTTGCGTGCCTTACGCTTAAACCCTGGGGCGGGGGGCAATTTTAAGAGCAACGCACACAGTGGAAGAGAAAAGATTAGAGTCGAAAACAGATGACGCCATGAAGGGCTGGTCAGCTGTGAGAAAGGAGAGGAAGGAGGATGTAATGAAGAGGTCACATTTGACGTCAGATGGCTGCTAATTTGTGCATGTAGTCCTACAAACTTAATGTAAACAAAACACATATTTGATTGTGTATGCATATTAGTACATGAATGTATGTTCTAAGTTTTGTGTGTTTTATAGTGTATGTTATTTGCAATAGATAACGTTGTTGGTATATTTATATGTTGCCATCTAAGTATCTCACAGTACAATTACAAGGGCTCATTTCTAGTTTTACTTAAACAGCACATGGACAGGTCACTACTAGGAGCAAACTAGCCAAGAATTTGCTCAAACACTATTTGGAGTGACAGAAGCCCAGGGCTTTCAACTTTGCCATGCCAGAGAATAGATGCATGGAAATGTATACAGTTAGCTGCCAACCTCTGTAAGGGATCGGTAAATTGGTGCCTCATCATACCCGGGGCCGTTCTTAACATCTGAGGTACTGTAAACAGACAGATATACAAGGAAGGGATGTTGCTGTGGGGAATCGGTGCATGTGTTAAAGGCTTCTGTGAATTCCCTGGCTGCTGGAATACCTCTGGGTTTGTGCAGTGACATGGGATTATGTGTATATTTGGATATGTGTTTCTGTCAGATAAGATACCATAATGGATCTCCTCTGTGTCAACTAGACATACCTGAGGCTTGTACGGCAAGGCAGGATTTGGACATATCCAGGTAACTTAAGGGTTAACTCTGGGGTTTCACTATTACAAATGCAGTTCACTTGTTCATGGAAGTTACCATTCTAAGTTATGCTACAGACCGTCTATTTTTCCTATTTTATAGTTGTATCTTTGTCCGACGCCCCTTTCATGTGCTCTGAGCTAGATTACTTAGTGAGTTGATGACCACCTTTCTGTGACTGCTTAACCTGATTGCTGATCTTAGGGTAAGTGAAGCCAGATAGCAGTAACATATGTTTAAGTTGTTTTGTAGTACACTGCCCTTGTTGTGAACTTCGTTATATTTTTACAGTTTTTCAGTGTTTTGCTAAAGGCTTTTCAGTCATTCTACTGCTTTCAAATTGTGATTGTAGCTTTTTTTTTTTAAAAATCCAACTTCCACATTTTTGAGTTCTTCTTAATGAAATGGATTAAAAAAATATATCTAAACTTTTGTAGATGTCCAGACTATCCTGGGTGAAGAGGAAATCTAAGAATAGTGGCCTATTGGAACTGTACTTTAGTTCTGTAGGTGCAAATGTTTAAAAATGATGTAGTGTGCATGGTGTAAGAAAACTTTTACCTGTCTATCAAAGCAGTTCTTCATTGTAATTTATGTAGGAACTGGATGTTAACCTTCAACTGTAGACTGATGCCCATTTTAACACCACATATTATCAAAGTGACCTGGGAACTCAAAGGTGTAAGTAATTTCATTAATGTAGACCACAGAATATAAATCTGTGTTGAGCCTGCTCCTTCCAGATTTAAAGTATATGAAGGAAAACGCTATAATAAATACAGTTCAACAAAAGAGGCGGAGGCAGCTCTATTCATCTGCACCTATAAAAATATTCAGCGTCCTTCTAACAAGGTAAATGTATTCCATAATCATCACCTCTTTCAGTAAAGCTTTTTCCTTCCTCATACCCTTTTCTTTCTTCTCCTTTCTAATATAACGAACCGTGTCTTGAACCTTCCTTTTAATTGGCGTTGACTCAGATGAGACGAGTGAAGAAAAGAAAAGTAACATTATGTAAATTAATGTTTACAAAGAAAGGAGGTCCTGCAAAGCAGTTCAGTCGTGTAGTTTAGTTTGTGCGCACCGCTTCCTTGAATTTCAGTGGAATGTTATTTAGAATAAATAAGGCACTGTGGTAAAATGAAGGGTCTTTTAGAGGTACTGATGAGCCACTGTAGAGCCACTTCAGCCGGGGAAATTAACAGGCTGAATAGATGCTTAGACTTTTGTAGCTCTATAATGAGACTCCCACACTCTTCGTAGTTTTGCTCTGACTGTACATTTACTCTCATATCTGCTTTTTTTTTTTTTTTTTTTTTTAATGAATGTTCCCATGAAAAAAATAAGGGCGTACAAACTTGAATTATTTAGCTTTATCTTTTATTTCTTGCTTGTGTTTTTATCATTATTGTGGCACAATAAGAGGGGATTTATACTTCTGTGTTAACTTTACGCTGTAGGTATGTCATTAAAAAAACCAAACAAACCGGGTGTCGTAACCTCATGTCTACCTCCCTGGAAATGTAACTACATGTAGTGTCGACACAGTCTGCAACTATTGCGATTGGCCCGTTCGCCTGTACTTTTTCACCACAGCTGGGGGGACTGACCACAGCCAAGAGTAGGGACCCAGGAGGGGGAAAAAAAAGTCCTAGCATTGAATTTGTGCCTAGTGTGTCTGACACCACATATAACGGAGGGATATGGGACATGACCATGAGGTTATTAACACATAAAACATCAAGCAACAGCACGAATGCTGGTAGCAGCGTCTGCAACTCATGGTACATACACTTTACAATGATGTACCACAAAAATCTAAATCTACAATCTACTATCTACTCCAGTTTATTCCAACTTTTATGCCAGATGAATGTACCAGAAAACAGTTCAAACGGAGTCCGTTTGACTGACAATAAGGAAGGAAGTACAGGAAGTGAAGCTAAACTCCGTGTTGCCTTGATTTTAATGCAAAGTACTACAACCCCAATTCCAATGAAGTTGGGAGTTGTGTAAAACATAAAGAACAATGTTTCTCAACATACAGTTGCAATGAATTTAGGGATTTCATCATCTACAGTCCATAATATCATCAAAAGATTCAGAGAATCTGGAGAAATATCTGCAAGTAAACAGCAAGGCTGAACACCAACATTGAATTCCCATGACATTCGATCCCTCAGGTGACACAGCTGTAACGGATATTACCACACGGGCTCAGGAACACTTCAGAAAACCTTTGTCAGTGAACCCAGTTCATCGCTCCATCTACAAGTGCAAGTTAAAACTTTACTATGCAAAGCGAAAGCCATATATCAACAACACCCACAATGGCCGCCTGCTTCTCTGGGCCCGAGCTCATCTAAGATGGACTGATGCAAAGTGGAAAAGTGTCCTGTGGTCTGACGAGTCCACATTTCAAAATGTTTTTGGAAATCATGGACATCGTGTCCTCCGGGCCAAAGAGGAAAGGGACCGTCCGGATTGTTAACAGTGCAAAAGCCAGCATCTCTGATGGTATGGGGTGTGTTAGTGCCTGTGAAAGGTACATACAGGTTTTGGAGCAACATATGCTGCCATCTAAGCAGTGTCTCTTTCAGGGACGTCCCTGCTTATTTCAGCAAGACAATGCCAAGCCACATTCTGCACGTGTTACAACAGCGTGGCTTCGTAGTAAAAGAGTGTGGGTACTAGACTGGCCTGTCTGCAGTCCAGACCTGTCTCCCATTTTCAAAATACGACAATGCAGACCCCAGACGGTTGAGCAACTGAAGTTGTACACCAAGCAAGAGTGGGAAAGAATTCCCCCTACAAAGCTTCAATAATAAGTGTCCTCAGTTCCCAAATGCTTATTTGTGTTGTTAAAAGGAAAGGTGATGTAACACAGTGGTAAACATACCCCTGTCCCAACCTTTTTGGAACGTGTCGCAAGCCTCAAATTCAAAATGAGTGAATATTTGCAAAAAACCCCCCAAAAAAACAAAACAGAAAAAAAAAGTTTATCTGTTTGAACATTAAATATCTTGTCTTTGTAGTGTATTCAGTTGAATATAGGTTGAAAAGGATTTGCAAATCATTATATCCTGTTTTTATTTATGTTTTACACAATGTCCCAACTTCATTGGAATTGGGGTTGTAGATTAAAAATGGGAAATCTTTTTTTGAACTTCCCTGAATACATACATTAGGCACGAGGAACAAACTATAACCACAGCTTCTTTATATCTATAGTATGAGTCTATGGATACTTTGGGTCACTGTGAACACACAGTAGAAACTTGCCTTTTTTTTTTTTCCTTTTTATTTTTTTAGTTGCCAAGTACAGCACAATATAGCTTATCTTGTGTTCAGCACCTTTCCTGCAATGCTTCCACCCACATAAATTGATATCAAGTCCTCACATTAATGAAAATCTCTTTTTTCCTGTGTTTATGCTAATATTGAAGTACACTTTAAAGGGAGAATTGCAATAAGATGAAACAGATTTTACTTGAACTCTAGACATTAACCACCTCACAGTATACAACAGAAGTGAGTATACCCTTGTGCATCACGCCTCATCTTAATCTCATCAGTTACTATTTCTCTGTTCTTTTCCCTTTATAATAGCTAACAATAGGGATATATTAAAGAGAGGAGTAGTGTTGCTGCATTCATCAGAAATTCTTTTTGGATAATAAGGTAATTAGTCTTAATATAAATAATGTAAAATAACAGTTAACTGTGGAATCTCATATGTCATGCAGCCAGACATTACTCCAGATGGCAGCAACCCTCTCTCTGTGCCAGAACTTGTAAACAGACAAGGTGGAACATAAGACAGAGGACAGTCACATGAACTAGTTAAGTTCTGCAGTGTTTTAATCTACAAAATTATTAGTTGTATGCATGCTGTGTCAGGGTCAACTGGCCTACAACCACACAGCAATGCCTAACCACGTTCTGCAGAGGTGTGTGGACATTAACCTGCAAGAAAAGAAGGCTGGTGACAACACTTTGACTGGTAGCCACACATTTCAGCTGCATTTAAGATATATCTTAATTTTAAGTGCAATTAATGTATCAAGTGGCTCTGCAATACATACACATTATGTATATTGACCAAGTTTATCCCTGTACATTAAACTGTGCTCAGTTTTGGCAGTTTTTAAGTGTTTTGGTTAATTTTAGTAAGGTAGTCTGATATTTCTCCCTTTTAATCAACCAAGAAATGAGTTGCTAATTAGTTTTTGGGTTATTTTTGTGACAAATTAATGACTGGGTTTATTGAGTACTGCCATGCAATCTTTACTTGTTAGAATGGTGTAATTATTCTGTCTTTGTGTTGTCTTGAAAAAAAAAAAAAAAAAAAAAAAAATGTTGGCTTGCAAAGATTGTTGATGCATTCCAGGTCACTGAGCATGTGCCATTCCACTTTTCCAAACCCTTGCTTGTAATAATTTATGACCTTGAAACCAATCATGATTGTTTATGCTTGGACTAATTTTGTGGGGATTCATTCAACCAAAATGTCCTTTCACCTGTGTCGTCCTAGCAAAGATTCTTCCCTTGTCTCCATTTTTGGATCCATATAATTGCACAGAAACACAAACACACAGCCGGTGCATATTCACACATGCACAAGCCTACACAAATGGAGGAAGTCAAACGCTTGTTTCCCTGTATACATTCTCATACATTTTCAGTTTGATTCACACAAAGGCAACAGGCCTCATGGGGGTGACTTTATCTTTGTATGGTAAATATCTTTATTCCCCACTGAAATGACCCGTTTAGTCTGACAGCTGCCACTGTTCCCAACACAAGCTGTGTGTGATGTATTTTCCAGTTGATGCTTGTTTAAGGCACATGATTCTGTTTCGTGAGAGCATTCCTGGTTTCGAAAGAACCCAAGGCCTCTGCTTTCATGAGTTTCATGTTTGTTTCCCATTTCTGTCTCTTCAGCACAGCCTGAGGCTGCTTGGTTGCCACCATATTATTGTTCCATAAGCGTCTCCCATATAGATTGTAGGACTTTGCATTAGAAATGGGGCTCATGGGGCTCTTCCCAGGATTCAGCTTCTGCAGTGGTTCAGTCAAGTGCTCCTAGCTAAAGCAATTCCCTGGAATGTCTGAACGTTTGTGCGGTGTTGTTGTGTTTTTTTTTTTTTTTTTACTAGCGTTTTCTCTATTACAAACCACTCAAGTGGTGAATACAACTCATTTACAGTAATGGAATATTTATCACACGTACAGCGGGTTTTACAAGACAGATGTCATCCCTTTCACAGCGTCGGGCTGGTGTGTCAGGTGTTTAATTTATTTATTTCTTTTTAAAGCCTGTAATCTGGAAGCCTCGCATTTTCCCTGACTTGTCTTTACTAGGCCCATGTTGACAATTGGCTTGCATCCTGTCTCTGATATGTACCCGATGGCCATGTGAGCTGGCCGTAAACTAGCTATGTTATAGGTGTGTATTGACTGGTCAACAGATCTTGATTGGCCTGTATCCTGTAAAACACAACTCAAATGTGAATGCTTTTATTATCCACATTAGTAATAAATGTGTAAAGCTGAATACAAACCATGTTTTATTTTTTCCCCCCTTCTCTGTGTGATTGTGTCTTCAGGTGGAATGGGCCTGGTCTGTGGAAATGCTACTATTAAATTCTGTAAAAATGTAGCTAGAAAACAAGGTTTCTAGGAACTGAGGCCTGTGCAACTTATCTTCAGTGCTTAGGTTTCCCAGTTTTTTTATTGCATTTACCATCATATTCCACATCTCACTTTTATGAGACCTGCTTTCATGTAATTATGTTTTATTAATTATCCAGGCATCCTTTCTCCACCTTCTTATTTTCATATGTTATGCTTTCAGCTTTTTTTCTTATGTAGTTTTTCTTTTGTTTAGCTCTGTCTAGCCAATGAAGCACAATGCTACTGAAGAATTTGTATGTCGTAGTGTGTAGAGAGACATCCCAAGGATTTCAGCTTCTCAAAACCTCGCCTCATCCCTCTGTCGCAATCCTTCATCGCAGCCTCTGACCTTTAAATTTTTCCCCTTCATTTCCTTTTGAGTTTTGTTGTCAGCCTTCCTCTCCGTCTGTTCTCGTTTTGATGAAGACGTGCTAATAGATGTGCCCTTTTTCCTTGCTTTTACTCATTGCAAGTTTCGAATAGTCTCCTGACTTGTACTGAAGCCCCTCGCCACTTAGAACAAACCACAAAAACACACTTCAGCGTACCCCGCCTCTGACCCAGTGTCAGTTTGTACAGGCCCCGGCCCCTTTGAAGTTAAGTGAGTATAGCTGAGAGATGAATAGTTTTGTTGGAGAGCAAGTACAAATAAACTTTTATGTTATTGCTGCTACATTTACATTGATGCTTTCAAAATACAAGCTTTAAATAAATGACCTACTTAAAAGACAAACATTTTATTCTGTGGACACACAAAGATTGGCATTCCATTGGGTTGGATTTACTCTGTAATGAAAAATAATACACAATGAACATTTGTTTGATCACATCCTTGTTTTCTTTCCAAACTTTAATTTGGGAAATTTAATCCTTTGAAAGCCAGCAGTGCTCTTCAGATTTGTCAGTGTCCTATATTTCAATAATAATAACAGATTTTCATAAAGAAACCCTCTGAAATATAAGCTTAGTCTGAAATATTTCAACAAAAGCCTGCTGTTGGTAAATATAACGTGTATGCAGTTAAAAGATATCGGGCTTATCACTTAGCTGCAGTAAGGCAGTTGTTAGACCACAGAACAGAGTGTTGGTCTCACTTTGTTGCTGCACCGTATCAGGGGTCTGAGCTGGAATAGACAGCTCATGGACACTAGTTGGTCTTTAAAAGGTCAACCTTTAATTTGACAGATAACTTACAGTGGGATCTCTGGGACTTTGCTGTCAGGTTTCCTTGCCTTTTATCTCCTCTAGCTTCAACCGTTTCCTCTCTGACACACACCCGCCATGTTGTGTCTCTCTCCTTTTTATAAAGATGTTCTTTCCACAGTTTTGTGTCAATCCCTCTTTGCTTTTCTCCCTCTTTTCTATTCGCCCGCTTTCTCAGCTACATCTCCAACAGGATCCTGTTCCACTACATTAATGGCTTTCATTTACTTTAGTTTGTCTGCACTCAGATCCCTCAGGTCCAGAGTTAGCTGCTGTTTTATTTATATTGTTTGTGTTTTGACAGTTGTTTTGGGTAAACTTTGCCAGTGTACTTATTCACTCAGGGAAGGCTTCGTTCTTCATTGGAGTAACAGTGTGTGTTTTTTCTAAATTCATTCAGCCTGCGCTGTCAGTCAGCAGAGATCCATATCCTGCTGCTTGAAAGAAACACACAGGGAAATAAATATGAAACGATGAATAAAACATATATTGAAGTAGCTCAGACATATGTAAGGTAAAGTTTTAGACCGTGATATCCATTGTGGATTAGAAATTAGGACAGTGACCAGCCCTGAGACTGAATTATGCTATAAGTAGAAGTTTGTGGAAGTGGAACATAAACGAAGTGGAAGATTAAATACATTTGGCCTCTCTCTTTCACTTACTCACATTCACACACACTTGTGCACACACCGGTTCACATCTTAATTACTGAGGCTTGATGGGTACTTAACCTTGCCCCTTGCTGCTTATGCTAATGCAGAGAGGTCAAGAGTGTGCTGAGTGGCTGGCTTGCTGTCAAATCAGCCAGAAACAACTGTCGGGAGTGGAGATGAGAGGATGAGGGAGACAGAGGCGCAAGGACAAGCCAAATGTAGGAAAGGAGAAGAAGGGGTAGGAAAAGTAAGGATGTAGTAAAAGTAAATCATTTCTACCTGATGTGATTTTTGTCAGTGTGTGTTTCTGACTTTGCACCCCCCAAAATATTTTGAATTTAAAATCAAAATGAAATGCAGACTGCTGTACATCTGATTTACACAAAACTCATCACTACTCTTACAGTATGACCTCATCCTTTAAGCAACATGCTTATAAAGGAGCATATGGCTGGCTCTGTGTGTGTGTGTAATGAGCTCATTCTCTCCCCCACTATGTAGAGCTGAGGATGTTGAGCAGCAGGGAGAGTCATTGAGAGGACACAGTTACACCAGCGTTATACTTGCCATGTTTGCAAGTGTGCAAAGTGTTAGTGCCCATGTGATGTGACCTTCATTATTGGAGGGTGTACGTGAAAGTCTGTGCTGATGTCCAGTTTGTTGCGACCACACCAACTTATCACTGCAGCTGCTACACTACAGCGGCATTACCAACTGTAAGCACACTAGAAAGAAATAAGTGTAATACGAGGTGTGCTCACAAAGTAATGTGACTTCATCTATTAAAACCCCCCAAACCATACCAGATTTATATTTAGCTGTTTTTTTTTTCCTTCAAGGTCAGCTCCTTGCACACTTCTAGACCACTTCCTTTCGGGTGCTATTTTTTAGCTTGCTCCATTCTCAGCACTTGCACTTGTGTGTCTGTAATAAAACCATGTAAATCAAACTTGCGTAGAGAGGATGTGTCAAACCGACCTGAGATTTGCATAAAGGATCATGATCGATGATTACCAGCTGCAACCCAGAGACCCATCAGATGCTTCCAGTGGTAGATCCCTCAGGGTCCAAGTCTTTAGGCAGCACTTCAGATCAGGAGTGTGACCAGGACCATGCTTCTTAATTATTCAGAATTTATTTAGGTATTTTCCTTTGTTTAGGGTAATGTTGTTAATGCTAAGTTCTCCTGAAACATCCTGATGCTTAAAATGAAATTTAAGTTGAAGAGCTGCCATTTGGACAGACTGATGGAGATCAGTGGGCCTTGCAGATGCACAATGTGGAATTTGCTAAATAAGAAACCTAATTACATTAGTATCTAGAGTTCACAGCCTTTTCACGGCTTTATTTGATAGTTTTGTAGTGGAGAGAGACAGGAAAGCAGGAGGAGAAATGGGGAAGACACGCAGTAAATGGCGACAGGTCGGGACTCGAACCTGTGCCAGCCGCACCGCCACGCGGCATACATGGTCGCCTGCTCAAGCCCTGAGCCACCCTGGCTCCTGTGCCTTTGATATTTGTTCTGGTTTGAATCTAAACAACAGAAAACATTAAATAAAAAAAGGATAAAGATTAATACCTCTGTTGGTCATTTTTCTTGTTAACATAGACAGCTGTTTTTAGATGTAAAACGTGTGACAGTTGTGAAAACATCAGCATATTAATTCCGTTTGTCGCTACATGTCAGTTGCAGTCACTGCCATAATCCACAAAGGAAGGGCCTCTCTTTCACTTCAGGTTTTGTTGTGACAAAGTTGAAGAGGCCTTTATATAGGTCATGCACTGTGGTCCTTCCAATGCCTAAAGTTATTTTAATGTCATATTCATAGCAGGAACATCTCCCAAGTCAACCTGATCAATTCAGTTGGACATTTAGTCTGGTCTAATTTGACTGATTCACTGTGTCCACTGAGCTGTTAAAAACCAGTATGTACAGCACAGCACTCTGTACCATGCATACATACCACAGAGGTCATACATGTATGCATAGAATATTGTGCACTGATGCCATTGCCAGCCAGGACTATGAATATGTGTATTTATTTTATCTTTGGCACGTGTGTGTGTGTGTGTGTGTGTGTGTGTGTGTGTGTGTGTGTGTGTGTGTGTGTGTGTGTGTGTGTGTGTGTGTGTGTGTGTGTGTGGTCTTGAGGCTATGGAGAGCAGTGACAAAGAGTTGACAGAGGGCCGCAGAGATTTAGGGCGAGGTGCCAAAGAAGTCAAAGAGAAACGTGTGTGTACCCACACACCTCGTCGTCTGATCTTGGGGGACATCTGCTCCAGGCCGGGGCACTGGCAAAGAGCGCTTGGTTGGGCTCAAAATTATCACCACGGCAACCGCATCGCATAATCCCATTCCTTCTCATCCCACCCAGGAACTGCGTATGGCGTGATTGGCCCGTTCCCCCTGGGGCACTGAGGCGACGACTCAGGCGCTGTCTGCTTACTCGCTGTGTCAGCTATGGCTCTGAGTCTGTGTGCAAAGAGCGAGTAGAGCATTAAAGGAACGTTTGGCGCATTTTGGCAGGAGACGGTGTGAATTATGCAGACGCACCCCTACTGTGAGTGTGTCTGTATGTGCGGTGATGCCAGTGTGAGTTCTTTATGCTGAACGGTGTGGGAAGAACAAGCTACTCTAAACAGATACTGACTCTTTTGTCCTGTTTTTGCTGTCTCATGAAAGTTTGTCTGCCCACCTTTTTATTATTTTACTGGCATCAGGATTTCTACTACTGCTGTTTCTTTCTATCTCTTTCCAGGAATCTGTTTTTGTGAGTTTTTATACAAACATCGTATAATACTAAATTTACTGGACTCAGATTCTCCTCCATGCCCATACATACAATAAAACTGATTCTGGTTTTGAAACAACACTGACTAATGCAACTGTTTATAATCAAATATTTGCAAAATCCTCAATTTCTGCCTTCATCTATTTCCCCCTCATCGCTCCTCTCATATAAACTTTAGCTTGCATCAGTCCCACCATTCCTCATACATGTGACAGATTAAACTGGCTTTAAATTAAGATGTCTACCTTTACATTTCTCTCCAATCACACCATGCTCTCTTTCGCTCCCCCTCCACCTTTATCACTCTCCCTTTGTTTTCCTGAAGAATCAAACAGTCTAAATTAAAATGCAGCTGACAGTTCTGCATCCAGTTGCATTGCTCCTCCTTGCTGTCTTAGTCCCATGATTCCTACCTCACTTACATGCAGCCCCCCCATTTTTCCCTCCCTCTCTACCTCCCTCTTTCACTCCAGCTGTCAGGAGGCTTCATTATTAAAGATTCATTGCAGAGTCTGGGTAGCTCTTCCAAAAGCTTTTGTCAGACAGACTGAGTGTCTTAAATCTCACTGCCACTAACTGGATGTGACAGAAAGACTTGCATAAATCCACATGCACACTCGCAAATACACACACAATTTCCTTCTGCTTTGTTTCATGATTTTACTACTTCGCTGATATTTAATTCAAATCATCTTATCAATTAGGACTTCTGATGGCTTCTAAAATGCCTCACCAGTTGCCACTTTGTGCTATATGTTTAATCAATGTTGTAAATATTTAATATGCAACATGAAATTGGCATGGCTGCATTTTACTGTCCGTACTGGATTATGTTGTATTTGATGCATTGCCAATTTATATGTACATGTACTGTACCTTAGTTAACATGAAAAGGAAAAATGGTACCGTCACTGTTTATTAGCTTTCCAGCAATGCGTTCCACAAACATTCTGCAGAGTTGTGATAAATGCTCTCCTATATGTGCTTCATACAGTGCTGAAAGGATTACCATGATCATTGACCAGTCAGCCTATGATATTTCCCACAGTCTTCCCAGGAGTGGATGTTCCAACACATTAACTTAAAGCTCCATCTCAGACTCTTCAGGTCTCTGTTAGCTTGTTAAATGTGAAAGTTTATGACAGTACAATTAGAAAAAGATCAAAAAAAGTCTGCCCTGTTTGGAAGGGTTACAAGGAGAAAACCTCTTCTCTCTCAAAAGAACATGGCAGCACCGCTTAGGTTTTACATTTGAACAAACCATAAGAGTTCTAGAAGAATGTCCTTTGGAAAGATGGGACAAAAGTGGAGATGTTTGGCCGTAGTGCACAGAACCATGTTTGGAAAATAACAAACACAGCATATCAGTACAAACACCTCATGCTAACTGTCAGGCACAGCGGTGGAAGGGTCATGATTTGAGCTTGTGTTGCAACCACAGGACCTGGGAACCTTGCAGTCATTAAGTTGACCATGAGCACCTCTGTGTACCAACGTATTCTAGAGTCATTTGTGAGGCCATCTGTCCAACAGGTAAAGCTTGGTACAAACTGAGTTATGCAACAGGACATTGACCCCAAGCACAGCAGCAAATTTACATCAAAATGTCTGAAAAAGAGAAGAATCAAGGTGTTGCGTTGGCCCAGTCAAAATCCAGAGCTGTAGTTTTTGGGCTCAACCGTTTAGTGACTGATCATGCTGTACTCCTCTTCATACATGGACCTCTTCTTAGATCACCTATTCATTTGTGATGTGATTTTCCAGTGGTGTAGTGTATTTATTATTATATCATGACACAGCAAATTCTCATTCAATACAATAAACTCACAACACAAGTTATTTTCAACCAACATTTCACCTGCTAGATTTATTTAATAGATTTGGGCCATTAACCTTTTAATCAAATTCACACTTAAGTTTAAATTTATTTATACTGTAAATTATTTAAATAGTTTGAGTTTAAGAATTACGTATCAGATTTAGTATACAGAATTATATCACTGAATGCCATTGATTTTGTGCTTGTCTGTATGCTTGTTTGCATTGTTGCCGTTATCCATTAATGACTTGAGAAAACAGTAGCCTTATGTGGAAAGATAAATGAAATTTGTTGGGAACAACAGCCATGATTTCAAAAGGCTGTTTTCACCAGCTATAGACTAAAACACTTCCAGACCCTCAACCAGTCAGTGCAAAGAAATGTGCAACGTAAGGCTGAGGGAAAACTATAAAAAAATTAAAAAGACTACAGCGTTGTCATTCTATCAGACATGTCTCATTTTAAATAAACAGTGGTGACTGGCCTGGCAAGGCTGTCTGGAAATCTGCTTTAATGTGTCGGGGGCCAGATGCATTCTGCCAGAGCAAATGAAGCATAAGCTCTTGGATTCATTTATTTCCCAGGCTATCAAAGTATTTACTCTTATTGAAAACTGCATTAGAATATGTCCGCCCAAGATATTTTATAGTGGAGTTCAAAGATTACACACAGATGGTCAGAGGGGGGAGACTTTAACACATTGGATATAAAGGAGTCAATCTAGAACCATTAAGGTTTACCTAAACTGTATCGTTTTGACTGTAGTAATTTTCCTGGGTTAAATCATTAAGTTGTACAAACATTGGTGCCAAACTTCCCACATACTGCAGTTAACCACTTTATCTATGCTTTTTTTCCCCTCATTTGTTTGTACAGAAAAGCCCAGGAACAGCAGAAAAAGGTGGTAGTAGCAGGTTGTGTTCCCCAGGCCCAGCCAAGGATGGACTACCTCAAAGGGCTCAGCATCATTGGGGTATGTGTACTTCATGTATACATCTGCATATTTTGACTTTGACTGTATTAACGTTCAGCTCACATAGGGTAGTGTTCAAACAACATGTTCTAAATGTCTGTGCGAGTCTCTTTGTGTTCCTTTGTGTCCAATGACAAGTACAGACAGACACTCGATGAATCAGGAGGTCTTTCACCTGGCTGCTAACCTTGGTCTGCCTTGTACTCATTCTCATCATGCACAACATTTCCCAGTCACAAGTGTTCTGCATGAGGAGGAAGATCAGGTACATTAACCCCTGTACTATGGGGAGGTGTTATGGGTGAACAGAGACAAGTAGGAAAGGACACGTCAATGATCCCTCGACATAGACTGGCTCCTTTAAAAATGGCATGGGACAGCCTGGTCCTCTAGTTATTTTGTTGCTAAAATTAAGAGTTAGAAAGCAGAAGGAGTTTCAGATAGTACAAAGAACCAAAAGACAAAGCAAACATTTTTGTGTAATGTCTATATTGTTAGACAAAGAATAATTTTAACTTTAGCTATTATGTTTTGCTTACCAGCCTTTGGTGTGAGCATGAGTGGAGTGCATAACAAAGTGATACAGAGCAGAAGAATTATTCTGTTTCACCTTTGTAATCACAGGAAGGAAACTAATGGATATGTCAAGTCTATCATTAGTTAATAGCTAAATGAGTGTTCCTCATTGAATAATTGATTTAGTTTGTTTGTTTGCTTTTCTGTACACTGCCACTGCACAGCCCTGACAAAATCATCCTAACAGTCTTATTCCTAATGCATACACACACCGGGCACTTGATTAGTTTTACCTGTTCATCTGCTTGTTAACGCAAATATCTAATCAGCCTATCACAGGGGTCGGCAACCTTTAATACGGAAAGAGCCATTTGAACCCTGTTTCCGCGGAAAAAAAAACCACTGAGAGCCGCAAGTACTAGCGGAAGCCGGTAGCCGCTACTGGAAGCTGGTAGCAGCTACCGCGAGTGACGCATATATTGAGAAACGAAAATAAATACCGTATTTTTCGGACTATAAGCCGCTACTTTTTTCCCACGTTTTGAACCATGCGGCTTATAGCCCGGTGCGGCGTTTCTGTGGATTTTTCTTTAACCACCAGGGGGCTCTTTAGCAGGATATGAATCATGGGACGTCAAAGTTGGAAATCAAAGAAGAAAGCGCCAACAAGTGCTAGCAGCAGGCACAAAAGAGATTTTTTTCAAACTCCCTCATCATGGAAACCACAAAAAGAACTTCCTATGATGCCGCTTTTAAGTTGAGGGCTATCGACCTGGCACTACAGGAGGGAAATAGAGCCGCTGCACGTAAGCTCGGCGTGAACGAATCAATGGTGAATTGACTTGTTATAACTCAAATTTGGGGTTGTCTGTCCCCCTCTGCTGAGTGCCGAGTAATTGTGGAAAACCGAGAGCGGCGGAGATACCAGCGGCTTATAGCCCGGTGCGGCTTATATATGTACGTTTCCAGTTTTTTCCAAAAAATTTGTAGGTGCGGCTTATAGTATGGTGCGCTCTATAGTCCGGAAAATACGGTAAATAAAATGATTTTATTTTAATATTTCAAGATCACAATAATGTTCCAGTTTAGAACTACAACAAAAACCAGACTGACAAAAATAAAATGTACTTCAATTGGATACTTATAATTTACTTCCGCAAGCCGCACAGAGCCGCCGCATAAGCCTGAAAGAGCCGCATGTGGTTCCGGAGCCGCGGGTTGCCGACCCCTGGCCTATCACATGGCAGCCACTCAATGCATTTACAGTCATGGCCAAAAGTTTTGAAAGTAAGTCTTGGTTTTCACCAGGTTTGCTGCTTCAGTGTTTTTAGATCTTTTTGTTAAATGTTTTAATGGTATACTGAACTATAATGACAAGCGTTTCAGAAGCTTTTATTGACAATTATATTAAGTTAATGCAAAGAGTCAGTATTTGCAGTGTTGGCTCTTCCTTTTCAAGACCTCTGTAATTTACCCTGCCATGCTGTCAATCAACTTCTGGGCCAAATCCTAACTGATAGCAACCCATTCTTGCATGATCAATGTTGAGAGTTTGTCAGAATGTGTGGGTTTTTGTCAATCTGTCTGTTGAGGATTGACCACAAGTTCTCGATGGGACTAAGGTCTGGGGAATTTCTAACCATGGACCCAAATTTTTTTATGTTTTGTTCTCCGAGCCACTTGGTTATCGCGTTTGCCTTATGGCACAGTAGTCCATCATGCTGGAAAAGGCATTGTTCTTCACCAGATTGTTTTTGGATGGCTGGGAGAAGTTCCTCTTGGAGGATTCTTTATTTATCGCTGTGTTCTTAGGCAAAATTGTGAGTAAGTCCACTCCCTTAGATGAGAAGCAACCCCACACACGGATGGTCTCAGGAAGTTTTACTGTTTGCATGACACAGGACTGATGCCAACACTCACCTTTTCTTCTAAAGGTGAATGCAACCTGAAGACAACCTGCTGAAGTTGAAACAGCATCTGATTTAAGTGACTTTGGTGCCAGACGGGCTGGTGTATATCAGAAACTGCGGATTTACAGGGTTTTTCCCACACAACTATCCGCTAGGTATTTACAGAGAATAGTTAAAAAAAGAGTAAATATCCAGTGAGTGACAGCTGATAGGGAACTCAAAAAAGTAATTCAAAAACTACTTGTTACAATTAAGGTATGCACAAGAGCGTCTCTGAATGCACAACACGTTGAACCTTGCTACCACACTGGGTGCCACTCCTGTCTGCTAAGAGCAAGAAACTGAGGCTACAGTTTGCACAAGCTCATCAAAACTGTACAACAGAATACTGGAAAAACATTGTCTGGTCTGATGAGTCTCAGTTTCTGCTGCAACATTCAGATGGTAGGGTCAGACTTTGGTGTAAACAACATGAAAGTATGGGTCCATCCTGCCTTGTATCGACAGTTTAGGGTGCTGCTGGTGGTGTAAAGGTGTAGGGGATATTTTCTCGGCATACTTTGGACCTCATAGTACCAACTAAGTATCATTCAAGTACCACAACCTACCTGAATATAGCTGCTGACTACATCCATCCCTTTATGCCACAGTGTACCCATCTTCTGATGGCTGCTTTGAGCAGGATAACGTACCGTGTCACAGAGCTCAGATAATCTCAAACTGGTTTCTTGAACATGTAAGTCAGTTCATTGTACTGAAATGGCCTGCATATTCACCAGCTCTCAATCCAAGGGAGTACCTTTGGCCACCGCCTTTGTGGTGGAAAGGGAGATTTGCATCATGGTCTGCAGCCAACAAATCTGCAGCAACTGTGTGATGCTATCATATTTCCAGCACCTTGCTGAATCTGTGCCACAAAAAGGAGGGTCGTTGGGAAGACAGAAAGGGTCCAATATGGTACTAGGATTTGATAAAGTGGATGAGGGTATATATTCACTCCATACTCACATTCAACCAGGATTTACCTTCTAAATCTCCATAGAAAGCTGTGATCTTATTTTTATAATTACATAAATTTATTTGCTTTTATGAGAAAAAAACTGCCTTGCTAAAAAATAGGAATAAATCAAACATTATAATAGTCTTAATTACTGTCACTGTCTTAAAAATAACACTGGGCAACAATTTTTTTACTTTTTGAATGTTGTCTAGATTTCTACAACTGATTTAGGGTATTTTTGCCCTGCTGAATCAGGAAATGGCATCCGTTTTTCTCCATCAGGTTAGGTTTTTGTGCTAAGTTGATTTGAAAAAAAATCAGATCTTGTGACAAAATCGATTACATTTTTGTGGCATTATCAGCTGATTTTTGTCAACACATATCATCCTAAATATGTTTTTAAGAGAAAAAAAATGTTTTTCCAACAACATATATTGATTACCTGATAGAAACATCGATTACTGTAAACTGAATGGTGGGCAATGATAAAGGTAAGTACACGTAAATTGCATGTTGCTTCACCATTGTTCAAACTTCAGGGCTTGAACTTCCATTTCTTCGAACTCCTGGAATGCCCAGCGGCAGGGACTCCATCTCTTTCATGTCCTGATGGAATCTCACCCCCTGCTCGTCACTCATTGAACCCAGGTTCTCAGGAAACCGGTCCATATGTGAAAATAGGTAGTGCATCTTGATGCTCATGTTGCAGTCCAGGTTTCTGAAAGGTCAGCATGTTGTTGACAAGTTCTGCATAGTTTCTGGCCTTATTGTTGCCAAGAAAGTTCTTCACTACCAGATCAAATGCCTTCCACGCTTCCAGTTCCACTTCGTTCATTGAGTTTTCGAACTCTGGATCTCTGATGAGCTGACGGATCTGAGGACCGTCAAAGATGCCAGCTTTCAACTTCTCCATGGTCAATCCTGGAAAAGCCTGGCACAAGTAAGTGAAACAGTCACCATCCTTGTCCAGAGCCTTGGTGAACTGCTTCAATAAGCCGAGCTTGATGTGAAGCGGTGGGAAGAGTATTCTGTCCACCAGAGGGTCGTTGATGACGTTCCTTTCTTTGCAAGGCACCAATTCCTCCCGCACAGGCCAGTCCTTCTTCGTGTAATGCTGAGCACAGTCCCTACTATCCCACATGCACAGAAAACATGGGTACTTGGTGAAGCCAGACTGTTGTCCCAACAAAAAGTTCACCATCTTCAGGTCAACACAAATAAACCACTTATGCTGATCATAACCAATTTTCTCCAGCACATACTTCACCGCTTCATACTTCTCCTTCAGTGTAGTCGAGTGAGCGATGGGTACAGAGGCAACCTTTCCTATACACTTCGTGGGGCGGCTGCGCCATTAACTTTAGTTTTGATCCACCAAATTTATGCTTTGCCGCACCAATTTTTGGAAGACTTCGAGGTTTTATGACTTCAAACTGATCCCTTTTTGACATAACCAAAAACGTAAAAAACGACATGTGGCCATAGCTCAAAAACTTGACCTGATTGAGAAAAACCAATGTGATTTTTGGATTCAGGGCATCAGATTCGTCCTAAATCAGCTGAAAAAACACAGACAACAAATTTGTTGTTGACCAGCGTAATAAATTGAGGTCAGCTCAGATGCTAAGTTAAATATTCTTTACAATAAATAATGTGATTCAGTTTAAGTAAAAATTCCACCATGTAACTTAATAAGATTCAGATAAAGTGCCATGTATGTATAATATGATTATATTGAGATGAACTGGTTTGTATAAATAATAGGCTTCAGGGTGTGGCAGAAACAACTGCCGGACCTTTGTGTCAAAAGTTGATAGAATTTTTAACTTATAGACACACACGCACAAAAATAGATGCATGCCTGCATGAACAGGCACACTTGGTAACAAATACAGACAGGGGCATATGAGAATGTACCACCCCCCCCCTTCCCGCGTTTCCCACAGTGGAACATATAATGGCAGTGGCAGTTGGTGGGTTATGCAAATTGGATGCAAATACTGGATCAGAATTTGTATATAGTGATTGCACTAACGGCTGGATAAGGGGTGGTGTTTAAAAAAAAAAAAAAGAAGTGCTTCCTATTAAATTCATTTTATATGGCCTGTGCGCATATCCCCGCCTTTGTGTGTTATTTTAATGCTGTTGTGCTTTTGTGTTGCTGTTAAATGAATGAAAACATATTATGTGTAAGGTTCATAGACTGTCACGCGAGCCTGCAGTGTTTCGCTTCTCTGAACTAGACTTGTCGCTTCCTGTAGCTGACACACACACACAGAGGTGTGTGTGTGTGTGTGTGTGTGTGTGTGTGTGTGTGTGTATATATATATATATATATATATATATATATATATATATATATATATATATATAATAAAATTATTAATGCATAGATATCACGTTACTGCTTGTGGTTCGGTTATATTTATAGACAGACAAACCAACAGCATGTAAAAATAAAACTTGAACACAGCCAGAAATTTATGTCACTCAGAGGTTTAGTTTGTTTTGAAGAGAGCATCTGCTGGAACATTTCTGTATATATAGATATACTTTTTGTGCAGTAAACGTGTGATTGCTTTATACATAGAGTGAATGGTAAATGAAATGATTCTTATGTAGTGCTTTTCTACTCTACTTTGATCACTCAAAGCGCTTCACACCAATTCATACAAACACATTTTCTAAGCTCGAGTGTTTTCTGTCTGACGTTCACACACATTCACATGCCAATGAACGCATTGGAGAGCAACTTGGGGTGAGTAGTTTGCCCAAGGATCGGACCATCAACCTTCCAATTAGTAGGTGACCTACTCTACTTCCTGAGCTACAGCCACCTCCTGTGTCAACTGAATATATCAGTATTTTTATATTTCTTTCTATGAGTACAATGAAGGATTTAAAAACAGCCAAAGTTGAAAAGTGTGATTTAAATTACTAGCTAAAATGTACACTTACTCTAAGTAGGTACGCCTGCTGCTGCTCTGAATGGGCAGAGATTGCTTGACCATTACATTGAAAAGGGTTTTACTCTGGCATGCAGCATACATGTAACTGCTTCCTGCAAGGCACAGTGTGCATCTGAGTGAATATGTTTGAAAAGAGGCTTATTTTGAGTAATGGACCTGAAGGCATTGAGAGCCAGCATCAAGGGCCAAAACGGAGACCGAAAGCGAAGAGAATTGGAGGTGGAAGGGATGCTGGGAAGAAGAAAAGGGAAAATAATGGCAGAAAAATGCTCACGTTTCTCCTGTCACTTCTTTAGTGTTCTGTTCATGACTCCGTTTCTTTCTTTACCTTGATTCTGCTTCTTTTCCTCTTCATGTAATATCTGATGGCAGATAAGTAAAGTGAGAACTCCTCTTTAATATAATTTTGCTCTTTTGGTATCCAGATTAGCCTCCTTAAAACCTGTCTCTTATTAAGCTGTGGCCTGTGGGGGATTGTTTATTTTCTTTTACATGACTCTGGTGGTTCATTATAGTATCCATTAGCAGAACTACATTGAGGAGAATAACACACAGTTTGGATTTAGGGGTAATGCTTTACTGTTACCTATACGATCATCTGTTTGTCACCTTCTCTAGCTTCATCTTTTACATAAAACCCTACCAGAGCCTGTCTTTGTCAGTACGTACACAAACACTCTGTGGCATTTAGGAAATCCATATTCCTTAATCCTGACCGGTGACAGCGCAGCGTGATTGTAGCTTTTTGCATTTGTTTGTCTCTCTTCTTATTGCGTATAGCTTTTGTGTATATTTGCAGACCCACCTTGTTTAAATGTAGATCAGTATGTGTGTGTGTCTGTGGGTTGTCAATATCGGGCTTCTGTTTGACTGTGTGATCTTGGGTTTTTCAGGATCAATAAAGTTTTCTCTTGTTTCTTTGTGTTACAGGTCCAGCAGATTGATCGAGTGGTGGAAGTAGTGGACGAGGCTGTTAAAGGTATTTTAACACACAAAGGCACACACATCCTTTCTTTACTCTTTGTGTGGTCTTAACGTAATGCATTCCCTAGCTTCTTACCCTAACCTTAATCATCACAGCTAAACCCCAAACTAAGTTGCTTTAACACAAATCCATCTCCTGACTACAACACAACAGCACCATGTATGGAATATTTTAGCCATTTGATTTTAGTTGGTTCACTTTTACTTCTTTACTGCAGTCTACTTGACTGTTAGAAATCAGAGTCTATCACACTGCTTTAGAAGAGCACACATTCAAATGCTAATGACTTAATATTATTCTAATGCCGTAAAAAAAAATCCACCAGAGTCATTATTGGCTATAATGGAATGTTAAGGCTGTTAAAAAATTCAGAATTTTCCAGAATGAATAGAGGGGGCATGTGTTTTGCGTTATGTGAGTCACTTTTTCATGGTTTATAGGATGGTAAATTAAAAAAAAAGTAACAAAAACCAAAAACTTTGACTAAATAATTGGATTTTTTTAATGTGTAAAATAAAAAAGAAAAAGTCATCAGTTTTGGCATTGAACCCTATCAGCTGTCTGAGCTGATTGTTAAATAATCTTCTCTGTCTGAGCAGCTCACTGACAGACACATGGCAGTTATAGGTCATCCGTTTTTAAACTGTTAGTGAACCACCACACTTAACTGTTTAATGAAGGTCAGAGAGAGTTTACAGTGTGAGTGAGTCTAGTCAAGCTGTCATACACCCCCAGCTGTTCTTTAATAAAGAAAAGATTGAGTTTGCAGTGTGTGTGTGTGTGTGTGTGTTTATGTCTGAGTGACTACTTTGCACTGCAGGCTTCATTCTAATGAAGGACAGCTAAACTAAGGCTTAATTTTACAATGTGTCATCAAGCCTAAACTGTCTGGCTACACACAAGCTCACAGTCATATATACACACTGACTTCTATTCTCCCTTTCTTCTCTATGATTTGCTCATTCTGCAACCCCCCCAAATTTCCTTCTCCCACCCTTCCTACATCTTTTGATCTTTTCCCGTCCTTTCTTTCGCTTCTTACTGCCCTGATTCTTCCCTCCCCCTTCTCTTCCCACCATCACCCCCTTCCATAGAAACTAATTTCCCCAGTATCATTACAGTTCTTTATGACCTCGTATAAACTGAGAGCTGTTATTCCGTCTCAGAGGCCTGAGCATAAACCTTAAAGCTGGGGGATTCGTCTTTCGTAATGGCTACTAAAATACTTACTTCAATGAACTGCTAATAGATACAGGTCTTTGCTGTGCCAAAATTGCTTGCAGGTCTGTTTTCCACATGACAGGAGGGCTAGTATGCTTTTTAGAACTCTGTTCTTGATGTGTATCACTTTTTCATTTGGATCCAGGCTTTAGAAGAATTAAACATCTGTGATTCCATAAGGATACCTCACTATTGTAAAGCTGCTTTTAATCATACTGCGTCTATGCAATATAGACCTCAAGTTGCTACCTGCTGCAAATGACAGGACATGTTTTTATCCCATAGTTGTGTCTCAGGTTGGCTCAGTGGGTGTGCGCTCACTTGTACAGTGTTATTTAGTTGTTCTTGGTAGTGTTACTGTGGCTACAAGCTTTATTTCCCAAATCAATTTGTTTTAGCTGTGCCAGAAGTTAATTTTTTTTGTTAACAACAACCCGTCCTTTGACAGCATCGTGTATTCCAAGCCCACTGGCTGTTCTGTTTTACAAACAAACACACACATCAATGACACCCATGGATGGACATTTTTACAAGGGCAGCTTTTATTATTCTTAGCGATGCGCAATAGACAAATACACGCCATGAGAACAAATGGGCTTTCAAAGAGTAAAATATTTTTAATCAAGAAGAAATATATGGAAACGCCCACAAAAGGACATCTAACACAATCCAACCGTGTTTTCACACTTAATCTGATCTTGGGACTACTGATATGTTTCTGATGTATTTCTTTTTAAGGGCTTCTTTTTTTTTTTTTTTAAACCAGACTCCTAATATTGATATTCTTTCACTGAGAGGATGGCCTTGGATGTTTGCTTTTCACCTTATATTCATTTATCGTTTAGAAACAGTTTATAGTTAGTGTGTGCATGCCTCACAAAGACGGGGAGCAGAAAAGGTTAGACAAGCTAATTTGTGTGTAGTGACAGATCGGTGGCTATATGGCATCCATATAACCTTGTGATCCTTATTTCACCAGTATAAACAATCTGTTTGGCTTTATCAATGCGGGGGGGGGGGGGTGAAGCAGAAGTGTGAAGATGTGGTTGAACAGATGCAGACAGGTACCAAGAGACAAGTTGAGACATTCGCATATATTTTTGTAGTCATCTGAAGATGTTCTGAGTATTTTTTTTTTTTCATTCTGAGAGAGCCCCTCTAGATGTGACACCCCCCCCCCCCCCCCCCCCCCCCAAATAAATAAATTAATTAATTAATTTAAAAAAAAACCCTGTTTCTCTGTGAAGCATCAAAGCCTGTATGACTTTTAAGGGAAGCACTCTTTGGAAATGCTGGCCATAAGGCACACAGTGAAACATACTGCTGTTATACATTTGATGTGCATGTGAGATATTTCCCATCAAAATTAATCTGTGTGGCATTTTTCAAAGAGGGTCTTACATATTTAATAAACCGTTTATTAAAATGTTGAAAAGATAAATGAAAAAACATTAAACCCTCCTGTCCTTCTCATCTGCCACCTCTGTCCCCGTCTTTTCAGTGCCCCCCCCCCAAAAAATCCAATATTTCTGCCTGCTAGTTTACAATCAAACCAGGGAGCTCAACAGGACCTGCTGCTTATGAGACATCAGACACAGGTCAACAGGTCATCCTTTTAGCTTTCTACCTCTCCCTCCAAACCATCCATCTGGCTGGCCTAAACATCTTTCATCATCATCCAAGCATCCACCAGTCTAGCTTCACATCCATCTGTCACTGCCTTCCCTCCCTTCTCTTCTCTAACGTGTTTTAATGGGACATTATGAGTGGATGGAGCATTTATAGCGGTTTAGATTTAAACGAAATAAAACAACAAGGATAGATTGAGAGAAGTTCAGGAAAGAAAAGAGGGCAGTCAGTCACAGGAAAATGTAGTATTAGGTTGTGTGTGTGTGTGTGTCTATGACTATGCAGGGTTGCCCATCACAGCAGTTGGCCTCTGTAAACTCTATAATTGAGATGACAAATAGTGAAGCGTTCTTTGGTTTTCTTCAGCAACTCGTATTAGCTATTTTATCTCTTGCTTCCCATTCATGGTCCCCTAGGCCCTGAAATTGAATTTGGCTTTGGGTACATTCCTGGAGTGACTCCATGCTGGCAACGAGATTATTTCTAGAGTCCTCTGTAGTAGTCACAGTGACAGGGGTCCTGTGCAGTATTAGAGAGCAACGGAGTATGTGGGGAATGACAATTTCCAGTTTTATTAGAATGGACAAGCTCATTATTTGGAAAAACATCTGGAAATCCAGCAGCATACTGGTAATGGCTTTCTTCTGACAAGTCTGTGTTTGCAATTATGTTTAGTAACTATATTTTCCGACCATGCAGAAATCAATGTTCAATATGAAATGGTAAAAAAGAGGGAATTCCAGAAACAGATTTTTACCACAAACCTGCACCAAAATTACTGGTGTGCCTTTTAACGTTTCACATATCCCAAACTTTTCGAGCCATCATTAGTGCATGAGTTTTAAATCCTTGTTTTATGACCGAGGGATGGACGCACAGATCCAGGAAACAAAGTGTGGCCAATTCTGGTCCAAGTCCCAGCTGTTTTTCACAAGGGACATTTTCTTATTTCCTTGCTTGTACTGGAATATTAAGACCAGTCACGCCTCAGCGATTGGCTCTTTGTCGTCCTCTGGGGCAGATTGTCATTTTTATCTACCAATTGATAACCATGCTTCCTGCTCTGAACCCACCCTCCCAAGAGACCCTTGTAAAGCGGATGAAAACAGGAAGACAATTCCATCCCTCAGCGCCTCCATCTCGCACACAGCTAGCTAGGAGCCTATTAGATGGTTAGAGGGGAGAAGAGGGAGTACTGTGTCCCATTTCCACACACCAAAGGCTGGATGTCACTTGCTATTAGCTGTTAGACTCAGCTGTGGATTTTTCATTTGCCTCTGTGGACACTATGATAACCACATATAAATAATTGTTATTAGTTCTCACTGTGAGTAAAATATTACTCTTTTCATTCCTACTCGTCACTGGTGCCACCTTTGATGTCAAGTTTTTGGTGCAAGCATAACATAGGTTATATATATCACACCATTTACTGTCTTCTTTCACCATACCTTTACCACATTGCACCATGGTCTTTGTGTTGGCTCTTGGTTTCTGTTTTTTCTTTTTGTGTGCCTCCTGTGTTCCCTTCCTGAATTTCACTGTTTTTTTTCCCCCTTTTTTGTGTGAGTTTACTCGTGATCAGACTTTCACTTTACCTCCCATTTTATTTTGAATGTTTGCTCTTGATGTTGCTTTCTGTTTCTTTGTTCCTGCTCCTGCCCTTGTTATTTATTCTTGATGGACTTCACCTGGGCCTTATTATCCCTCTACATTGTGTTTGTTCCTCGTCAGTCTGTCAGGTTGCTGTTTAGTCTTTCTCCAGCTTTTGTCTCTTTCTGTATCTCCAGTTGTTACCTATACATTTGGTTTGTTCTTGTTGTTTGTGCTTGAGTTTTTGTGCCCCCCCCCCCCCCCCCCCCCCCCCCCCCCCAAAAATTAATTTTATGTTTAACAGCAAAATGTGTCCATTTCTGTCAAATGGCATTACAGAGTCATTGGTCTTACTGCATGCTGACTATGCTTGTCCACCCCTAAAGGGTGTATGTGAAGCCTGTTTGCATTTGCTTTGATCTGTTACTTTTTTCCTCATTGTCCTGTCATGCTAAGTTTATCCACAATAGATGAAATTTATTTGTCTATCTACATGTGGATATTGCACAGTGGAAAATGTGATTTCTCTGTGGCATTGTGCTTGTAGGTGAAATGGTTTATGCAAATGTAGTTGTGATTGTTTGTTTGTATTGTAAGTTTGATTAGAGACATACTAAAGCAAGAGGAAGTGATTTGACTTTGTCTTTCTCTTATGTTTGTCTTATATTTAATTTTCTCTTTAGCAGTGGTATTTTGATTTGACATTTAAAATACAACAATGAATATACTTCAGGATTTCCTTTTTAATATGTGAATATCTTTGTGTCCATGTGCATATGGATAGTAGTGTTGGTTTTTTTTTTTTTTTTTTTTTTTTTAAGTGCAGCAGAGAAACAAGAGCAGAGCAGATAAAGTCAGTGTTTTAGTTTGAAAAGAGATGATATGTGATGATATGTTGATTTCAGGCCACTCAGTTCGTCTGCTGGGTCAGAAGAAAGATGCAGGCCGGAGACTTGGAGGAGCAAGATTGGACCTGCCCAAGATCAGAAAGAACCCCCTCATTGAAATCATCTCAATTAACACTGGGTAGGACACAGAGCCACTAACACAAAACACAACCCTTATAATATTCACATACAACTGAATTCAATTTTACTGCCTCAGTTTTTCTGCCTTTCCAGTTTACTGCGCGTGCATGTTTGTCAGTGTGCTCTCTGTCTGTCTGGTTGCTGAGCTACTTGAGCAGAGCATCTCTATGCTTAATTAATGTGCGTAATTTTAATCACTTCCTGTGGTGTGAATGTACGTATAAGGTCAGAATATATTCATGTTCATACATTGTAACAGATGTCTGAGCTTTTTCTCCGTTTTTGTGTCCACTACTATGATAAAAGCAGGAATAAACCCAGTATTTTTCCCATCATTGCTCTGATGATCTGTATTATCCTGTTACAATACTTTGTGGTATTTTGCCTCTGTCAAATCAAAACCACATATGCCTAATTGCACAAACATAGACTCTCAGACCCACATCCACTTGTACAGCTGCACGTTATGGGCTAATTTTATGTTGTTTACAGATATGTCTCCTCTAACTTGTGCTGTATTGTCAGTAGACTAGTTAAAAAAGTGTTATGACAGTCTAATTCTTGGTGCTGGACCTCCACTGATGATCATCCATCAATCAAACAAATGGATGTCTTCCAGGTCTGTACATTGATGGTTTGACTCTCAAAGCAAGGACTCTTGTAGGCAAAGCAATAATCTTCTTTATGAGTGGATCTCTCTAGGCTTAATAGTCATTTGTTCTCATACAACTGTGTTCAAGCCCTCCTGCTTTTTAACTAGCTGTCATGTAAACAAGCTTAAGCTTTTCCCAAGCACCATTGAGAAGTCATAGACTTTATATGATCAGCAATGCACCCTCACTTTCTTTGAGCCTTTTGCGTTTACGTTTATTGCAGTCAGTGAGGGAGTCATAATTCATGTTGTACCAGAAAACGTTATTCATTTATAAACCTGTATGCCAGCCTGATCACTTGGATCACTCCAATAAAAGGTTGAAGTTGAATGATTCTGTGCATTAAGCACCCTATAAAATCATTTTTGCCATATTGAATTTTATGGAAAAGTTTCAAATTTTTTGTCACAGGCTACAAATTATTTTCACTAAAATTGGCACAAATGATTTTCAGACACAGGCTCACAAAAGTTAGCAGGTAAATTTTTAGATTTTCAATACTTTGTTTGTCACAGCCAAATCGGAACTGGTGCCAAAACAGGATCTAAGATGATATCTCAGCAACCGTTTTCTGTATTGCCACCAAACTTTGTGTGTGGACTCAACACCTTTTTCTTGAGTTAATTTACTCTCTATACGCTTATAGTCACACTTAAAATGATAAGATCACGTTGATATGGTGACTGTAGCTTGCACAACTGCTGCTTGTAACTATATTTAAAGCAGGAAGTTTGCCTGCAGAAACATAAAGTGTGAGCATTCGTTGAAGTCAATCATGTGCAAAAAAACATAGCTCTCATGTTTTCTGCTTACCTTACACATTTAACAAGAACTGTAGATCTCTTCTGCAGATGACAGTGTTTTGTGGCCTTTGTTAAGAGGAGTTTGACACATTTTTTTGTGCTTTTTATCAGTTCTGTTGCACATGTAGTCAGCAAGTATTTCTATTGGTGCCAGTAAAATAGACAGTACCAGTCAAATGTTTGGACGAGTGTGTCCACACTTTTAACTGCTACTGTTGTCTTCACTCAGTTGTGTTTCTGTACTCATAAGCTGTGTGCGCTCAGTTGAGCAGATGGAAAAGAGAAGAGAGTAGCACCCCTTACCTCAAAAATGTGTTTAAAGTGACGTTATTATTCCGCGACCTGCTCTGCATGATTATACTTGACAGATACCCCGAGGTTAAGAACTGCTTTAATTAAGAAGGAAAAAAAAAAGAAAAAGCATCAAGTCAGGAGTTGGGTGAGTCTTTCCTGAAGAGCTGGCTGCCTTAGATGTTCATAATCTGCAGAGCTCAGTTCCACACTAAAGCTTCTTAGACCACATTTGACCTAATCTAACTTTGACTGGTTCAGTCACTGTTTTTCACCTAAATTGACACATTTGATCAGAGTCAAACTTGGCACATTTAAAATGGCAGGATTCTGATCTCTTTTGACTAAATGAAGAGTCTTTTGCAACAACTGTCATCATGTCTGCACATTAGACAGGACCTTTCTATAATGCTCTAACTGTTGCTTAAAATTGGTCAGCATTGTCATGCAGCTGGTTTATACGTGGTTGTTCTGAAAGACACAACAGTTAAAATTGCACTGTTTTTTTTTTCCCCCTGCTTAACAGTGTTTTATAATTTTCAGTAAATGAACTTTAAGCCCTAGCACTTCCTTAGTTGCCTTAAAATTTCAACCTCTCTGTGAAAATCAGCAGTTCTTGCTTTATGTGCTTTTGTACTCACGTGTGTGACTGTTTCTGTTGTGTTTGCTTACATTGGCCTTCAAGCCTGGACGTATGCATTTTGTTACTGGCTTTGTTACGGTATGAGTGTGCAGATGTCAGTCCCTTGGCAGCCTCCTGCCAGCAGGAGGTCCGTATCTGATCCAGATGATCTCGCTGTTGTTTTTCAAAGGGTTGGCAACAAATAAATCCTCTTGTTTTTAACCGAAACCGCTTCAGTAGAATAGTGGATTATACAAATATTTGATTGGGTGAATCGAGCAAATCTCTTCCAGATAACAATTCTGTTACTGAAAATCTGAGCTTAATGTGCACTTTTGTATGAGCT